>NW_017731972.1:185229-198598 GCF_001890085.2 Hipposideros armiger | reverse complement strand
GGGCTGCTGTTGTAATCAGGTGGTTAGGGTTCAAATTTCCTCTCGGTGTGAAAATGCAAAGTGACCTGGGCCAGCTAGGAAAAGAGCAGGTGTCCTCTTTCATCCAGCTGGGGTCACTGTCCCCTAAGGGGCCCCAAGTCTGCACTTCCTGCCACATTGAGACCTCAGACCAGGACTTGGCTGAGCTCCAGGGGGCCATCACCCCAGAAGCACTAAGGCTGCAACAGGTCCCAGGAAGACTTGGCCTCCAAGCCCAGGGCAGACGGGGGAGGCATTTCCGAGGGGCAGGCTGGCCCCCCAGCCAGCAGGTCCCCAGATGCCATGCAACACACACCTGAGCAGGTAAGAGAATAGGTGTGTGTAAACAGTGTTTGAAAAAGAAAATAGCTGTACAAATACAGTACTTGTTAACACAGGTGTTTATAGGTGGAATTATTTTTCCAGGGCTGCTATCTATCTCCCCACCTTCTTTGTAAGCCTCAGCTCACACCTGCAGGGACTTTCCTGTGAAGTAAAGGCACAGGGGAAACGGATGGTCCATATCGTCTTCACGAAGCAGGGAGTCAGTGGTCCGCTTCAGACGGGGCTCCTTTTCACCCAGTTTCCCTTGCTGGAGCGACTTCCATTTTTGTAACCTGCTTGAACAGGATTCGGCCCGTTCAATACTTCCTAGTTGGCAAGGAAGCGCTCATAACCACCCGAGGGCAGTCACAGCAAGAAGTAGTTTCCCTGGGGCCAGCGGGCGCTGCCTGCTTCTGAGCACAATCTTATTCTAGTCTCTCTCCCCAGGAGAAGCCTCACCATTTAAATTTTATGGATTAGAAAGTCAAAGACTCTTGTCTGAAGTCACAGAGCTAATAAGCAGAAGACATCAAACCTGGGCGGAATTCAAACTTTCAGCTCAACATGGCCCCAGACATGCCGCGAGATGACTGACGACACCCGGGGCCGATGGGCTGTGTGGGAGCGCAGACACACTTCACTGGAAATGGTGGCACTTGTTATTCTATTCTCCCTCATAGAAGAAGGCGGTGCTGTCGGGTGGGGACAAGTCACCAAGTGTGAAAAATTATAGAAGAGAAACTCAACACTACTGAACTGCACACATAAATATGGTGCAGATGGTCAGTTTATGTTATGTGTATTTTGCCACCATTTAGACCTTTATGGAAGAGGAACTTAGAACAGTCGATGCTGTATGGAGACCTAACACAAAGGGGGTGACTTGCGTTCTCAGTGGGCACACCAGTTTTTGCATTCTGAGAACCCTGTCCTCTGGAGAGACCTGCTCTCAGATTAGCCTTTGCTTCATGCAGATGGGGGGTAAGGATTTCCCCAGTATTGGGGAGAGGCCCTAAATGGTGGAATACCCCAAATGTAGATTCTTCAGAGTGAGGTGTTAGGTTCCCCAGTTTCAAAGGCAGGGGCAGCAGTGAGAAGGAAGGGAAGCAGACCTGGGCACACAAGAAGCAAGGAGGCTCAACGGCCAGCAAGGGACCAGGGGCACAAGCAGGCGCAAAGGTGGCTTTTCCCCTTGTCCTATCGCCAGCCTCGGGGAAGCCAGGTGAACATGGCAGCTTGGGGGACACAGGCAGGGCTCTGTCACTGGTGAAGAGGGACAGGACTGAAAGAACAGGGTCAACAGATGCTGTGACCAGCTGGCCAGAGGCCACTAGTGGGGAGGGCCAGTATGGCGACCTGGCTGGAGGTGACGGGTGAGCAGGAGGGGAGGCTCTCACGCCCAGAATCCTCAGAGAAGCCTAGGAGGGGCTGGGTTGACGGTAGGCACACAAGACGGGACTCAGATGGAGCCATTGGGGCACCTAGGACAAGTGACCCCTTGGGTTCATTTGCCATCTATAGGCTTTGATGTCACTGTATCTACAAACCAGGGGGAAACATTATTTGGTTTTAGCAGCAAAACCCTTCGGTCCACGTTGAAGAATAAGGAAGTTTCCAAAAATGTTTAGAAAACATTGTTCTATTCCTGTCTCCCACTTTGACCTTCACTCACAGACCAGCTCCATTTCACAGATGAAGAAACTGAGGGTCAGAAGGACAGGGGACAATCACAGATGGGCCTGGTTCTTGAAGACTGTCCAGGGTCAAGCCCAGGTAGCCTGAATCCTAGTGTGGGTCCTCCATCCTCTATGACACTCACTCCTGGGAAGAGGAGGGTCCCCATGAGCAAGTGGCGAGGCTGGCCCTCCCTCCACATCCCTCTGGCCCCTGCTTGGGCCCCCCTTGTGTGGCAGGCTGGCCAGGACATAGGCCTGAGCACACACTGGAGGCCAGCGGCTGGTTTGCCCTGTCACTTGCCAAATGGGAAGGCGGGGTAAAAGGGATGGGGGAGAGAACACCAGTTGAGAATTTAAGGGCTTGCCACTGAGAAGCTGTAAGTTTTTCCATTTGAATCTATGAAAAGATCTATGACAAGCCTCTCAAAGATGGGATGGTGGCTAATTAGACATTATTTTATGCCATTTGAATCAAGATGACCTCATATCATAATTGCAAACCTGCTCTGTTACTTGGAAATAATTAGAATGCTAAAATGTTCTCTCCGCCCGCCATGTTGGAAGCTGCAGGCGTCACGCTGACAACCTCCACCTCGGTGGCCTTTCGGAAGGACAGAACATAGCAGAGGTAGGGGACAAGCAGCAGCCTGTCCAGCACGTGTCCCAGTCAGTGAGCAGGTATTTGGTGAATGCTGTGTGCCAAGGAGGTAGGTGGTACAAAGAAATGACTCTTTCATCAAAGGACATTATTCCTCTTATTCTCTATCAGTTAGAGGCTACCACCAATATGCAAAATGCCCACACATACACATACGCACACACACACACACACACACACACACACACACACACACACAGAGTCAGTCAGTCACACACTCGCAAGGGGCACTTTTCTGACATGAACTCTAGGTGTCCAGTTTTAAACCTAGACCTGCGTTCACACCGGGCCACTGCTGCCAACCCGTTCCTCTGTCTCCAGTGCCAGCATGCTATATGGAATATCCTGGATTCCCTGTGGACATTTATCCAACTATCCAAACCTGTACCAGACCGGCGTCTTCTGCAGTAAATGGTGTATGAACTACTCCACCTCCAGTTCTAAAGAAGCATCTCTTACCTGAGCTTCCTGCCTGGACAAACTGCTTCTCTTCCCTTCCACCCTGAAATGCTACCTGCGCCAGCAGCCCGTGCATCGGGCACAGCTCAGAGGTTCACCCAATAACAAATAGGTCCAAGGTTCCCAGGCAACATGTTCCACGTGTTCCAGGGTTGTTGGACAGCTCACTGTGGCCTACCACGGTTTCGTATCTCCCAGTGCTGACTTCTGACTCCGCGATGTGGTGACATTGGCACCCACGAATAATCAGGCCATAAAGGGAGATAATTAATATTTAGCTTTGCCAGAGGGAAGCACTTAGGGGGAAACCGTCTTTTAGTCAGAGAGCTGGTATTTGTCAACTGGAGGGCAGGACTAATTAGACGCATCAGCGGAGATGACAAGGAGCTGAAAAACAGCTTGTCAGCTCCAAAGTGACTTCCAGGGACAATTAAATGACAAGTGGCACAGGCAGAGCCAGCCTGTACCCAGGTGGGTCTTCCATTCTCCATGCACATCCTGGGCTCTGAGGACCCAGGATCAGGGTCAGAGCGACCCAGGCTGTCCCTTCTGGGTCCTTCGCCTTCCTGGGAGCCAGCCTCAAAAATCTCCTGAGCAAAGCCACAGCGGGGTGAGCCGGAAGGGCTCGTGGAGGCTAATCCTCTGCAGTGGGCTCAAGTGCGCCTCCCAAATTCATACGCTGAAGCCCTAACCACCAGGTATTACTGCATTTGAAGACAGGGCTTTTAGGGGGCAATTCAAGTGAAATGAGTTCATCAGTGAGGGTCCTAATCCAACTGGATTGGTGGCTTCATAAAACAAGAGACCAGAGCTCTCTCCTGCACCTGACCATGCCAGGCCTTGATCTGGGACTTCCAGCCTCCGGGACTATGGGAATTTCTGTTGTCTAAGCCCCCCCAGCTTCAGTAATTTGTTATGGAAACCAGATCTGACTAAGACACTCTCTACCTGCCCTCCCAGGACAGGAAGCCCTCCAAACACCCCCGCACGAAGTGGCCATCTGGCCAGGTCTGAACACCTCCAGGGATGGCTGCTCATTCTCACCTCTTCAGCTTCAGGAGAGTGGAATGGAGAGATTTAGGGACTTTGGTCCTCAAAGATGTGGGTTCAAAGTCCCTTTGCCCCCAAGCTCACTCCTCTTCCCCCACACCCTGTGCCCTCCAATACGGGGTAAGTTTTCAACACACATGCAAGCATCCTACCCAGAAGCCTGAGTGCCAGGCAGACGCCCCCTCGCTCTCAGCCCCTACATCAGTCTGCTCCCTGGTCCTGGGGAGGCTTCCTGCCACCAGCAATGGTCATTGGCTTGATCCTGGCTTTTCGCTGCGGCCTCCTAACTGGGGTCCTTCCTCTGGCCCACCCCTCTCACAGCTACTCCCTAATCCATGCTCAAACTGCTGTCAGCAGGAGCTTTCCATAGCAAACCCTGGCCATGCACTTTCCTACTAAAAATTGCCACCGTGTCTCCCTGTGCTCTGCAGGGCAGCAGCCAGGCCCTTTAGCACTATGTCCCCATTGCTCCATGTGGGGTCCCCAATACCTGCTTCTGCAGCGTATGCAGCCACAGGGGGACTCGGCCTGACCCAGCCCAGCCGCACCCACACAAGCGCATGGGCACACACATGGGCACACGGACATATACTCACACACAGGTGTACGGGCACACACATGTGCGTATACACAGAGGGTGCCAAAAAAATGTAAACACATTTTAAGAAAGAAAAAAATTGTATAAAAATTGTAATACTCAATATCTACCAATAATAAAAGACGAATACAGTCATGTGTATATGTGTTTTAGGCACCCCTGGCTTGTGTACACCCATGACGCACACACAACCCCTTCCAGCCATTCTGTTTGCTGCCAGTTGCTCTGGCCTCCAGCAACACTGCCCTGACTGACTGCACGACCTGCAACAAGTCACTGTACGCTCCGGTCCCAGTTTGCTCATCTGTAAAATGGGACCACTACGGGCAGACCTGTGTCGCTCGGGAGCTATGAGCTCTCCACAGAAGGATGTGGCTAATGTCCCTGACACAGAGCCTGACGTGTGCAGAGTCTGGTGAATGCTGGCTGCCTTCCCTCAAAGCCAGGGCTACCTTATAGATTGGAGCGGGGCAAGTGGAGAAAGGGAGAGAAAATCCAAGGGGGAAGAGGGAGGGAAGACGCAGGTTCAAAAGGCAGCACAGGGCAGTCCCGGCACCCGCCACCCCCAGAAGACGGAAGGGAAGTCGTCCTTCAAAGCCTCGCTGTGACAAATTGTCATGATTCTTCTGATCATTCAGATTAAAATAGTTACACTGCAAGCACACCTGAAACAAAAAGCATAATAATTTTTTAGACTAATTTGTTCACCAAGAACAAAATCTAAGTTCTCACAAATGAAAGGTAAAGGAGATATTTTTTCCTCTTGCACCATTTAAAAGCACACAGGCCGGACAGTGCAGGTCTGCAAGGAAGTGTCTCTCAGCGCTCAGAAGAGCCAGGTTGACCCTGGCCTAATGGAAAAGGATTTCTCCAAAGCGCTGCTTCCTGTCCTTCACTTTCGGGAAGGAGGGATCTGTTACACGTGTCCCCTTGCCTATGGTGGACGGCACCCAGCACACCCACAGGGGCCCCATACAGATGCCCCCACTGGGGACCGGGTGGAGAGAAGGAGGGAAGGTAACCGTGAGGATCAGGAACACAGAAGACACACTGAGAGAGGCAGAGGGACACAGGAGGAGGCGGGGAGAGAGGAGGCTGAAAGACAAGTGGGATAAAATTAAAATGACAGACGGGCCGGCCAAGTGGCGCGATGGTTAAGAACTCGCTTGGGACGCCAGATGGCCCCAGTTCGGATCCCACATATAAGGGCCAGTGACACTGCCCTCCACAGCTAAGATGCTGAACAACAGCTCAAACTGGAGCTGGGCTGCCGTGAGTCGCCGGCAACGGCGTAGGCTGCAGCCCCTGTGGCAGTGGATTGCCATGGGCTACCGTGTGTAGCCAGCAGCCAGCGTGAGCGGCCAGCAGCCAGCATGAGCGGCCAGCAGCCACAGTGAGCGGCCATCCAGAAGCCGGCGACTGATCTGCCTCACCCGGGAAGAGCGCAATGATGGTGCCAACTTGGGCCAGTGAAGCAACATCCTCCACAATTAGACTGAAGAACAAAAGGACAGCAACTTGTCTGTTCCCCTTCCCCCAATTCCCCAATAAAAATCTTAAAAAAAAAATTAAAACAGCAGAGGCACAGACAGTCAGACAGAAATAGAGAAGAAAGGAGAAAGGGAGGGAAAGAGAAAGAGAGGGAGGATGGAAGGGACAAAGAAGGAAGGGAGGAGAGAGTGGCCTGACGTCCCCTCCTGTCCCCTTTGGGCCAACCCTGCTTCTCCAAGGGAAACCGACCTCCCTTTTGCCTTCAGCAGCTCCACGTCGGCCCAGTACTAAGAGAAGAGTGCTCTAGTTTTGATGAAGACAGACCGGAAAGGGCATTTAAGCCCCTCAGCCCTGAACAGGGCAGAGGGTGAATATGGCCAAGGCCTCAGGCCATCTCCTGACAGACTGGCTGCTTGAGTCACCGCACAATTGCCTCGGCACAGAAAGACGTCTTGCAGAAGGCACCCCCACCGGTCACTTGCCCATGCTGGACATCTGTCCACTGTCCCTCCTGGACACTAATTACAACTAAGACAGCAGTGAGATTAGCAGCTGGGGGCAGAGACATAGAATCCAAGAGGCATGCGGGCTAGGCCTTCACATTCTATTTTTTTAATTCATAAGAGAAAGGGGAAAAAGAAGTCCAAGTTGATTCCCGTCTGGCGGCCACGCCTGTAGACTCAGCAGGAAGAAGGCGTCACAGTTGCATCTGTGTGTCTGATTCCTCACATGGAGCTCTGGGCCAGCCTGGACACTCCCAGTCAGTCAGACCTCTTGGACCTAGGGGCCATGGTTTCACTGCCTCAGACCCGGGTTGTATTTTTACCTCGTCTCATGGTAGCAACTCATATGTGATGATACTTCCAAAGACTCTATGTTCCAGACTCGTGTGTTCGGGAAGAGCCCATTTCCAGGTGAAGAAGTGGGGAGATTCGCACATGAGCAGGTGGGGCTAATGGTTACCTGGATTTCCGCTGCAACAGGTTTTCAATGGACTTGAAGAGAGTCCCAGGGGATGTCCACAGACCCCTGGATTAATGTCCATAGAGCCCGGTAGGTCCCTGAGATCAAAGCTACTCTCATCAGACTACGAAGACAGTACAGTACTTGCTTTTTTTTCATGATGTTGACATTTGCACAGATGCTGACATTGCACAGATGGTCCTGAGCAATGGTGGGTGAAACCATCGACCCTAGAGCCCCAAACAAGGCCATGGCATCCAAGAATACAAGTGGTCGCTATACTCTTCACGGCCACACTTGTCAGTGTCCCTGAAGAATGTCCTTGATGAAGCGGGAGAAGTGTTAATATTAGTACATCTCTATCCTGGACCACACATTGTCTTAATATTCCGTGTGATAAGAGGAGCGACACGCCAAGCCCTTCTGCTGGGCGCAGAGGAGGGATGATGTCTGGAGGAAAAGCTTGTGTGATTGAGTCACAAGCTGACCTCGCCACTTTCGTTCATGAAACATCACTGGAACTGCACACCTGACAAAAGGCTGCCTTTCGAACTTGGGTATTTGGTGGGCATCTTCTTGAAAATGAACAAATGAGCCTGTTTGATCCAGGAAAACTGAGAGCATTTATTGTCAAGGATCATATCTGAGATTTCAGGGAAAAATTACAGTTTGGGATAACTTGTATCCATGGTGACTGAGAGCTTTCCAAGACTTTTCTGATGAGATCGGTGGTGAATTAATGAATGTGGTTTCTGGATGTTGTATAATGAAATGTGTCAACATCTGGAGGACCGGCAGAGCTCAATACATCAGTATTTTCCAAAGGACAATGCAAAAATCACCTGTGAGTAAATGACCCACTCACAGAGTTAGCTAGACTCACAGACTTTAAAGCAACAGCATACACATATCACCATTAACTGTAAGAATCTCTTACTTGCAGAGTTTTAGTGCGGTATCAAGGAAGATCCACAATCATCTGTGAAGGCCATTAAAATACGAACTAAATATCTGCGTGAGGCTGAATTTTTTTCAGGTACTTCAACTAATATAATATATTGCTACAGATTAAATGCAGAACAGGAGAACCCAGCATTCTATGAAGTCACACATTGAAGAGCTTCGCAAAAATATAAACTAATGCTGTTCTTTCTACTATTTCTTTGTTTTGGAAAAAATACAGTTTATCTTATGAAAATATAAGGTAATATGTAATGGTTTTGTTAGTGTTTTTGAATTAATTAATAAATGTGTTAAAAATATTATTTTAAATAAATTCGTTAAAAAATAATAATACTTTTTAAATTTGTCAGCTATAATTTCTAATGCAGTAAAGAGCAATAGCTATAACCTACATACACAAAAGCTCTTTGGGGTCCTCTGTTATTTTTTAAGTGTACAAAGGTGTCCTGAGACCAAAACTCTTGGGACACACTGGTCAAGTCACTTACTGCTTTCAGCAGCTCAGGGATCTCCTACAAGCTCATTAGAAATGCAGAATCTCAGGCCCCCACCCAAACCTACTGACTGATTCTATGTTCTCACAAGATCACGTTAAGGGTTCATAAATACTCGCCTATTCACTATGGAGAGGGGCACCTACAGAAGCATTTATGCATCCAACACAGTTCCTGTGCTACATTTTGTTGGACTAACACTTGTCTTAGTGTGACATTTCCCTGTGGGGATATCCACTCCCCAACATTCAGACATGAGTCAAGAAATAACCCTGAGGCGAAGCATCACGGGTCCAACTCATGGAGGCAAGTCTGGGGAGCATGGGGCCCCTCGTGGTGAAGATCTGGGTGGGCCATAGGGCCTGCTAGCCACGGTGTCTGCGTCAGTCCTGATTCCATAAACAGTTGCCAGTGAGAAACACAATCACTGCAGTGGAGCCCCGCTGAGGCCGTTGGTGGTGGTGGTCTGGCCTCCCCTCCCCACCCACCCCAGCCCCATCCCAGCCATGCGGTGCAGGGTCCCTCTGACCAACCACACTCTGGCAGCCCGTGGGCTCCCTGACTTGACTGTCTGCACCCCACATTTGTATCAGCCCATTCCACACCCCACCCTAGCTCTCTGACCCTAGCTCTGCCCAAAAGCCCACCCTCTCTCCAGTGGGGTGGGGGGAGGAGGAGATGATCAGTAGACTGGGGATGCCACTGAAACAGGGTCCAGATGGGAAGGGGGGACAGGGAGGGGACACAAGAGCTAGACAGGAGCACAAGGGCTCTGTGCTAGAAGCTGAGTCAGCGCCGCCACCAGCCAACACAGGGAGGCGCGTCCAGGGTCCTGAGGGGCTGCTGCGATTCCATATGAAGCCCGTGTCACAGAACCCAGCACACAAGTGCTCAGCGACCACTGGAAGCCGGGGAGAGGCCTGGAGCAGGTTCTCCCTCACAGCCTCAGAAGGAACCAACCCTGCTGACACCTTGATCTTGGACTTCCGGCCTCCAGACTGGGAGAGAACACATCTCTTCTGTTGTTGAAGACGTCCTGTCTGTGATATTTTCTTATGGTGCCTGAACAGCCTGACACAACTGCCGGGAACTCTGATGACGCCTGTTTTACAGGTGAGGACACTAGGGGTCTGAGACACTAAGAACTTTGCCAAGGTCACGGCGGCTGGGCCGCTGTGGTAGAGCCGAGCATCTGCGTGGATCCCAGCCCAGTGCCGACCCTGTGACCTCTGGCACATCACTTGTCTCTTGACTGCCCCAAGTAGGAGGCATCCAGTCCAGACTGGCTGGGAAACGCAACTGACCCCTGGCTATGGTCACCCCTGCAGAAAGAGCTGAGTCAGTTTAACGTGTGCTCTGTGACCAGCCGGGGGGAAGGGGAGCCAGAGGCCAAGAGCCCTGTCATCTCAGCAGGAGAATCAGGAAGTGGGTCCCCAGCTGCCTGAGCCCTGTGAGATTTCTTAAACTCCTGCCACTTCCCCACTTTTTTCCCTTGTCACCACCCTCTGCCCTGCATGGTTGGTAATGAAGCCCTCACAGCAGCCAAGCCTGGCCTTCAGGGTCAGTGGGGGCAGGAGCTGCAGGGGGCTTCATCCTGCATCCTCCAGGGAGGCCAGGCCAGCACAGAAAGAGGGGCCCTGGGCAGGGGCTTGGGGGTGGGGGGCGCGCTGGGAGCAAGGGCCTGATGAACTGAGGGGGTGAATGACTCCTCTCTCCCTGGGGGGCCCGGGTGCTGCTGAACTTCTAATCCTAACTGCTCACAAGGGTCGGCCCTGAGTGAGCACCTGGGAGGCGTCCTCAGACCCTGGAGGCTGCTTGCTGGTCACGTTTCCCCCTGCACATCCCAGCTGCTTCCCTTTCTCATCCTATTTGACTCTTCCTCGCAAGCACGAGAAAGATCAGGAGACAGGGGCGCAAGGGAGGGCCGTCTCGCCAGGCCCTCCTCCGTACCCTGGACTCCAGCAACTTAACTCAGAGTAGGTGGTCTCTGCTCAGCCTCGGGAAGGTGCAGGGGGAAGTGGGTGAGTGTGGGGCGGAGCGGGTCACTCCCCAAAACACACAGGGATTCATCCGGACCCAGAGTGTGTGCTTATGTGCGCACGTGGGCCTGGGCCGGCAGCACGCCCGTAATATTCCTGAGCTAAAAACACAGGTTTACAGACATCATTCCCTCTGACCCTCACAGCAATCCCAAGAGGTAGAAATTGTTGTAAATACACAGGTGGGGAAACTGAGATGTACACTGGCTTGGAGTCTGGGCTGGAATTCAAACCTGCGGGTGGTACTCTCCAGATGTCACAAAACCCGTCTTTCAGGACGATCTTGGCTACAAGGCAGCACTGACCTGACTCTAAGAGCTTCTGCACAAGGAGCTTTCTCAGGGGCTGTGTTCACATAGCTGAGCCCTAGCAGACTCCTCTCGCCTACCTCTAACCCAGCCCTTCGAGCTGGAGCCGGAGCCCGCTTCCTGTGTTCTGTCCAGAGCAGAAAAGATAGAACCACCCACTCGACACCCATCCTGTCAAAACCCTTGTGTTTCTGTGGACGTAAGAGTCATCCCCTTCGTCTCATCTTCCCCCAAATTTCCCTCCTGCTTCTAATTTTTCAGTCTTTACTAATCTCTGGGGGCAGCGGCCTGGGGATGGAAGACCTGTAGGAGGCAGACAGGGCTCGGTGGAGGAGTTGGAGGGTGCCTTCATGCCCCTGCTCTCCCAGTGGAAACCGGCCCACTGTCTGTGGGCAACAGAATGAGGTGACCTACAGCCCAGCTCCGTGTTGGCACAGGAAAGGCACACGATGAACGGGCCCGGCCACAGCAGTGCGCAGGCTAGCCCTCCTCTCCGAGCCCCAGCCCCGCTCTGCCCTTGGCCCCACTCACCTCGGCTCCAGAGCTAACCACTTCTGCAATTCTCCGGGGCCATGTGAACTCAGGTCACTCCTTTCCCAGACCACTGCCCTCCCCACCCACACTGGGGTCCTCGGCGTGACCTGACAAGCTTCCCGTCCTCTGTTCTGAGTATTATGACGCCATCAAGCCAGCCTAAGCCCTGGAGGTCCCTCTGAGACCCTCTCTGTGTGGACAGACACTTGCGGGCTTTGGTCCACCCAGCTTGGGACCCAGAGATTGGGACAAATATTCCCCGTTTTCTGGTTTGGGGAGGGGAGAGGTATGTCACGCAGAGCAGAGCAACGGTCTAACGGAACTCGAGATAGGTGACATCTATCATGTCCCTGCAATCTGCGAGCTTGTCACTCTGCCTGGGAAGATTAGATTAGGGAGACGCGGCCATCGGAAAATCCAGCTCTAGATACCTAATATCGTGTCCTCTTGTCTGTGCCCACAGTGTCTGACACCAACTGGGCCGGCATGTTTTTCTTGTGTAGAAACAAAGAGCAGGCTTCTCTGTTTCAAAGTTCTGCCTCTCCCGTTCGGCCGACCCCACATTATTAGCGCTTTCCCAGATGCCTCCACCGGCCCCGTTCAGCTTTCCAAAATGGTGGCCTGGGCCTGATTCCAGCTAACCCTGGGGGCCTTCCCACCGGCTGCTCATGGCCACTGCCCCGGGCTTTCTGGAAAGGGGTGCAGCCCCATGGGTCACTCCCATTTCTTCTTCGCCTCTCAGTTGAAAGGCTTGCTCAACACAGCAATGCAAGCTCCCACCCTCCACCTCAGTCCTGACCTCTGTTTCCCAGAATTGGTCATTTAGCAGGAACTGAACGATGAATGTTTTGTGTCCTGTTTGCATTTCACACAGTCGAGAGAAATTAATAAAGAAATGGTCCTTTCGCAGATGAGAGCAAAGCAACGTCTTTGATTAGGGTCTGGTAGCCAAGTCTCGCCTTCTGGAAAAAACATAGGATGATTGGTTTCCACAGATGCCTCCTGGCCGTCAGCCCAGGAGGAGCAGGGCCCAGTCATAAGTCTTAGAGGTACCTGAACCCCGAGGGGTCACACATCCGCTCAGCCATCCATTCCACCTGACATCTCCAAAGCCAGAAGTCCCAAGGCCGGGGGCCAAGACCGCAGAGGGTCAGGAACACGAGGGTCCCGGCTGTGCCGCCCATTCTCCTCACACTGGCCCCTGCCCACGTCGACGTCAGTCTGCCCGCGCCCGCTGACCGGTCCCTCTCCCTGAATAAGGTTGCCTGCCCTTTCTCTCCAGCCTCAGCCCCTGGATGAGAAGGTCCAGCTCAGGCAGACTGGCCTCTCCCAAGGGGCTGTCCTCTCCTGTCTGGTTCCTGGAGGTAAAAGGGGAGGAGACGAAGGGGGTACCCGCACTGCGTGGGAGGTTAAGGCTGACGGTCCCTCCAGCCAGGATTCTGTGCCTCCCCAGGGAATCACAGACGGGGCAATGTCAGTAACCACCCAGCCAGCCAGCCTGCCCCCTCCTACTGACAAGCTACTTCCTGGGCCTGGGGCTACCTGGCTGCCTCTGATGAGGAAAAGAACCCAGAATCCTTACGCAGAGAGACCATCCAAGTCGGCTTGACCATTCCACAGCTTAACAATACCCCAGCTCTTTTCATTCGGTGGTTTCTCATTTGTCAAGCCCTCTGCTGCCCAAAACCTACTGCAAGTGGATGCCTGGAGTAACTTCAAATTCTCAGAAAACGCTACAGCCATGTTCCTCTAAGCACGTGCTCACCCCATCCCTCTCCCATTCTTTCTTTCTGT
>NW_017731972.1:173254-179931 GCF_001890085.2 Hipposideros armiger | reverse complement strand
CACTTTGAAACTCTGGTCTATGGCCTAAAACAATGAGTGGGCCATTCTAAGTTTGCCAGCTGAAGGAGTATTTGCCGCAGAGGGAGCTTTTCCTCTACACTTTTGGAAATGCCCGGAGATCGAATTTTAAATGTGACTACGATATCCTAACCTGGGCCCCTGCAAGTTCACCACAGTTAACCTCAGAGAGGCTCCGGGGCTCCCCGTGAGAGCAGCAAAGCTCAGCCTGGAGTTATGCTCTGATTTCTCAAAACATGATACCATTTATTTTGGCTTGGGTGCATTCAAAAAAATTTCCCTTCTATCACACACACGAGCACACACACACACACACACACACACACACACACATACACACACACACACAATCAGGTTTCGGTTCGCAATGAATACACGGGTCTTTTCTGTGTCTCACTCAGGGGCCTGGGGGGAAAGCCCGGGGGACACAGGAGGTGCTGCCCCTCTGTGCGGGGAGGGAGATGCCCCTCGCAGACCGAGTCAGCAGCCCTGCCAAGCCAGGGCTGGGGAATCACACAGCCCCACGTCCTTTTCCAGTCACTGTAGCTATCAGAGCTGACTGAAAAACCAGTAGCAGCTGGCAGGAAATGGGTAAGAACACTGACCACAGATAAACTGTAGGACCCAGAGAGCAGTGCAGATAGACTCTGGGACAGGAAGTGGAGCTGTCAGGCCTCAGCTCATGGGCCACTCCCGGGGCCTCTGAAGGGTGCACGCAGCGATAATGCCCCAGGACACAGCTGTGGGTCACGATGAAGTGAGGAGCCCAGCAGCCTGGCACAGGCCCACAGCCTTGGAGGCACGGAAGTGTCCAGAAGGGAGAAAGACGCACCAAGAAAAACCCTGGCTGAGAGGTCTGGGGCCACCATCACTGTCAGTGGAGGCAATACTTCTAATAATGTGGCCTGCGATGAAATGGCAGCAGGCTGGTGCTATACTGTCAGGAGCAAGTTAACTCTGGCCCATGCATTTTTTAACCAGGGTCCTTGCAGGAAAAAAATGGCCGCAAAGAAATGGCCAACTTGGTGAGGGGAGGAAGGTGGCAGCAAGGCACATTCGGAAAGTGAAGCAGGAGGTACTGCTTTTCAGGCCCAACATCTTAAAACACCCTTGCAACTTTTCCAGCCAATTCAAAGGGCAGGCCCTCTGAAGTCTGCAATGAGGGAGAAAATAACAGCCAGGCAGGCAGTGTTCCAGATCCTTCCCACGCATCGCCCCTAGAATGCTCACAGACATCCTAGGAGGTGCGTCGGATTATCCCCATTTTACAGATCAGCAAACCGAGGCTCAGGGTACCACAANCTCTCTCTCTCTCTCTCTCTCTCTCTCTCTCTCTCTCTCTCTCTCTCCTCTGCCTCCCTCAAGTTTTCATCTCTCCATCTCTCCCTCTCGGTCTGGGGGAGCTCTGCTTTTGCGGCCCCTCCCTGCAAATGAATGTCTCAACATTGACAAATATTAACTTCATTAATTGGGGAAGGATTTATCAGCGCAGAGGTTAATTGTCTTTCCCTGACATGCTTTTACTGAATACATCTGGGTGACAGAATTAATTTCCTCATTAGCTATTTTTAAACGTGGAACAAGCTAAGGGGGAACCCGGTACAGAGAGACTTCTGCAGGGCGGGCTGCTCTGGCCCCCGGGCCTCCCAGGCTGTGCCCCGAGTCCCCTCCCAGGGTGCTCGGCCACCCCCAAGAGCCAGGGGCACCCAGGTCAGGAGTCAAGGGTCAGAAGGCCCCCCGGAGGGAAGGAGGGCCTGTGGAGAGGCCTGAGGTCTCAGTTCTGGTGCGAAGACTGGTCTCTGTGGTCCCAGGAGCTGCAGGGAGGACACACCAGGGCCAGGCCTGGGCCCAGTGACCAGGACTTGGGGCCACCCTGGTGGCTCCAGACCCTCCTCCCCCATGAAGTAGCGCTGCCTCCTCGTTGGCTCTTTTGAGCAAAATAAGAGTAGCAGATAGAGACAGACATATATCAAAAGAGCCCCAGCCCCTAGATCTGTCCCCCCGAGCCCAGAGAGGCAGACTGTTAGCCCGAGGGACGCCAGGGTCTGTGCCTTCACTGGGGCCTGAGCTGAGGGGCCCGTGTATGTTTATGGCCTCCAGCCCAGATACCCCAACACGAGTGTCCCACCCCCAGGTGAGGGGGCAAGGAAGGTGAGCACTCGTTCAGGTGCCAGCCCTGGAGTTCAGGCCGGGGACAACCTTGACTACCAAATGACCACCAGGAGGCTGGTGGCATCCAGCCGCTGGGAGCCATGGTGCCCTGGGCCAGTCACTCAGCTTCCGAGGCCTCAGTTTCCTGGGCTGTGGAGGTAATCGCTGCCTCCAGTGCCTTAGACGCTCTGGAGCCCAAGGCTCCACACTCCGAGGTCCCAGGAGCCTCCCAGCCATCAGACGCCATGGCTGTCTCAGACCCTCCTCACCTTCTGTAACTCTCCTCCGTTCCATGTTACCCTTCTTATCACTTCAGGCCCATTTCATCCATCAGTGCTGACTGCTCAAGACGCAGGAGACCAAGGCTGGGAGACCTGGCGAGGCAGGAGTCCAGAACTTTCCAAGCCGAGCCCACTCCCCAGACCCAGCTCCGTCTAGGCCGACAGGCAAGTGCTTTGGGCCTCATTCTAGTAGAGACAACAGACCCCGCCGTGGGCCAAGGATGTTCCGATCCAGAAACCACCCCCACTCCACCCCTACCCCCAACCCCATGGGACCCAGTTCCCGTGCTATCAGCCCCTTCTTTTTATGGAAATGAGGCAGCAGGGGACATGGCGCCGATACAAATCCTGGGTTTGCTGTTTCTATAAAGTGAGCTATCACACACGTGTGTGCACAACCTGGGGGACATCTCCATGGCCACTTCTGACCTAGCCCGGAGAAATTGCCATTCTGCAGCAATTTCAGGAACAGGAAAAAACAGATTCAAGTAGCTGTCTGAATGTCACAAGTGTCAGCCTGGGGCTGCCAGCACCCCCTCCCTGTCTGCGCCTCCTGTCTCAGGGCCACCACTCCCTCCTGAAGACATCTGCTCAGCTGTGGCAGAAGGATCCTTGGCATCAGATCACTTCCAGCTCCTTTTTGAACTTGCTGCCCTGGCGATCAACCACCCATCCAGACTTGAGCTTAAATGACAGAGAGGGGCCTCCAGGGGCACCAGCCACCCCGAGAACAATCCCCGACTCCTGATACACAAGCAGACGGTGGTCACACACAGCCAGGGGCCCCTGGAACCACATTCAAATTGGTTTGGAACCATTCCCAGTAATCCTCACCCAGTAAACCTGAATGGGCGTCTCCGTCCACCTGTCACCTGTCTTGTGACGGGTCCCCTCCCTGCTTCCAGTCTGCCCAGCCCAGGGTTTCCTGGAGTAGAAACTCCAGGCTTCCCTAAGGGGGGTACGAATCGGGCATAAGGTGGAATGAGGCCTCAGGGCACCTCACGCCCCCTGCTGCTGAGCCTGGGAATGAGGGGATATAGGGGGCGGGCCAGGAAGGCCTCCCAGCAGCGGTGATCACAGAGCTGGGTTCTGAAGGATGAAGAGGAGTTTGCCGAGCTGATCAAAGGAGAATGGCGTGTAGTGAAGGAGCCGCGTTTGCAGAGGCCCCACACCTTGAAAGAAGCCCAGCCTGAGCAGAACTTGAAGTCGCTGTGTGCTGCTGACACATACACTTGAGAAGGTCAGGGAGGGAGAGCAGGAGATGCGAGGCGACCTGGGTGTTTCTCCACACAGGTACATCGGGCACTGATGCAGGAGAGCAGCAGTCTGACTGCGGGTTGGGACAAGCGCTGGGGAGGCTGTGCAGAGGCCAGGCTGGAGCTGAGAGCCACAGCGACACTTTAACTAGAAACCAGGGACTCTCCTTCTGATGGGATCACTTCCTCTAAGAAATAGAGGGCAGGCTTTGTCAGGAGGATTCTCAGAAAACCTCAGCGAGGAAACTAGAAGGCTGTCTGGTCCCAGGGCCCAGCAGGCAGGCAGGTTCCTAGCCAGTGAAGTGGTTTACCCGTGAGTTTTTGTGGAACCAGAAAAGTTAGATCTTGCCCCTTTTTAGAGATGGGGAAACCGAGATAGAGAGAGGCTTCGTATCACAGTAAGTCAGTGCCTGCGCCAGGACCGGCGCTCGGCTCACGCTGGACTCCCACACTGGACCACACGCCTTTGATGTGGGCGCGGCAGCTGCTCGCGTTTTCCTGCGAATGCACCTGGGTTGCTGCATGGCCTCCAAACGTGGGCGTCTGGGTGCTTCGAAGTGCCCCACCTGAAACACCGTCTCCCTCCTTCCGAAGCGAGCAGAAGGATTTGTGCAAAACCCAAGGCCAAAAAGGAAACTCCTGAGGGGGCTGCTGCTGGCTCTGGCCCAGGGGGCCTCTGCCCAGCTTGTCCTCGTCCACGCCTTCCTGCGTGCGGTTCTTCCTTGAATGGCGTCTGTCCCATTAAACGAGCTGTCTGAGGACAGGCACACGGAAGGGGCCAGCAGTCACGTGGAGGATAAAGGACGTGTGGGCTGAGGCTGCCTTCAGATGCCAGGGGATGAAGTTGAAGTCTCCCTCGGAACGTCCCGGGGGTGCTTCCCGAGGGCTCGCCTGCCTACTTCCCGCTGCTCTCCTCTCTCCGGGCTTTTCTGTCTGAAAAGAACAAACCCTGGTCAGCTCCTCCTGCGTCGTTGCCCAGAGCCGATCTGGCAAGCACTTCTGGAAAGCAGGTGGCTCGGGCGGGGACTTCCAGAGCCGGTCCCGTGGGCAGTGGGGTTGGTCAGCCACCCCGAAAGGCACAGGCATTGAAAGCCAAGATGCTCCTGGATTCTGCGCCTTGTGGCTTTTGAGAGGGAAAACTCTAGAGATATTCTGCAATTTTGTTCTCAGCCCAGAGGAATGTTGCTGTGGAAAGTAGTTGGATTCTACATTTGGCGGAAAGGATCCAAAAGCAGGGTGATGCAGGAAAGGGGGGCGGGGCGGTGCTGCTCAGGGTTTACAATATTTTCTCACACACATTTTAAACATGATGATAGCTTGAAATATTAACAGTAGATGTGTCTTATGCTTAGCAAAGAGCCTCTACTGGCCTAAAAGATTACAGTCTTCTGCTCACATCACTCACCAGCTAGACATCCTTCAGTGGCTCCCCAACGTCCTAGTGAGGGCTGTGCTGAGCACTTTGCAGGTACAGTTGGCCCTTGAACAACTCAGGGATTCGGAGCGCCGACCCTCCCCCCACCCACAGTATAACTACAGTCGGCCCCCATCATCCATGGGTTCCCAACCACGAATCAAAATACAGTTGACCCTTGAACAATGGGGCTTTGAACTACGCAGGACCACTTACGTGTGGATATTTTTTAATCGGCACAAAGGTGAACCTTCACAGTTCAAACCTTTTGTTTAAGGGTCAACTGCATTGCCCCCTGTAAATCTCAATACAATCCTAAAGGAAATGTCATTAAACCCATTGCACAGATGAGAGAACTGAGACCGAGAGAAGTGTAAGAACTTGTCTGAGCTTCCTGCTACACGATGTCAGAGCCAGGATGAACCCCAAAGCTACGCAGGCCGTTGTCAGCATCCCACTCCCCCACTACGCACACACACGGTAATCCCCCAACTGTCTGCCTTCCCCTCACCTGATTACCACCAAGGATGAAATAGCTCAGGTCTCATCCACTATACTACCCCGGGGAGCCTTCCTCGGCCCTCCCCAGGCCTCCATGTCTCATTAGGTGGCCTGCTTACTGTTCCCTGTATCTGCTCCCTCCACACAGGGACCTCTGAGGGCTGGGATTTAGGACCTAGGTGCCAGGTGGTCCCTTGCTGCATCAGGCACAGAGCCTGGTACCCATGCAGGAGGGCAGTAAATATGTGTGGAATGAATCATTTACTTCCTCACTGTAGTATCGTTTTTATTCTTCACAACCCATGTCTATCAAGAAAACGAATAAAATCTACCAGTGAAGCCTAGAGTAGCGCTTCTCACGCTTGACGGCAGGACAGGACCATCGGGAGAGTCAGGTGAAACCCAGACTGCTGGGCCACCCACAGGCTCAGGCTCAGCAGGGAGTGGGGCCTCGGCCACTGGTCCTGGCCTCACCTCCCGAGTGGCACCTGCTCTCCGGACTGGAACCCATCGTGAGGAGCAACACACTAGACAGTTCAAAACACTAAATCAACTCAGAGCTTACCAACACTTGGGGCCACTTTGAAACTCTGGTCTATGGCCTAAAACAATGAGTGGGCCATTCTAAGTTTGCCAGCTGAAGGAGTATTTGCCGCAGAGGGAGCTTTTCCTCTACACTTTTGGAAATGCCCGGAGATCGAATTTTAAATGTGACTACGATATCCTAACCTGGGCCCCTGCAAGTTCACCACAGTTAACCTCAGAGAGGCTCCGGGGCTCCCCGTGAGAGCAGCAAAGCTCAGCCTGGAGTTATGCTCTGATTTCTCAAAACATGATACCATTTATTTTGGCTTGGGTGCATTCAAAAAAATTTCCCTTCTATCACACACACGAGCACACACACACACACACACACACACACACACACATACACACACACACACAATCAGGTTTCGGTTCGCAATGAATACACGGGTCTTTTCTGTGTCTCACTCAGGGGCCTGGGGGGAAAGCCCGGGGGACACAGGAGGTGCTGCCCCTCTGTGCGGGGAGGGA
>NW_017731972.1:170078-171714 GCF_001890085.2 Hipposideros armiger | reverse complement strand
TTAAAAAAAAAAAATACTTCCATGTGGGCTTAAAATAGCCCAGCACTCACCATCAGCTGAATGGAGAAATGTACTAGCCTTGGCATCACGTGGGGGTGGGCGCTGCAAGCTGCAGGTTGGGGCATGGGGCCGAGGCCTGGAGGGCAGAAAGGGACGCCTCGGGCACCCACCGTGTGCTTGGCCTCATGTTAGGCCCCATGGCAATCCTGAGCCTGTGTGACCCACTGCGACAGAGAGGATCTGAAGCCTGAGAGACACACGGTGGGGGTGGTGCCGACGGCAGAACACAAGCGCAAGGCCAAGGAAGTTGTGGAGCCCGCCCCGGAGTAAATCTCAGACCTGCCACTCACTACTGGGGTGCCCGGGGGCCAGTCACTTCCTCTTTCTGTGCCTCAGCTCCATGATCTATAGAATGGAGTGAGGTAGAACAGTGTGTGGGGAGGGAGACGGTCTCCCCAGGAGCCCTGCACAGGTAGTTGCTGGTCGAATGCGCAATGAGCCCTTGGCTCAGCAGGTGGCTCCCTGATGCATGAGAGCCCTTGCCTTTTGTCCCCTTTTTGGAAAATCCCTTTGTGTCCTTATTTAAACCACGCTACATTTTGGCAAGTAGAAATGACAGCTCTGAAAGTCTGGGTCTAAAGTTACACCCCTGGGCTGATGCTGTGAGCATTGGGAGGGAAAGCGATGACAGGAGAGGCTCTGCAGGCCGTGCCGGGAGGTTCCCAGAACGGCAACAGGGCGCAGCCAGGCTCAAGCCAGCAGCGCTGGGCAACAAGGGCTCCCCAGGGCTCCCCTGATGCCCTCCTGCCCCCCACAGCTCAGCAAATGCAGCCCACACCATGCCCCCTGAGGGGTAGAAGACCTCCCAACTGCAGGACCGAGGTGAGGACACTGCAGGGGTCAGGAGACCCTCGGGTCACTGGTCCACGACAGGTTTGTCTGGTTCGGAGGGTCTCTGCCGAGGGCACCCTGTGTCCTTTGGGGGTGAGCCATGTGCTGTGCTGGCAAACCTGTAACGACTGGCTCTGCAGGGGATTAAACAATAGCTCTGATTTGTGCCAATTTCCACAGTGTAAACACTCCCACTGCAGCCAGCGGCATCACGGAACGTGGGGCTGGGGAGAGACCACATAATCAACCTACCAGGAGCGCCAATGTCCGGCACATCACTGGTGATAAACACACCAGCCCCCCAAAAAGAGGCTTGCCGCCTGGTGGGGGTGGGGCAGACACAGGACAGTGACCCAGACTCTTCAGTTAGACCCTGAGGTTAACTGAGCTGGTTAAATCTCTACTCTGTTTACTAGCTGTGTGACCTTGGGCAAGTTACATACCCACTCTGGGCCTCATATACCAAGTGAGGATGGTCATGATACCACCCTTGTTATAACAGGAACTGGTTTGTTGTGATAATCTCTATCTACATGGGCTCTTACTTTTAGGCCAAACATGTGACTCTTCTAGCCCGTCTCCTCTGGAAGGAGCCTGTTAGAAGCTCACCCGCTCAAAATTAAACAAATACAGACCTTCCCTCAACCCCGTGCTCCTCTCCAGCTACCGCTTTCTCTCTTCTCCTCGCGTACTTCTTCAAAGCACTGTCAGGCCACCTCCATTTCCTCTCCTCCCGCCCACTTGT
>NW_017731972.1:165656-167123 GCF_001890085.2 Hipposideros armiger | reverse complement strand
GGCCTTCTTGTAGCCCAAACCTGCTCCCCACTCACCCCCTCGCTCCAGTCAGTCTAACCCACAGGCCTTGAATCTTCCGCTTCTGTGCCTCTGCTCACTTCATCTCCTAACTCTTGAATGCTTTTTCTGCACCTCCTCACCCAAATCCTAGTCACCTTTCATGGTCAAGTTCATGCCCCACCTTCTCAGTGAACCTCTCCAACACTACTCCAACTCTCCAAGACTGGACTCAGCGGGAGGCAATGTGTGCTCAACAGAGTCAATAAGTCAAAACACTCAGGAGAGTCAGCAAACTACTCCAGAAAAGTTGTCTGAGTTTCGTTTCCTAAACCAACGCCCTGAGCTCATCTTCACTACCCACTTACGCCCCGGGGACCCTGAACTCAGCCTTCTGCCTCACCTGGGCAACGGTTCCCAGGGTCTCTCATTGGACCTCCGGCTACCACATGGCCCCACGCCCAGGAGATGGCTTTCTCCAGGCCCCACGCATCTCCTGCTCCCCAGCTATTCCCAACTGGACTCCGAGTACTTTCACGGCAGGGCTGTGCCCGACCCATCTTTAAATCTAGAACAGGGCTTAGACGGAAGTAAATATTGTCCAAAATGAGGAGGAAGATGAGAACTATCCCTTGATAGGACGCCCTCTAAAAATGCACCCAAGATGCTTCACTCTAGTTCTTCAGTGCTCAGAAATGCAAAGATATATTTCCACTTAAAGCCACAAACTCAGTATGATCCTGATGGCGGAGGAAAGCACGGTGGTGCGAGAGACCAATAACGCACATTGCCGTATGCGAGTAGCTGCAGAGGACACTGAAGATGCGTATGTGTCTCAGGCCCATCAGCAGACACTCCCAGGTGAGACAGCCAAGTAGCAAACCTGGCAGAGGCCGACGCAGTTCTGCAGGCGTAGCAGGAGCGCCACACCAGCATGGCCCCCAAGTCTCCCAGGTTAGATGACACCCAGATTACTCACTGTGCCCTTACTCTTGAACTTTATATTCTGCTGTTCTCTTTTCACACATTGTTCAGAAATAAATACTGGTGCCCACATTACATTTTGCTTTTAAATAGCATGCCAAAGAGGAGACACGCCCCATGCTCTCAGAGCCACACCAGACAGGGTCTGGGCCATTTGCATAAAAGGCAGAAGTTAGAGCTGGGGAAAGCCAACAGGTGGAGACCATGTGGAAACCTGCTCTTGTCCTGGCACAGTCACCACACACCTGGGGCCGGGAAGGAAGTCTCTTAACCTGTTTGAAACTGAGGTTGGCTTTTCTGAAAAGCACCTAATCTCAGACCACTTTCTACTCTTAAAAATTACTGAGCGTTCCAGAGAGCTGGTGTCCACGTGGGTTGTATGTGAAGATGTTTACAGTCAGAAATGAAAGGATCTTTCACACGTGTAGCTACATAAAGAAACACACGTGTATTTGGAGTTTTGAATATTTATCAATTTGGATCAAA
>NW_017731972.1:156212-158755 GCF_001890085.2 Hipposideros armiger | reverse complement strand
TTTTTGAATCCACTCACCATCATTTGACTTTCCCCAGGCTACTGTGTGACATTAGAGCCTGACTTTGCCAGCCCCCACCCCCATCAGCCCTGCTCCCTGCAGACTGGCCAGCCCCCACTAGCCAGATTGGCACGCTGCTAGTTTCTCCTGACAGGGATGCTGTACAGCTGGTTTTGTACACTGACAAGACTTGGTGTTTGGGTCAGCAACCAAAACCAGAGACTACAGTTCATGTCTTAACTCGCTGGTTGTGACGCCTAAAAATGTGTAGCGTTTATACCACCCACTAGATTCTCAATTCAGTATACTCTGCAATGGCTAGGAAAAAGAAAATGTAAAATAAAGTGAAAACTACCCTCCCCCCCAAAAAAATGCAGGTGCCACTGGGGGGAGGGGTGTTGAGAGTCTGCACTTCGAGCCCGCTGCTGCTGGCTGAGGCCCCTGGACCTCAGTCCCACCTTTAGGGAAAGGGGACAAGTCCCCTCTGCTTAAAAGGAAGGACGCGTGGTAAGGAGGCATGGTGACACTCCCAGGGCAACCCAGGACTATTATGGGCTGCTGATGTTGCTGAGGAAACCTTCGAGAAGGGGAGGGAGCCCGCCCGGAGGGAGCCCGCCCGGCTCTCCCGTCAGGAGGCTGGCTTCTCCCAGAGCCTCTCTCGGGCTCTCAGCTCACTCTTGGTAGCAGGATGTTGTCTCCATCCTGATTCCCCAGTGCTCGCAATGTGCTAGATGCCCAGTAGATACTGACTGAACAAAGGAAAGAAGGAGGAAAGGAAGGGTGGGTTCTATTTTAAAAAAATAACACTTCCATCAAAGAAGACTCTGAGATGCGATCTAGGTTTATAAAATTATGTCACGTTTGCATTTGTCTAAGATGGGCATAGAATGGCTACTCCATGCCAATTGATCAATTGATAGAAAGAACTCAGGTTTGCTTATGAAGTTGTATGCATCTCTGTCACCCCACAGGGTCTACCTTGCATATATTACATCAGACTTCTAGAACCAAAAAAACTTCTGAGTGTTTGAAAGATGGAATTTTAGGGGCTGCGATGACTACTTTTATGTGTCAACTTGGCTGGGCCAGTGTGCCTAGATATGGTCAAACATTATCCTGGATGTGCCCATGAGGTGTTTTGGCTGTGAGATTAACATTTAAAGTGGTGGAGGCTGAGTAAAGCAGACTGCNAGCTTACTTCATACCTCAGATGCAATTCCATTTAGGCAAAGAAAAACCTTTCACAATGTTCACAAACATTTCTCTCAATAAATCAAATGAATCGATTGTGATTTTAGAAGAAATATGGCCATCTTTCATGGAATCGAAAATTAGTAAAACCATTTTGGTTGTTTAATTCTTCTTCATTTCATGACCTTCTAAAAATGTATATAATGCTACTTTCATTCTCATTGTTTTTCTCTGTATGAGGAGTGGCAAAATGGCAAGGTGGGTAAGGCCATCGACTGGAGCTGGGTCGCTGGAGTTGGAATCCTGGCTCTCTGACTTATTAACCATGAGACCAGGGCAAGTTAAAGTTACCCTGGGCCTCAGTTTCCTCAACTGTGAAATGGGTCGATAATAACAGCACCGACTTAGTAGAAGTGAGCTCTGACAATGACTGTCTCAGTAGAAGCAGTGGTTGTCACCATGGCCTCGCCATTTCCAAACATGCTCCTCTCTGCCTTGCACTGTGAGGAAAAGCCTCCGTGACCGGCTCTCCCACCCACCCAGACGGTACGTGGCCCCTGTATCGGGTGACGGCGTGTCCAGGAATATAGAAAAGTTAGGCAGCCCCTTCTGGCTCTCTCCTCCTGTCAGTAAAGGGTAACAAATCTGGGAAGAGGGGGCCCTTCAGTCTGGAGAAGATGGGGGAAGGGTAGAAGGGGGCGCCCAGTACCTCCTGCTTCCTTATAGCTGCCCCAGGTGATCCACAACTCATCACCTTCTGATGTGGGCACGTGTGACAGAAGGGATGACTTGACTAGCACCCACAGGTTTCTATCCAGCAGGCCAACCGCAGAGCAGGGTTGACACCTCCATTTGGAGAAAAGCTGTGTGAAAGCTCCCACGATAATGGGCATGATCCCCGTGGCAGAAGTGGGGCACACCAGCCAACCCAGCCGAGTTCCTCAGGGCCTCCTCATGTAGGGTTTGTAAGGGACTCTGCTCCTGGGTGGAGACCCACTGTGGAGCAGGGGCAGGCCCTGTCCCATGAGGCACCGTGCACAGAGGCAAGCGTTATGGGAACAGGCAGCGAAGGGGAAGGGAGGGCTGCAGACTGTTTTAACTTCAGACTCTCAGTGAGCCATGGAGTCAGCACAGGCCACCCAAACAGGAAGTACCTGCAAAACAGGTAGTAACACCCAGAGCCAAGATACACACACTATGCATGAGAAAGGGGGCCCAACAGCCAGGGAGCTGCCAGGGGCCGCTCGCTCGCAATCTGTGAGGCTCCTCAGGTATGCTCTTACCTGGGTTCTGTCCCACCTAAGGTTTCACTCACGAGGAACTTGGCGACCCTCCACTTACAATGACCCAGG
>NW_017731972.1:148764-150402 GCF_001890085.2 Hipposideros armiger | reverse complement strand
CTTCAAACAGTGCATAGAAGTCAACAGGCATACCATTAAAAGTGCCTCTGCCAGGTGCCCACCCCCAAAGACCCTGAGTCAGGGTCTTGGATCTATAGTCAGTTAAACCCACCCCCACCCCCAGCTGGGTCCTCAGATCACCTCTGAGAGCCAGTGTGGAGCAGCTCCCTGTGGAAGAACTTTCTCATTCAGAGCAAGGCAACCAATCCATCCTAAAATACTAATATGAGTTCCGCGTGGCAGTACAGGCAGTCATCAGAGACACTGGGGGTTCGGTTCCAGACCCCACAAGAAAGCGGGCCGTCATTTTTGCTGATGAAGGGTCTTGCCTTCAATTGGTAAAACAATGCAACATCTGTAAAGCGCAATACAGAGGTATGGCAGTGCTTATGTGCCCCTAAACTATAGGCAGACCATATGAAACCGTATTGGACCCTCTCTGACTCTAATTCCACCTCGAACTTTAGCTCATACTGAATAAAGGGCAGTCCTCTCTCTTACAGACCCTCCAGAATGTTCCCCATCTTGCCATCCCATCTACGTCGGCAGCAGTGTGGCATAGGGCACGCGGCATGGGCCTTGGGCAAATCACTTCACATCCCAAGTCTGACTAGTGACAACCGGGGGACCTCAGCAGTCGACATCTATCAAGTGCCAGGGCGCTCTGGACTCTGCACAGGAAGGGCCCCGACAAACCACACTGGGAGAGAGAGGAAGGGAGGAACGCAGGGGCTGACAACAGTCCCAGGAGAGAAGCCACCCACAGACGAGGCCAGTGACACCTGAGACTCGCCCCAGCCCAACCCAGTCACTTAAGGAGTCATTAAGAAGCTAAGAATACAACACTGTGCAACCTCAATTAATGAGGGTTAAAGTGGCAAATATTTGCAAACAGCATCCTTACAGAAGACTTCCCTTCCGTTCTGCATAATAATTACTATTTAGAGAAAGTCACTGACACACACACACACACACACACACACACACACACTGAAAACAAAGGCAAACACTTTTGAATACTGTTCCTGAAGAAATTCAAGCAGTGGAGAAAAGGAAACCCGCGGGAACCAGAAGCAACTGCGCAATTCCAAAAAAAAATGGCTTAAGTGACCACAAATTTCAGAAACATGTCCTCGGAGTGACCTCCAATCCTGATTCCTGGCAGACAAAAGCCCCACGTGGATTTGCCCTCCTTGGCAAATAAAGGGCAGTCCTCTCTCTTAGCTACCTCCTTCTGTAGCTATAGTCACTCTGGTTCAGTTTGTTTTACTTTCATGAAATAGGGGCTCAGCTAGGAGAGGGGGGTTCATGAACTCAGGTTCATTTGTTCCACCAAAAACACAACAGCAGGTTGTGTGTGGCCGCAGCTCTACAGCGTGGGGATCACCAACGTGAGACGCTTCTGCGTCTAGCCTCAGGGTTTCTCTCTCCACTAAGGACCGCACAGCAAACGTAATGAAGGCTGCTTCCCCCTCCACCCACCACGCTAAACATGGGGTCTGTGGTCCTCTTGGGCTACCAGAAGGCCTGCGGATCTGGGGTGGGTACCTTGGAGCGGTCCTGAGGCCTGGAGGCCTCCGGGGCCTGGGCTCCTGGGGTGAGGTTCAGAGGTGCCGGGCCCTGAAGCCAGCAGCTGTT
>NW_017731972.1:123038-146489 GCF_001890085.2 Hipposideros armiger | reverse complement strand
TGAAAGAAGCCAGTCTGGAAAGGCTGCCTACAGCACGGCCCCAGCTACGTGACATTCTGGGAAAGGCAAAGCCATGGAGCCAGTAGAAAGAGCAGTGGTTGCCCAGGGTTGGGGTGAGGGAGGGATGGATAAGGGAAACAACAGAGGAATTTTAGGGCAGTAAAGTCATGGTGGACACATGTCATTTTATCTTCGTCCAAACATAGAATGTACACCAAGCATGACCCCCAATGCAAACTAGGGACTCTGGGTGATAAGGATGTCAGTGCAGGTTTGTCGGCTGTGACGTGCGTCCCACTCTAGTGGGATGCTGAGCGTAGAGGAGGTTACGCATGTGTGGGGAGCAGGCTGTGAGGGAAATCTCTGCCTTCCTCTCAGTTTTGCTATGAACCTAAAACTGGCCCAAAAAGGTAAAGTCTTAAAAAACGTTTTTAAAAAGGACACCCATCATAACAGTAGCCACTCTGCCTTATTCTTCCTAGTGACCAAATCGAGGTCCCCAGTTGTAAACGCCTGAGTTAGGAGCACAGCAGCTGTGTCAGGCTCTGAACACACACCCTCCTGGTACCAGTCCACCTGCAGGCCCCCCTAAGCACAGCGCAGGGGCCTGGTGCAGCCATGCCAGCCGCCTGAGACCCACTGGTGACATCAGGAGGCAGGAGCTGTTAGGGCCCTGGAGTGCACTGCCTAGGGGACAGCCCCCTAGGGCAGCGACGTCTTGAGCAGAACAAGGAATGGGGATAGCACAGGCCCTGGAGCCCAACTGCCTAGGTGCAAGCAGACGTTACTTGGCTTCTCTGTGCCTCAGTTTCCCCATTGGTAAAATAGGGGTGATCATGCTCTCAACCTTGTAAGACTGCTGTGCTATTTAAATGAAGTGAGACTTGCAAGCTCTCCACAGAGCCAGACGCAGGAGGCCAGCGGGGAACCGCCGTTGCAGTTACTGTCGCTGTCCCAGACCCTATAAGTGCCTTAGTTTATTCTTAGTTTATTCAGTCCTCACCCCAGCCTCCAAAGAAGCACTACTGTCCCCATGTTCAGAGGACTTTCCCAAGGCCACCAGGTAAGGACAGGAGTTTGAACCAAAGATCCCTGCCTCCGAAGCTACCCTATTGCTCTGCTTTTTGGGGTCCAAGTCCCCTGGAAGGTGCATCCTCCTGCAGCTGCAGGGAGCACCCCACCTCCCTGAGGCACAGCCCCTCTGTGGCTGTGGCCTGGGAACACTGAAGTCCTGGCTGTGGGGGAGGGGCAGCTGGACAGAAAGCCCCAGGTGATGTAAATGGGAACTCTAACCGCCACCCTGCACCTGGTGGTTTTGCATTTCCTGAGACAGCTGAAGGAACTGTGTGAAGCTCCGGGCCACAGAGGAAGTGAGCCCAGACGCTGGAGTAGCCCCAAATCTCCTGCACATCCCAGCCTGGAAAAACTGTCCTGTCCCTCGGGTGACCTGGAAAACATCTGGGAGGGCCCTCCAAGTGTATCCTGCATTCCAGGGCCAGGGGAGCATGCTCTTGATTCAAGGGAGGAGGGAGCAATTCTCTGTCCCCCACGGGCTCTCGGGGAATTAAAGGGAGATCCCAAGGCCACTTGCGTAGGCTGCCGGCTGTGCGAGGGTGGCCACCCACAAACTGTCCCCTGCACTCCCGATTTACATCACTGGGAAACCTGTGCATCTGCCTCCCTCTGAGGCCGAATATGAGGACAGCATACCCCGAAGAGACAGGCATCACGTGGGAAGCGAGGCTCAAACAGCCTATGTAGCCTGCCCGAGGTCACACGGAACTGAAAGAACCAGCACTCAGAGCCAGGCTGGAACCCAGGCACCTGCACTTTCTCTGAGCCTGAGGGTCTGGAACTGCAGCTACCATGGTTCAGAACAGCGAGCCCTCTGGGGCAGAGCACCAGCCCGGGAGCTCTGACAAAACCCTACACACCAGAGGCCGGGGTCCCGGGCCTGGAACTACTATCAGTTGTAGGGCAGCAGTGCAACTGCGTGCAAATGACTAGAGCCAAATTCTGGCATCAGCAGGGCTGGCCCAGCTGTGTCCGAGGGACAGACGGGCACGTGCCGAGTGGTCAGGGGCCTGGCGAAGCTCAGGGAGGCAGTTGCAGCTGCGGGTGGGGAAATGCAGCCAGCCTGTCTGTAAGTGCTGACACCCGCCCACCCGAGGTGGCTGCAGAGGACAAGGAAGTACGGGCAGCCAGCCTAGCCACAGCCAAGCCCAGACCCAGAACGTGGCTGCAGGAACAAGGTGGCAGGAGCCTTCCAATGCGGTCAGACACTTCCATTTGCAACGAGAGGCGCGTGGAAAGCACTCTTCAGAGACACAGACCAAAACAGGTCCTGGACAGGAAGCCTGTGCAGGGAGGATCCGTGCTCATCCCTGCGGGGCTGGGGGTGTGGGGGTGGGGACAGAAGAAGCACCCCGTCCCTCTGGTGGGCTGAGCCGCAGTGCCCAGCTCTGTGTCCGGCTGTCCCTGGGCTGAACCCCACGGCTCCCCGGCCCCAAGAAAAGGTACAGCAATATGTTTGACTTATCTATTTACATTTACCCAAAATAGGTCCATGCCCGTGGGGTGTTCCAATTCAAGAGGCTGCTCAGACTTGAATTACCAACCCTCTTGTCTGTTGGAACCCTCTCTGATGGTGCCTCTATGGACAGATGACAGTGGCGCTGACAGCTATTCCCCAGTAACAAAAAGTTCAAGGGCAAAGAGGCAAATCAAGGGCAGATGTTGACTAAGGGGCTTCGCGGTTGATAAGAGGAAATCTCCAATTCAACTCACAGCTGAGCAGGGGGGACACCTGGCTGTCTCTGCCAGCCTGTCCCTCTGGAATGTGTGGCCGGCGGCCGCCTGGCCCCACCAAGTCTGTGTCTGTCCTGTCACCGAGCATGCTGTTTCTGCAGTCAGGGTCCCTAGTCACCTTGTGGATTCAGAGGACATAGCTCCTGGATGAGGTGACACCACTTGGCACACAGCCTCCAAATTTTGCTGTGACACTGCCACCTACATTATCAGGCAAACTGCCAGGAGCTGCTCCCACAGGGCAAATGGGCCAGGCGCATGAAAGCAAACAAAACCAAAGTTGGGTGGGTTATTTTTATCATCCTATAGACTCGTAGCAGAGACCCTGGCAGCTCCGGGGCATCGCAGGCACGGAGCAGATTCCTCTTCTCTTTGTCTGCTCCCTTCAGCCTCCCCTGGCCCCTGCTCAGGAAACGGAGAAAGTGGATCAGGTCAGAGCAAAGCAGTCCTCATTCTGCCATCTCCACAGGAAAAACTAATTAGTCACCAAATATTCAGAATGGGTAATTGCTACCTGAATTAATAAGGGCAAACAGCCGCAAGAAAACAGTGCTTTACTATTTCTGAGAGCTGGCCTCCCTGAACCCGGAGTTCCAGGCTCTGCGGGGCAGACACGACTCCCGCCCGGCAGCCAGCAGGAAGGGGAGACACAGCATCCCGGGGCTGCCCGTGCTCTCGGGTCTGTTCAAACACTTCTGGGGCTGAGCCACCATTTGTCTCCTCTGACACACGCACACACACACATAAATACACTGCACATGCACACTCGCACACAGTCACACCAAGGTTCCAAGGACAATGCCTCAAACCAGGATCCTCACCAGGGTTTTCAACAAGTTGCCCCAAGTTCCTCCACTCTGACAAGGGGACATGGAGACCACATTGCAGGGATGCGGGCAGAAGGAAGGAAGAGGAAAGTGGGGACGACCCTAAGGGAGACACGGGCACCACGAAAGCCGGAAGAGATCAGCTGCATCCTCAGTCCACCCCCACCACCAGGCACCACTCTATGGAGCCCCAGAGCAGCCCTGGGGAGCCTGCCGAGACCACGCCCCAGGCCCACCACTACTTTGCTGTGTGACCTCAGACTGCTCACGTCCTCTGTCTGGGCCGAGGTTTCTTCCCGTGTAGAAATGCAGCAATTTGGTGCCATCACCTGAACAATTCTGAGGCACTGCCCTGCGGGAAGCCTTCAGCCCAAGTTCAGGATCACCGCGGTCCTGGCGCCTCTCAGCTCCGGCCCTGCCTCTGCTTTTCCCGAGCGTCAGCAAGCAACCTCCTCTGGGCGGCTGTCGTGCTCTGGAGGCAGCTCGGGCCCGAGACATCCAGCCACTGAGGCTGCGTCAGACCCACCCAGGGAATCCTGAGCTGCGTCTGGATGGGCGGCCCGAATGGCAGGCACGTCCCTGCGAAGCTGCCGTGGACATAAAGTGAGTTCACATGATGCAGACAGTTCGTCCTTCACGTTTTTATTTAGTGATATGTTGTAAACAGCTCTCGCGGCTGCCCAGAGAGAGCTCCTTTCTAAGAGCCAGACAATCCTTACATACAGCAGCTGTATCACAATTCAGCTGTGTTATATATAATACAGCTGTACCCCCTCTGAACCCCTACTGAGGGTATTTCATTTAAGGTAGTTCCAATCTTTGGCTTTTACAAACATCACTATAAAAAATCTCGTTATCCATACTCATTTTGTGTGAAGAAAAAGTTCTGTGTGTGTAGATATCTACATACTCCTTAAAGGTTCGTGTTGGCCTAGAAACAATGTCTGAAACACCACACATCAAATTGTTAACTACGGTCACGTCTGAGGACGGGGTTCCGGAAGAAAACGCAAACTTTTGTAAGCAAGTATCACTTCATAACTTTTTAAAAAGAAAGGAGGAAAGGGGAAAATAAACGAAATGCAGTCACTACTTAAGCCTCCTTAGAAGTGGTTTTATTAGGGGGTACCAATCTGGCAGGAGCAGAGCCACGTAAACCCAGAGCGAGGGCGGAAGGCGGAAGGGTGGGCCCAGGGAGAGGCCAGGTGCCCCCCCGCCTTGTTCTACGAGGCCAGGGCCCCGCTGGTGGAGAGGACAGGCCGGGTTCAAATCCCGCCTGGCTGCAAGCACTGACGGGCACTGGGTGTGATTCGCCGCTCAAGATGTCAGTGTCCTCGTGAATAATACGAGAGGAACAGGGATCCCCATGAGATCGACTGTGAGGACGCCTGGCGCACAGGGCCTGCCATCAGCACTCTGTCCTGTCTCTTCCTTCCCGGCACGAGGCACAGAGGAAAAAGAGAAACTGCGTCTCAGGCCGCTCCTCAAACCCTGTCTCCTCTCCAGCCCCCCTCATGGCTCTCCACCACCGGCCCTGCCACCTCTCCCGGAAGAGGGGCTCCTGACAACACTTCACTCTGGGCACAGATGCCAAGCTGGCTTTCCCACACCTAGAAATCCCAAGGTGATTCCTAATCAGGACAAGCCCCTTTGTGATGAAAACCATGGCAATAAAACTACTGGTCAATATTTTTTAAGGTTTGTGTGTTGTTGTTTGTTTTGTTTTGTTTTGTTTTGTGTTTTGTTTTGTTTTGTTTCAGGAAAACACATAAACCCAAGAATGCAGAGACACAGCAACTCCAGGCTTGAGCAGGAATGTTTTAAATAATCCCCATGGTGTTTATAAAGTGAAATGATTTGCCCCATCACATTGATAGGCCCTAGGTTAGGAGTCAGGACTCCTGCAAATTCAAATTCGGAGGGAGGTCTCTAGGCGGGCGCGTGACCCCAGCGTGCAGTGGGCTTCACACATCTGTCCTGCTTCCTCACGAAACATTGGCCAGCCCACAGTCCTCCAAGGACCCCACAGCCGTCAGCCCCCACCCAGGCCACGGAAATCAATCCATCTTGCCCACCACTTGGGAACTGATGACTTCAGCTAAAGGCCCAGGTTCCTCCTCTGTAAGAAAGTGTCTCCTTCCTCCTGGGTTTTGGGGAAGATCCGATGAGATAAAGCTGATGAGCTAAGGGCTCAACAAATGCGGGTGGTGGCTGATGTCACCACATTCCCGCAGGTCTCAGAGGGCTATTCAATGGGCAGATGAGCTCATGTCTGTGAAATAACTATGAGAAGCTGGGCAGATGGATTTGTGTCTCGGAAGGCCTCAGTCACCCCAAGGGGGCCAGCCCTGGGTTCCCAACCTAGCGAAATCCCCACAGCTTGGAGAGAACCTGCCCAGAACCATTGCCAGTCCTCAAAGGACCTGTGACTACACTTCTCCACGCCCCTGGCCTCTTCACCTCCCACCCTCCCTGCCGGCCTGTCCTCCTGCCAGGTCCTCACCTGCCTGCTTCCTGCCCCAAGAGCTCGTGTTCCTCGGGGTTCCCTGGCTCCCCAGGGAAACAGCCTTTGGCCCTCTCCCAAGAGGCACTTTGAACGTCTCAGGCGCCCACTCCAGGAAACATCAAAGACGCTTCCCAATGCGTCCTTAAACCCAGTGGCCTGTGGAAGTCCGGCCACACAGCACCTGTTGGACATGACCTGGGTGTCTGGCTTTGATCAGTGAGTCAATGCCCCCCCACCCCAGACCCCCGGGCCCCAGATTCATTCCATGGGCAGGTGACCTAGCTCCCTCAATGGATTATGCCTGGAATTTGCACCTCTATCCCACTCAATAAAGAGCTGCAACTCCATAAGCCTCTCCCTACTTTATTATGGGTTAATGGGTTAAAGGTTTTTAATTTTAGGAATAATTGCAAACAGTTGAATAGCGCGCACTGGCTCCAAGCGTCCCGCTCCATATCTCCCCATGCATGAGGACAGCAAGAGTTTTAGGTCCTATTCACGTTACCCACCCTGGCTGCAAATGAAATATGAATTAAAGGTTATGCTCGCAGCCTTTGGAAAATGATTACTCAAGATAGCAATTACATTTCCCCCACCTTCCTGTGCAGGAGGAATGGGTACTTCTGAGCCCTCTTACTACAGAGGTGGCATCAAAGCGGAAGTGAGGGCCTGCCCAAGAGGCAAAACACAGACGCATTAGACCCACAGAGAAAGTGGGTGACTTCAAAAGAGCAGGATTCTAGATTAAGGTTTCTCAAGGTCATTAACTGCCCTCGCTGACTGAAAGAGTGGCCCAGTTACAAAGCATGCAGAGAAACAGAAATGAGAACAGGACATAGCGACAGCTCAGACTCTGGCTCGCTGACAAGCAGTGCCCGGCCACCGCCTGGCATGGCCCTGGAGCCAATTGGCCAAGTCCCCAGGATCCTTCCAAGGGACTCAGACACTCAGGGCCACCAGCTGATTCAAGAGCCAATGGTGTGGCAGTTTCCCAGGCAACTGCCTGGGAGAAGAAACAGGACGGCCTATGTAGCCTGGAAAATACCAGTAAGAATAGCTGCTACTCACTGAGCACCTACTATATGTCAAGCAAACTCAGTAAGGTGGAAAGTCTCATCTTCATCTGACAGACAAATGCAGTGAAGCTCAGAAATATTAAACCATTACCCCAGGTCACAGAGTAAACGGCTGAACTGGGATTCGAATCAACAGACACACTGTTCCCTGAGGGCGGGTTGTGACCCCACAGCCCACCTAGCCTGGTGCCTGGCACAAAGCAGGCGCTCAAGAAACTTGACTTATTCAAGACATGGATGACTGAACTCCTGAATTGCTCCCGCGTGCTTGGAAGGCAAAACTGCAGCTTTTCAACAAAGTAGACTTTTAACAAAAAGTAGTTGTGACTTTAAAGGAGTAGCAGCCTTGAGGGAACCAGGGTGGGGGGGGGGAGCATACAGTTTTGCACATGGCATGATAATGGGCCCTCATTACCGGCACCCCCAATGCATGGTCCAATTCTTCCCCTACAGGCACTGACAAACGTTTTGCATAAGATGAAATCTAATAGTACACTAAATTAGTGGTATATAATATGAAACAATTTTGGTTGCTTTTGCTCTGTGACATGCAAAAACCTAAAATTTCTCAGAAATTTGGAGAAACCTTCAGTGACCACACACTGGCCCTGAGGAGAGCTTCCCGCCACCCCACTGCCCTTTTGGTAACTCTGGGGCAAAGGAGAAAAGCCTTGAGGACGTGTGCTCGAGGAGAGGGCTCCAAGCTGCAGCAGAACAGAGATTGGGGAGCTGTGACGCTGGTGTCTCCAGATCACGCGGCCGGGAGCAAAGGGCCCAACAAGCAAAGGAGAATTTGCTGATCCTGTCGAGGCGGGAAGATCTGCTGAGACAGAAGGAACAAAGTTGCCCTGGGATCACTGAGGTGGCAGGGCAGAGGAGGGCCGCCGAGGGGCTGGGCAAGTGGCGAGAAGGGGGCGGGCAGCTCCAGTAAGACAGGAAGATCCCAGCAGGGCGTGGGGCCCGCAGCCACGGGGTGGGTCCTGCAGGTCCAGGGGTTTTTCTGGAAATGGCAGTACCTCTCTGTACACACTCGGGCGGCCCATCATGATCTGAAAGCCAGGAGAAGCAGGTGGGGGGTGGTGGGGGGGAGACCAGCGACTCTGGGAACTCATTGGCTCTTCAAGCCGAGGGGAGGGTGCTGGGAAACAATCGCAGAAGCCCAGGCAGTGGCCACAGCCCCGGCTGGTGAGACGGATGGCGATGGCGGAGGGCAGGCAGTGGGGAGGGCACCCACTCCTGAGCACCCCGCAGGTGTGGCACAGTGTTAGGTGCAGGGTACAATGTCAAAAACGCAGAGCCTGCCCGTGAGGATCATGCAGTCGTGTGAACAGATGACATCAGAGCACTGGATGCAGAAACCAAGGCCCAGTGCCTCTCCTGCCCCTCCGTGGAACCCTCCAAGGGGAGGCAGTGTTTTCACAAAGGGCTCCAATGATGTGCACCTGGGGGTCCCCGAGACACCTTCCAATCCTAGGTCCTCTGAGGCCCCTAATCAGATCACGCTCTAGGATGAGGACCCTCTGGCAGAAGCATAGGTAACACCAAGGCACCACGGGAGGGGTGGGTGGGGGTCCTACTGCCAGCTTCCTCCTGCCTTGAGCCTCTCACTCCTTCCCTGCTCAGCAGGGCTGGGCCAGAGGCCACATGGAGAGAGGACACAGCGGCAGGAGGCAGGCGCTCAGAGCTGACCCCAGGGAACTGCAGGGAGCCCGGCTGGGGGCAGAGCAGAGAGGAAGCTCCTTTTCAGCTTACCAAAGGCCCAGCTCCCAGAGTCCTTCAGGACGCCTCGCCAGCAGCCTCACTGGTCTCCTGCTCTGACCTCTGAGCAGGGTCAGGAGAGCTCAGGACACAGGTAAGAGCCAGCAGGCAGGTCCACAAAGAATGGCTAGAAGACAGTGCTGCCCACGGGGCTGAGCCCAGCAGGCTTCCTGGTGGGAGCACCTTCCTGGCAGGGACTGCACAAGCACCAGGCCGTGGTCGGTGCTGAGGACAGCTGCCCCAGCCTTCACGTGGCACCTGAGCGAGTGGTGTCCATGCGAAGCGGAAGTAGGAATGTTTCAAGAACCAGGTCCTTCTTCCAGCAAATTGAGACCACTTCCCATGAATGTCGAAGAAGACAAAGAAGCTGCTTGCACACTCCTGAGTGCAGGGAGGAGGCATGGCCCCAATCGCAGATTCCAACAGGTGCTCCAGGTCAGGAACCCGAGAAGCTGGAGCGGGGGGCTGCCTGGGGGCTCAGAGAGCAAGCACCCAGGCAGCCACAGGACAGCCACCCGCGGGAAAGGGCCTTTCATGGGCGGCGTTCCTGCTTGTCCCTCCACTTGTGGTGGCACCCAGCAGGGGGATGGGAGCCCTGGGACACAGGAAGACCCCTGAGGTGTGGGCACCCTGCCACCCAGGGGCTAAGGGTAGAGAAGCAGCTCAGCCCCCTGGTTGGAGGAGGCATGCCCCTCCTGCACCCTGAGTGTACCGTGCAGCCTAGCTTGGTCAGGTCTTGCAGGGGTGAGGCTGCTGGGAAGGGGTGGGGGACTCTGCCCAAGGCCCGGCTAGAGGAGGAAGGGGCGGTAGCTCACTCCTCTGTTCATTCCATACCATTCATTGAATCCCTCACTATGCCAGTCACCAAGGAGACCAGAGGCGTGGTTACTGAAGACTTAGTGACCCGGGTGACGGGTGATGCCAACCCAGGTCAGGACAGGGACACACGGGACAAACACAGAGGGGCCTCAGCCCAGAGCAGGGCCGTGGGCTGGGGGTGCAGAGGAGGGGAAGGGAAAGAGGGTGAACGCCCGCAGGACCGGGTGGGGGTCGGGGGTGGCGGGCTGAGCTGCACAGGCACCTCTGTGGAGCCTGGATTGAGGAAGTTGGGGTCAGGGCTCCAGCCTGGAGTCCTTTTTACTGAATTCCCCTTCCAGACATCAGAGGCAAAGAGGAACACACATTCCTTAGGCCCAGCACACGTGGGCCCCTCCAGAGATGGGGGCTGAGGCCCTGCGGGGTGCCGGGGGTGGGGCTTAGGGAGGCCCCCACTTTGTCCCATGGCTCTGCCCACCACCCGCGCCCCCAGCCACAGGGTTTCTCCTTCCGGTTTGCCTTCCCAGCCCAACCCGAACAAACAGCCGGAGGCTCCGTCAGTCCTGGATCCGGGCTTGCACCTTCCTCGCCTGCGTCCAGGTGTCAGCTGTAGCAGTCAAAACCACCTTTTTAAATTTAAGTCCATATTATTGATTAAGACCTTTTCAGATGAAGCCTTTCATTATTCCTGAGCCAGGATATACTCTTTCTCTCCTTTAACTGCCCACCCCACCCTGGCGATTTGTGCAAATTCCTAATCTGGCTGACCAGACTATCAGCTTCAGGCAGCTCCCTGTGGCTGCAGGGCACAGGGTCCTCGGGAAGTATCTGTGGACTTGCATCCCGCTTTCACACCCTGCGAAACCCCTGAGGCTCTGCCTTTGGAGATAAAGGTTCCTCCACCCTGACCTGAGTTCGCCTCTATCTGCAGGACCCTCCCCGTGCTCTTCGGAACTGCCTGGCTTTCCTTCCCGCCTACAACCCTAAAGGGCAGTTGGCTCACCTTTTATGCACCTGGTGTGCCAGGCAGGGTGGGGCTCCCAGAAAGCCGTAATACCTGCTGGTGCTGTGAGAGGATGTGCAGCCAGGCGCAAGGAGTGTGAGCCCCGGGGTCAGGGAGACCCGGCTTCAAACTCTGGCTCCGCCCCCCACTGTGGCTGCGATTCGACAGCTTCCCCAGCCTCGGCTTCCTCAGCTGTGAAATGGGGCCAATCGTAACTCTTGCAGACTTGTTGTAAGGACTGGAGGAAAGTGTCAGCACCTGGCGGGTTCTCTTAGATACCCAGGTCAGCGCCAGGGTCAGGAGCACAAGCTCTGAACCCAAATCATCTGTGTTCAAACCCTGGCTGACCACGTGCTTGCTGTGGAACCGTGGACAACGGTCCTCGCCCTTCTGTGCCTTGGCTGTTCCTCCCACAAAATGAGGATAATATTTTTCAACAGTTACAGAGTTTCTGTTGTGGGGCAGGGGATGAAAACATTTTGGAAACAGTGCTGATGGCTGCACAACATTGCAAATGTAATTAGTGTCACTGACTTGTACACTGAAAATGGTTAAAATGGAAATTTTTGTTATAGACGTTTTATCACAATTTTGCCATGTGAATGTAATACACAAAGAAGCAAAGAATGGTGTGCTTTTAGTGGGTGAATTGTATGATATATGAACTATATCTCAATAAAACTATTTTTAAAAATAAAAATAAATGGAGCTGATCCTACCTAGGTGACAGGGTTGCAGAGGGGGTTAAATGAGTCCCTAGTGCCTGGAGAGCTCAGAGTGTCCAGCACACCGCCAGCAATCAGTGCTGCCAAGCGTATTAAATATGCCTTACCCATCATGTCATTCATCTTTGCGAGACCCCTGCAGGGTTCTGAAGCATTTTACTTATATTATGGATAAGAACATTGACGATCAGAAAAAATTAATTCACTTTTGCATGGAAGATGCAAAGCCAGGATTCAAATCCCAGGTCTGTCTGACATCAGTGTTTGTCACCATAGTCGGGGAGGACATGTTGAGAAGACACCTAACTGAGCCAACAGCAGGCCTCAGGGCACCCGGGCTGCAAACCTGTGGCTCTCAGTGGCAACCAAGGGGCAGGGGGGAGTAGCAGCGACGACACTACGCAGGTGAATGACAAACAGGCCTGCAGGTGACAGGTGAGCGTCCAGCTGTCCTTGAAGGCCATCTGATGGCAACCTGGCTAGGCCGTGGTACCCAAATACCTGGTGACACATGATTCTAGAGGCTTCCAGGACGGTGTTTTTTACATGGGATTAACATTTAAATCAGCCGCCTTGGAGTAAAGCAGATGACTCTCCACGCTGTGGCTGGGCCTCACCCAATCGGTTGAAGGCCCTGATGGAAAGGACTGAACTCCCCTGAGGAGGAGAGACTTCTGAGAGATGACAGCTTTCAGACCCGCACTGAAACACGGATTCTTCCTGGGCCTCCAGCCTGACAGCCTCCCTGCAGGTGTGGGACTTGCCAGCTTCCACTGTCTTCATCTCAGGAGCCAACTCCTGAAAATAAAACATTCCCCCCACGCTCCCCCCAATTTGTAGGTGTGCCACCTCCTGTTGGCTACTGGTTCTGTGCCTCCTGGGGCCCTGACTATACAGGCTGCAATTTCCCTGGTCCACTGGGGACAAAAATGACCCGCTCACTATTGTCACACACGCCCACCAGGGTCAGAGCACATGAAACGGGGGCCCCAGCTCCATGTCGGCAACAAAAACTTGAAACCTCCTCACTCTCCTGAGGAAGGAGAAACACAGCTCTGTTTAGGGATCTGTGAAAGTTTGGGTTTTCTGGGGCCTTTTTCATCCTCTTTTAGGGGACCTTTTTATTATTATTATTCAAACCACTCAGAAATGCCTGAACTTTCCGATTCTAGGTTGGCTGTAAGTCACCTGACATGCGCGTTGCTGGGTGAGAACTAGACGTCCTGATGTTTAAGAAGCCCTCCTTCTCAGACACAGGAGAGAGAGCCCTGTACGTGATTCGAGTCCTGGCTGCTGAGTGTGGAACTCGGTCCCCCAGAGGCAGCACCCACAGCAGCACCCAGCTGACACTGGACACGGCTGGAAGCTTCGCCTTCGAGCCAGCCGCTGCCATGCCCCTTCTTCAACACAGCCGGCGCCCCCCTGCAGGAGCTCGGTTCCTGGCTGCTGGCAGAGCAGGAGACGGTGCTGGGCTCAAAGAACGGGGCTGACAGCTCGGGAGGCTCGGCAGGGAGGGCGCAGAGCTGGCCTGTCCTCCACCTGTGTGTCCGGCTCGGCTTTGCCTGCCTAATATGGAACTCACGTTTGACCCCTGGCAAGGCGGGGGTAGATCACAGAGGTCACAGTGCCAGGGGCCCAGCGGGCAGGACTGAGCCCTGGAGCCAGAAGACAGAGCAGTGGATACAGAGCCCAAGAGGTGGCGGGTGAATTCTTGAACTGCTCAGAAGCATAGGAATTATAATAACATTCACAGACTCCAGGTGGAGGGGGGCTGAAGAAATACAGTGGGACAAAGAAGTGGGGTGCAGGGTGCCTAGCCAGGGGCCAGACCCAATGGGGACAGTGAGGGTTGTCCCAGGTCTGTCACCTTCCACAAGGCAGAACAGCTCATTTCAAACCAACACAAGGCATAGACTAGCTCAAGACAGCCCACCTACAAATCTCAAGCCTGCCCCAAATTTGGGATAGGTGTGCGACTAAACCCAAGGACTGAAGTTTGGAAGGTCAAAAAATGTGCAAAGTCTACACACATTTGCTTTAAAGTGAGAAAAAATGAGGTTTAAGAGCAAACTGTGAGCTTCTGATGTCCTGCGTGGATCGCATGATTCTAAAGGAGAGACGCACTTGAGTTAGAAGGCCGCTCCAGCTCCCTGTTAGTCCAATCACCCACAGCACTGCCGCCTCCCCAAGATGCAGGCCAAGTGTGAACAAGGGGACAGCCCCGGGCATTGGCCCAGCTCCGTTGGAAGGGCACACCCACCCTCTGAGACTGTTGACTGTCCTCTGGCCTGAACCCGGGAATCCAGGACCCAACAGGGAGATGTGTGCTAAGTGAGCTGGGGCGGGGAGGAAGCCAGCGACTAACTTCTGCTTCCCCGGACCTTTTACCCGTGTGAGGGTTGGGGAACCCCGCTTTGCCCTAAAATCTCTGCATGGTAGAAAGATGGCAGGTAGGATGTATGCCGTGGCTGCCTCAATGGCACAGGCACCCTGTACTCCCAGTCATCCTGTCCCCCTCAGTCCTCACTCATTATCTCCCTCGAGGTCTTCTAACAGCCTCCTCCTCAGAGTACCGTGACAAATGGCACCAGAGCTGACAGCACTCAGAGGCAGAGCCCCAACTGTGGCGCCACAGAGCTGTACCAGGGGTCTGCCCCAAGCCTGGTGCTGCAGACGCAGGTAAAACCAGGGGGAGCCCCCGGCCCCCGGCCCCTCCCCTAAGCAGGACTTCAGTCCTGAGCTCCACCCTTCTTTCTGAGTTCTATCCCTGTAACCAACAGCTCCGTGACAAATGCCAGTTCAGCGCACTGCACTGGCTGCCGTATGCCCGCGCTCTCTACCCTCAGAACACTTGGTGTAAAGTCACCCCCATTTTATAGAAACCGAGGCACAGAGCGGAGGTGGAAAGCTAGCAAGTGGCAGAGCCCGATTTGAAGGCTGGTCATCTGCCAGTGTCTCATGCCCCCTCCCTTGGGGCCTGTGGCCCTGAGCCTGCCCTGAGCAGCCTACCTTGCCCTCCCTGCCAGCTTTCCCAGAGCCCTCTGGAGTCACACAGGACCTCAGGTACAAAGCTTCCAAAACAGTTCAGCCAGCACCATCTTGCAGCCCCAAACAGGACTCTAGAAGAAGAGGCAGAAAGATGCTCAGGGTTTCCTGTCTTTACCATTTCTCCCAGAGTCTGGTCCCTGGTTCTGGTTACCTAGCAACCACTTCATGGCTGCAGGTGTGGTGCTGCTCTGACCCACTGGGCGATCTCACTGTTGTTCTCCCCATTCCACAGAAGGGAAACTAAGGCACAGAAAGGCTGCATGGAGCACCCAGGGTCTTACCAGCGCTATGAGCTGGAGTTGGGAACGGAGCCCAGGCCACGCTGCTCCAGCGCCTGTCTCCCTGCAGAGATCATCAAGCCCCTTCTGGTGACAGGGAACTCAGTCACCTCCGGCTCTCAGGGCAGCCCTATTAGCTCCTCCAAACTGCAGGGTGTCTGGACCAGGCTGCTTCGTGCAGGGCAGGGTGGAGGAGGAACAGAGGTATGAGGCTTAGGGGCAGTGTGATGCCTTCTGGGCTCTAAGGAGCCACATCCTTTTCTACCTTCTAGGAATCGTTGTCATCCGAGGGCCAGGACAGAAGGCGGAAGGATGGATCTGTTCACACCACTCTGGGAGAGGGTGTTGAAATACGCACCGGCCTGGGCCTCATGGGATCATGAGGACAGGTGCTGTGACACGCGCTATGACCCATTTCCTACAACCCCAGAAGACGCCCGCATAGAGCTGCCAGGCCAGTGGGGGACAGTAGCGACCTGAACTCAGGGACTCTCCTAAGGACAGCAGTGCAGCGCAAGAGCAAAAGGGGGAATCAAAGCCATTGTCGCTCCAAGGGCTGCCTCGGAAGGGAGCGGGTGCTCATAGCAGACGCTGTTCAATGGGATGTGTGAATCTTTACAACATCTTTAAACATCTGCAAACCAAGAAGTCAGTCAGGATGAGTCAAAGAATTAAAGCGGCATAACGGTGCCCTAGAGAAAAGACACACGTGCTGCGCTGTTATTCTGACAGGGCCCCCATCGCATTCTCCTCTTGACCTCTCCCTCCCTCCCTGCCTCTCCCTCCTGCCACAGATCTTCAGATATGTAACAGTAACAGATGGATCCCAGGTCTTAAAACAGCCTCACATCCCTTTCTGGTTATCTGGAAGGATTTGGAGGGAGGTGTTCTGTGTGTGCTTTTTAAGATTGTAAGGGTTTTAAGGTGGCACATTTGCAATTCTGTATTGTTAAAATCTAGCACTTAATCAAATAACAATGACTGCTCATTTGCAATGAACCTTCCGGTGCTCTGAAGGGCTCTGTCCTATAAATGGAAACTGGCTTTTATAAATATTTGGTTAATTAGCTGTACTAGCCAAAATAAATCATTTGCTCTGCTTTTATGGTGGTTAACAGTTTGTGAGGCACTTTTTACATACATTAGCCAGTGGCTGAAACATAATCAGTGCTGAATAAATGTTTTGAATTGAGTTGAGTTGAGTTGAGTTGAGTTGAGTTGAGTTGAGTTGAGTTGAGTTGGAGAGTTATCTAAGTTGATTTTCACAGTAGCCCATGAGGGGTTAGATTTTTGTTGGAGGGTGGGGCTGCCTTTTTAAAACAAAAAAAACTCACATGTCCACAGTGAACAAATTTGACCACTGCAAAAGGTTATACAATTTCTGGTCAGTTTCCCCCACATTTCATAGCCCCCCACACTCTCCAGAGGTAACAGTTTCCTATACATCTGTCCAGAAATTTCCCATCTACACAAACACATATAATTATCTTTTGCAGAGAATAGATGTATATCATCATCACAAGTTTTTTGTCCCTGTTTAAATTTAATACCATATCTTGGCGTGCTCTCCATATGAAGTTTATCATATTCATTTCAATGGCAGTGTATTTCATTATACTTCTGTATCATGTTTATCTACTGAGCTTCTAGTTTATCACCACCACAAATCTTGCTGCAAATGAGCAACCTTGTCCGCAAATCTTTGCTTGCATTGTCAGAGTATATCTGAAGGGTACATTCCTAGAATTAGAAGTAGAGGCCTCAAAACACATGCACTCATGATGTTGATATGTAATGTACAATTGCCACCAAATAATGGAAAGCCTGGCCCACCGGTTTACACCGCCAGTGTTTGGGAATCCAATTTTTTCACACCTTCGGCAATACCGCAGATGACCAAATGTGTCCATCTACGCCAATATAATTAAGGGTGAAATGACACCTCAATCTGACTCACATTTATGAATTGGTGAAGTTGGGCCTCTTTGCATGTATCCCCAACTAACTGGGTTTTCATTTTGCAAAGTGCGACTAAAGCTCAGAAAAGATGAGAAGTGAAATTTTCAAATGCTTGTCTCAATTGTGTGGAGCAGTCACCCATGCCTGATGTCAGCTCCACAGTAATAACTCAAAAGAATTCAAATGGGGGAGAGGGGTAAAAAAACTCCCCCAACTTAATGGTCAGGCCAAGTGTCTTCTACCAAATTCATCTGCAAACTGAGCTTCTGGAAGGAGAAGCTATTGAGGTGACTTGCTTGGCAACTGGACATAACACTACCTCTCCAAGCTTCCATTTCCTCCTTCAAAACAGAGGGGGCCCAAGAGTCTTACCTTTGATCAAACATACCCTCGTTGGCAAAAAAAGTCTGGCGGGGGATGGGCTAACGCAAGTTAAAATCGCTGTCTTCTCATCCCAACCGAGCAAACTTCATCTCCTTTTGGTGTGTTTTCCTGCTTCTCATTTTAACATTTTATTTAATTTTTACTCTGCATACACGTAGGTAATATATTCACTTAGTCCAAAACTTGAAACACTACAGCCAGGTAAACTTAGAGGACCTGTGATCACCTGGTGCGTGATCACCACCTCACTCCCTACCTCACTGTTACCGTAACTCTTGTACTTTCTCATTCCTTTATTGTTGATAGTTTTCCCCATTAAAATAATAGGGTTTTCCCCCTTCATTTCCCAAAATTCAAAATATATAAGTCATTGGCTTTTTCCAACGATCGTTGACTTCCCCCCTCCCTTGCCCCCACCCAGGAGGCACATTTTCCCTCCCTTCTGAGCATCCCTAGATGATAGATCCCCAAGGTCCTGCCCCGAACTCAGACCACAGGATAAATGTGAATAGGAGCCAGCATTCAGCTGCTATAAAAGAATTGTTTGAAGCATAATTTCCCAGCAGGGAAATTGCTGCTTGGTGAGTGAGCATCTCATCCCTGAGAGCATTCAAGGAGATGTGGTCAGAGACAGGGTAGAGATTTCTGCTCTTGTCAGGAGAAAGGAGCATTGGGTTTCTTCCACTTCCAAAATTCCACGTGGAAATTTATTTATTCAACAAACATATGGAAAGCTTCCTATGCGCCTAGCAACGTGCTAGGAATCGCTCGCAGAAAGCTGAACCCTAAATCACTTGTGTCTCCAAGGAGCTTCCAGCCTGATAGACAGTATAAACGAGTCTGGGCTGTCACGCTCAGCTGAGCCGGTTTTGCAATGCACAAGTCTCCAAAATGCAAGGGGAGGCCCTGGGTCAGACAGATAATCACTTAGCAGTCAGGCAGACAGACGGACAGAAAAGTCCGTCACTAGATTCCAAGAGTCAGTGAGCAGGACATGTAGGGAACAGAATGTAACAGAAGCAGAGCCTCAAAAAGAGGGCTTTTGTCTGAATCCTGAGCGACAGCCACACACACACACACACACACACACACACACACACCTGAGTGGCTGCCACACCTCCTTCCTTCTGGAGTCTTCTCCATCGGGACCCTTCTCACCTTGAGGCAGTGTCAAAAATATGCACAGGGCTCCAAAGGCACCATCAAAATCCAATCTCTGCAGAAGGAGACCAAGGCATTAATTCTAGGTGAGTGTCTCCAAAGATAGGGGAAAGTACCTCTATGCGGAAGCCAGGAGGCCTGAGGAGAGAAATGCCAAATCCCTGCGGGGCTGTGGGCCACGCAGGCTGATCCCATGCCAAGAATTCATCCCGGGATGTGGTGGAGGCACAGGCTGGAGGACAGTGGGAACAAGCCATGCTGGCGTCGAATCCGGGCCAGGGCCGTGCCACATGTCCACGTCCGCGATTCTACGGCATAGGCTGAGCATCATCGTTATAGCCGAACTCTGTGGCCACGCCCCTCACCTAGATTCATGTGGATGTCTTAACTTCCAGTTCCTCACAATGGGACTGGACTTGGAGAGCCTTTGAAGAGGTCATTTAGGCCAAATGAGGGCATTAGAGTGGCCCTACTCCGATATGACCGGTGTTCTTATAAGAAGAGGAGACTGGGACACAGGCACACACAGACCAGGCGTGGACACAGCGAGAAGGCGGCAATCTACATGCCAAGGAGAGAGGCCTCAGAGGAACCAACTCTACCCGATACCTTGATCTTAAACTTCCAGCCTCCAGACCTGTGAGAAATGAATTTCTTTTGTTTAAGCCCCCCAGGCCATGGTATTTTGTTATGATGGCAGTCCCAGCAAATTAATACAATCGTTATTTATTACCTTGATATGTTTAACGTATCCTCTTGTTTGAGCCATCTGTGATTGCCCTCACAATAAGAAGAGATGCAAAGTCCTAAGAGGAAGCCACAGGCTGTATGCCCCAAACACATGGGTGTGCGAGCTCACACGCACACACGCACACACATGCACACACTCCATATTGCTCTTTAGCCACCAATCCTTCAGTAAAGATATGTTCGCTCTGACGAATTCTAACACTGGTTATAGTCCATGGAAAATTTTGATTTATGGGGGGCCATAAAAATGACAAGAGTTCTGTGCAATGTGATAAGAGGGGCTCAAGTGTCACCTGACCTGTGTGATTTCTTTCTCCTTTCCTGCTCACTGCCCACTCTCCACCCCAGGCAACGTTTTGACCCAGGTCATGGACACTTGACCAAAATTTTCCATGGCTATGTATTCACAGGAGGTAATAATTCTCTCTTCCTGTTCAATAAATAATGATGCAGATTGGATTTTAAGAGGAAGTCCCCACCATCATTAGAACGTGTCCACGGGGAGCCCTGAGATGTCTCCATTTCCTGTGGCTCTGAGTGCACACATCTGGTGGTTGTAGTCGCTGGGCAGTGCCTGGTGGCTGGGTTGCCCATGGAGTGGGGCTTCAGGCTGTGCGAGCCGCCTCCCCTGCATCAGGGCAGAGCCCCGCAGAGGTTCCGGAAGCTTCCATTAACTTCATCTTCCTCACAAGAGAATACCTCAGCTGTCAAGAGCTCAGAAGTGTCACCTGGGACTTGGAAGCCATTTTTGTTCATTTGCTAAAGGCTGATCTCTTGTGCAGGAGGCCTCTGGCCCACAGTTGAGGATTCCAGACAAGCCAAAAATGGATCTAACCCCCAAAATCAGCAAGCCATTTGGCTACAGCGTTTAACCCTTATGAACTTTCAGAAAACGCCATTTAGTCCAAGCTCTCTAATGTGGGCTTCCTCCTGTCTGCTTAGCTCTACCCGATGAAAACTGTTTCTCCATCAGGTGAAAACCCTTGAAAGAATGCAACGTAAAAAATAAATTTTATTTTTCACAATGTTATTTTAAAACAACAACAACAACAACAACATGAGACTAAAACAAGAATCCAAGACTAAAATTTCCCTCAAAACCCATTCCCTAATAAAAAACTGTTTCTCTTTATCGGAATTATTCTCTCCACATGCACACTCAGTTTTCACACACACACAAATGTTAAATGGAGTAAATAACAAGCAGTTTGTTCTCTTTCTGCACTTTCCTTGGAAGGATATGAGGGTAACAACATGAAAACGAGCAGAAAGGACAAAGGATATGAGTCATGGAGTCATCGACTGTCCTCAGACAGTCAGGGCGGAGGCCGGGGTCTCTGTCTGGGGTCTCTGTCCGGGGTCTCTGTCCGGGGTCTGAGAGAGCGTGCTTGCTATGCCTGCTTGTCACAGAGGAGGGAACCACCAGATCCAGAAGTTGGTCCCCAGGGTCCCTCACAACTTGGTCAGCACTTCACCCTCCAAACAGTACACTTCCGCTGGTCCTCCCAGTCAGCTACAAACTGAAGCTCATAAACATGGTGCCTATTTGAGAAGAAGCCGCCTGTCCGCGTCAGAACTCCCCCTTGCTTATGTCCCTTCTCTCCTTATCCGATGCTTCAAACAAGTCATTCAGCCACCAGGCCAATTCACAAAAACTAGAGCTTAAATTTCTTTTTTTTTTCCTGGAAGATGTTGTTTCAAGGTTTTCTTTTCTCCAGCAAACCTTAAGGAGCAGCAGTAAAATATCCGAAGTTTGGAGGGCCGGGTCTGGCCTCCTGCGGACCCCGCGTGCACCAGCTTCTGAGGGCTGGGCTGTCCCTGGGAGCGGTTCCCGCAGGCCCCGGGCTGTGGTGTAGACAGCAGTCCGGCAGTGAGGACTCTGCAGGACACCCACTTTCACTCTTCCCTGCCCAGTCCTCAGGCCGGCACGCAGCACCAGTCACCTGCTCCTGGGTTCTTGAAAAGGCGCGTGCACCGGCCCGCAGCCCAGGGGCCTGGCTCCACGCCTCACTTCCAAACCCACTCCAGCCCCATCCAGGGCCGACTGGCTGGTCAGCCTCCTCTCTCGGCCTGCTCGTCACCTGTCTCACACCTCAGCTGTCATGAGGAGCTCTGACTTCGGCTCCAGACTCCTCTAAGACAGGGAAGCGGGGAGCGGAAGGTAGAGGACAGTGGGCTCCCAGCCACGCGTTATGCCAAACGGGCAATTCCAGAGCACTGCAGACCAAGTCGGAACTGTGAGTGGCAAGCCACGAGGAAAGTGGTACATCATTGATCCCACAAATGCAGGGACTCTGAAATGTCCCAAAGTGTCCACCAGTAACTTTTTCATTAGCTGCCCTACACTGTAGAACCTTTCCTTTTTCTCAAAAAAAGGCTGGCAGGTGGCCAAACCCTCGCTCAGGTGGCAGGAGAGCTAAGTCAGGCCCCAGCCCGGTCCCCTGAGCTGCGTGACCCTGGTCCAATCAACCAGCCTCTCTTAGCCTCAGTCTCTGCTCACCAGGCAACTGCTGGTGCTCACAAAGCCTCCCTCAGACAGTGGTCAGGATCAGATCAGCTCGGGTCCACCAAGGCGTTCCACGGCCCATCATGGGCTATGTAATCGCTAGTCCTTGTATCCAAAAAGCAGCTGTCAGCTGAGCCCAGCAGAGAAAGCAGCACGGGCAAAACCTGGAGAGTGAGACAGCCCTCCGTGGTCAAGGGACTCAAGGCACCTGGGAGGAGCCGCAGGCAGGCGAGGAGGCGGGAGGGACAGGCCCAGCCAGGGAGCCCCAGACCGAAAGCGTACAGCTTCACCCAACCCATGAAACCAGGGCAGGTGACAGGGACAAGCTGCACGGGGGTGGGGGGAAAGTCCCTCAGGCCACCACATGGGGCTGCCTTGGGGTCAGTAAGACCTGGCTCAGGGGACCACTTAGGAGTCCTGTTGCAATGAGTCAATATACGATGAATAAACCATACATGACGAGTATGCGTCATACAAACTACAATGCGGATGTGATATATGATGACTATATAATGTTCTACGGATGTACAATTATGATGGATATACAATTACAATGGACACACAGTATGCGATGAAGGCCTGAACCCAAGTGGTGGGAGTGGAAATGAGAGAGGTGGACAGAGGTGTCACAAGCAGACATATCCAGGACAGGGTCACCAGCGGGTGTCGGGCTTCAGTGAGGAGGCCCCAAGGATGACTCTCTGGTCTCTAATTTGGGGGGAAGCCAGGACCATGGTGCCATGTCTAAGATATGGAGGGCATAACCTCCAGGAGCAGCCCAACCCCCTAGGAATATTGTGTCCACCTCTTCCTGGCAGCCTTCCCGGGCGCCCACCTCAGTCTTTCGGCCGCCGCTCCCATCCCTGGGGGTAAGGAGGGTCCTGGAGGCATCACCTGCATATAGGTGAACTGGTTTGCAAGAAAACATCCTGCTCCCCTCCCCTCTGGAGGAAGAGCCAGCAAGGACCACATTCCCTGCCCCCCAGTGGGGGTTGGGGCAGGTTGGGGGAGGGTTGGGTTCAAAAAGTCCAGAACTGGGTCACAAGCGCCCCCCAGGCAGACCACACGAGACAGGCCCAAGTTCAAGTCCACCGGGGCAGCGGGGAGGGCCTAGACTCAAACAGACACAGGTTCCCAAATCAGAGGCAGGATAAGAAACAGGAGGGGTGCCAAGCACCTCGCCCCCAAGCCTTGCCGCCCCCCCAGTAGGTGCCGTGCTCATGGGAACCAATCAAGGCACAGGCCTAACTTCTGTTTTTCCAGGCAAGAAGCTGTCCTCTGCAGGGTCCCATCTGAGCCAAATTTCAGACTCAAAGTCTGGGGCGGGGACCATGCTCCCTGCCCACGCCTCCGAATGGGCAGCCTGGCGCTGCGCCCTCCCCACAGCCAGACGAGGCGAGGTTGCTGGGAACCAGGCTGGTGCTGGGTTTTCTCTCAGGCTTTCTTCACCAGCAGGCAAGGCCACCCTTTGCTATTACTAAACTCATCAGAAAGCCCCTTGCTTTCTCACAAAGCTCCCCCACGAGCAAACTCTTCCTTCACCCCCACCCCAGTTCTCCAAAGCCCCCAAACCTGGGCCCCCTCCTGGCCAAGCCTGTGTCACTTGGGCAAGGGTCCCACGGTGATCATGGTTCCCTGCTTCTGAGGTACGGGGTGAAAACGCCCTCCGAAGGCCAGCTCGGTTGGAAATGACTGACAGGACATTCTAGGCCACCAAGAGCGCCCGTGCCAGCAGGGCATTCTCATCAAAGGTCTTGAGAGTTGCATCCCCCAGAGCTGAGGATGCCTCCTCTGAAGGGGATACCAAAGCCTCACGCACCGGGCTCACCCACCTCCCCTTAGCCTG
>NW_017731972.1:115079-119555 GCF_001890085.2 Hipposideros armiger | reverse complement strand
CCGCAGGCCTCCCGAGCCTCTCCCTGCCTCCCACCCTCAAAGCTCCTGGAAACATAGGTAGCATTTATACTTCACTCTAGTGTTTTTCTCACATACATTATGGAATGTCAGCCTCACAAAAACCCCACAACCCTGTGAGGTTTGTATTATTATCCCCATTTTCCAGACAAACAAACCGAGGCTGAAGCAGTTTGATTAGCCTGCATGAGATGACCAACTAGCATGCAACAGGGCCAGGTGTCCTGCAGGGCAAGCTGCACAGGCCCCCAACCCCCTGGAAGCCAACAGGGGTGCGTGGGCGTCCCACACTGCTCTCCTCCTCTCTCCTCCCCCGCCCCCCCCTTCCCTCTCCTCCCTCCACTAACCCCTCTCCCTCTCCTGTTCTCCCCTCCTCCCCAGCTATAGACCAGCAGAAACCGACTCAATTACCCGCAATGAAGGAAACACCTAGAAAACCTATGAGCAGCGTTATTTTTCTTTTAGATTTGCTATTGATTTCCCTTAGTGGGAGCTAATATTTTTGGAGCCTAACAAGGCTGGGCTGGGTCTAAATGTGGGCAAAGCCATCCCCTGAACCCTCCCCACAAGGTCTCTCCCTCACAAGTTTGTGACAGCGGTAGGGAAACCAGGCCAGGGACATTCTCATCCTCTTATAACCTCTGTGACCCTGAACAAGTAGCTCATGTGACCTTCCACTTCTCCGACATATCCTTCATGTCAAAGGGAAGTAATTGCACTGACGTCACAGTGGCAAAGAGGATTAGAAGAGAGGATGCCTATGGCGTGCTCGGTGCCTCTAAAGTGCTGACGACCGTGCTGAGCTCCGAGTCGCTCAACAGCACAGAATAAATAACCCAATAGCTGCCATGTATTGGGCACCCGGCTGGGTACACACGAGCCTCCTGGGCCTCAGTGTTGCCATGTCATGGAGGAGGAAATGAAGAATCTGGAAGGTTTGCTACCTGCATAAATACAACATGCCTGGTTTGAAGACCTGCTTCAAGAAGCAAAGAGAAGGGTGAAGCAACCCATTGGAGACAGAAGGATAGCTGGCCCTGCTGGGGGACCTCCAGTGCCCAGCTCTACCCCCTCCCATCCTGGCTGCAGAAAGCCAGCCTGGTGTATGCAGCCTGGCGGTGTCCTCCTGCCCTGGGAGACAGGACAGGTGCCGGGTACATCACAAGCTTCTGCTCAATAAGAATGGGCTGGAAGTCACTGCTTCAAGCCTGCTTTGGAATCACTGCGTACCAGGTGCAATTCTAGGGCTCCACAGAATCACTGATGGACCCCCAGCTAGCCAAAGCCCCCCAGTGGCTGAACGAGTCTGCCTCTGCCCCCCGGGAAGAAGGGTGCGCTATCCTTGCTGACCCCTTCACTCCCGAGTTGTGTTTTTGGCTTTTATCTTTAACAGTGCATGGGCATAGAATGACCCCAGAAAGAAAGGGCCCTAGTTCCCCTTAGAAGGCACCAGACACCTTCACCTCTCAGCGCGTGATCAGGAACCTGCACCTTGGGACTCCACAGACGGGAAAAGACCAACTTGTGTCTCCCTGCAGGTGTTTCCAGCTGAGACTCTGGTGTTGTTACTTTCAGAGCCCAGGAGAAGTGTTTAGCCTGCCAACAGAAAGAGATAATAGAGTTTGTCGTCAAATATTGAGAAACCTCTGACTTCAGGAGGGATTGCTGGCCTTGAACGCTGAGAGCCCTGCATTGCCTGTGTCACAGGAGCAGTATATCATCCTATTGTGATGCCTTTATAGGTTATCACAGAGCTTTGAATCTCTAAATATGCAGATGATCCCTATGCCAGTGATAAGAAAACTGAAACCAGCAAGGAGAAGACTCGTCCAAGGTCACAGAGTCACTGTGTGCAGAGCTGAGGGTGGCAGGCATTGCTGTCGGTGCCTGTCATAGGCTCAACTGTGCCCCCCAAAATGCATAGGTTGAATTTTTAACCCCCAGTATTTCAAAATGTGACTGTATTTAGAAATAAGGCCCTTGAAAAGGGTAATGAAGGTAAAATGAGATGATTAGGGAGGGTCCTAGTCCAATGTGACCTGTATCCTCATAAGAAGAGGAGATCAGGACACAGACACACACAGAGGGACAACCATCAGAGGACACAGGGAGAAGACGGCCATCTGCAAGCCAAGGAGAGAGGCCTCAGGAGAAACCAACCCTGCCGACACCTTGATCTCAGACTCCCAGCTTCCAGAACTGTGAGACCGTCCATCTCTGTTGTTTAAGTCCCCCATTCCGTGAGGCTTGGGGTTCTGTGGTTACAGCACCCTAGGACACTAACACGGTGCCCTCTCTGCTTCCCCCACCAACCCCTCCCCCCCCTACCCCCACACACACGACATGGCAGCCATTTAGGAAACAGGAAGTTTAATACACCTCATTTTTGCACTTGCTGAAATTGATGATATGTTGGGCAACGCACTTTGAATTTGTAAACATAATTTGGGAGGATCTCTGGGAGTTTGAATTGTGCAAATGGTGATATAAAGTCATGGCAATGGCCTTCCTGTGTGAGCAGTGAGCTAACGCCAAAAGGTTCCAGGTGGTGATGACATCCCTGGAGTGACTGACCGTCTAAGGAGAGCAGTGCTCGCGTTCATGGAGAAGGTCAATCATTTGTTTGAACAAAGTATATAGCAAGAGTCTCGTGAATTTATTTTCTCACTTCTTAAGCTACAGAAATGGACCAAGAAGTAAAGATTAGGGAGATTTCTAAGGGGGCATGGATGGATGGATGTAGGGAGAGGAGGGAGTCGAGGAACACCTGANACTTACCCTTTTCTTCGCTTTAACCCAGAACTGACTTCAGGAGTGAAGCCTCTGTTATAGTCCCCTAACCACAGAGATGACTGGGGAGGCCAGAGCCAGGAGCTCTCAGAGATGGAGGGGCCCATGAGCCACTGAATCCTGCTTTCCAACCCCATCAGGAGGCCTGCCCATGCAGCGCTCTGGGCAGAGGGTCCTGAAGACCCCCCGAAACACCCCCAGTGTAAAGGGAGCCCTGCTCCCCACCCACAGGTGGCTCTCCTAGGTCTAGGGCAGCTCTGACTGGTTTATCCTTGTGCAGGCCTGAAACGTGCCTTGCGATGTCCCACAGAGTTCCAGGTAGACTGAGTCTACTCCTCATTCACACGGAAGTCCTGCAGGTATGTGAGCAGGTTGGCCAGGTCTAGGCCACTGGTGCAGCGACACCGAGGGCAGACGAAACCAGGGAGGAAGACGAAGAGATGCCAAACTCTACCCTAGGTCCCTGTCGCCAAGCCTGCATGACTTGGGGCCAGACACTTAAATTCTCTGTTGCCCACAAACAACACCAGTACACTTCCCCACCAGCACTGGGATGAGAAATGCCTTAAGCAGTACCCCAAAAAGTTCAACGCAAATCTCTTTTTTGTTGTTGTCCTGGTTGTTTTGTTTTGGTTATTTTGTTTCGAAAAATAAGTTCCCGGGGGTAGGTGACCATGACAGGCAAGTGGCAAGCACTCTCTCCACATTTCCTCCCCTTCCTTGCAGATACCAAAGCTGGGATCCACTCCCTGACCAGCCCGTGCAACATGTTTCCTGAGGGAGGACCTGCTCGAGCTAGACCAGCAATCGCATCTTGCAGAACAGCCACTCACAAAGGACGCTGGCACGGAGAGGCAGGGCGTTGTCAGGAACCGCGCGGGACAGGTCCATTGGCGGAGCTACAGCCCTGCCCTGGGCCCCTCTGCAGGACCTCAGGAGCCTCCGTGCGAGCGCTTCTCAATGGCAGGAAAGGGCGGGGATCCCACCAGCCTGTCCTCACCTCTCCCGCCCAGGCCTGCCTGCCTTCCGCACTCCGCAGCCAGGCCTCAGCCCTGCTGAACGTTTTACGTGATGAACCGTCTTGACTGCAGCGGGAAATGGGTTTGGCAGCGCCCAAGCCCATTACAAGTCAATGAGGAGCTGCCTGGCCAAGTGAACAGCGATGCAAGCAGCTTTGTTGACTTAGCGAGACAGCCTTTTCCTTTATTTCTTGTAAAGAAAAAATGTCATCTTTCTTAAACTTGTCTGACTGCCGGCCAAGAACCATCCATTCCACGTGGGTTCTGCTACGGCATCCTATGATTCTGGAGGGAAACTGAGGCACAGCGGATTGTGGAGAGGCACCACTTCATGTGGGTGCAGTCACAGGATAGTGCCTCATGGCTGAGGGTCTTGTCTCGGGAGTGGGGGCCTGGGGAGCGGGCGACGGGCGGTAGCGAGGAAGCAGGAGGGGCGGCAAAGCCAGAAGGACCCGCTTCCAGTTCCAGTTCTCTGATGACTAGCTGTGTGACTCCGAGTGCTCAGCACACATGAGTGGCAGCTGCTGCCAGGAGCCTTGGGGACATCGGCACAGAAGCTCTGCTACTCCTGGTGCCCTGTTGAAAAGAAACTTAAAGCCAGCATCGTGATGGATGGAGATTAATCCATCCCTCGACAGGCATCTTTGAG
>NW_017731972.1:0-111529 GCF_001890085.2 Hipposideros armiger | reverse complement strand
TTTTTAAATAAAATTCACAGTAACACCTCTCCCACAGGGCGGCTGTGAGGATCCAATGAGTGAAAACACATAAAGCTGTCGCCACAGTGACTGGCACACCTTCATCTAGCTGGTGAAGCCAGACTCACTGAAAAGCGATCACAAGGAAGTTTAAGGACATATGAGGGGCCCTGGAAGCCCAGGAAGAGAGCCTGAGTCTCGGCTGCCGTGGGGTGTGCACACAGGACGTCCAAGGTGACTTGTAAGCTGGTTCTGGCATGCAAATCGAGACTGACCTGGAAGAGAGGGTGCCTGTAGGCAAAGCCAGAAGGCTTGTGAAAATATCTCCTGTTGGGGGAACTGCAAGGCTGGAGAGAAGGCTGCGTCAGGCGGGCGGTGGACGAGGAGAATGGGGAGGTCGACAGGGGTGGGCCAATGACGGCCTCCCGGTTGTTCCTAAAATGGAGCATGGCCTCAATCCGTAGGGTGCAGGAGTCCCACCTCTGAGAGGCCTGAAGCAGGACAGGGTGAGACCCGCAGAGTATGAAGTCTGCTCCTGCTGTGGTGAGGCGAGCCGGTCAGAAGGAAAGGAACTGCAGGCGGGGAGACGGGTCAGGCCACTGTCCACAAGTCCAGGCAGGACGGGAGGCAGACTCAGACTGGGGCCATGGCCATGAGCAGCACAGCAGAGGCACTGCTGCGGGCGCCTTCCTCCCCCTGAGCACACAGGGCACTACATCCCCCAGCCCCCGGGCAGTTCACTGAGCGGCCGTAGGACTGAGTTCCAGTGGGCGGGATGTGGCAGAGGTGACGTCAACCGTCCCGGGCTTCTTGCAGGACCCTCTCATCTGCTCTCCCCTCTGCAGCCAGCATAGAAGTCACAGCCTCCAGGTGGCACAGCGACAGCTGGAACAATACACGATCCCTGAGTGGCTGCCTGCAGCAGAGCTGCTAGGAGTCACACCCACCCCACATCAGAATTTGTGGGCAAGACACAAATGTCTATTACGTGAAGCCACTGAGATTTCAGGGATATTTGTTACACAGCACAGCCCACCTGACCACACCTGGTCATCGGATGGGCTGAGGGGAAAGGTGAGGCTAGGACCACTAGGGCAACCCGAAGGCGGTCCACTCACTATGGCAGCAGAGGCTGGACAGTGAGGCTTCACTTTGATCTCAGGCGTGTGTGTGTGTGTGTGCGCGCGTGCGTGTATGTGTGAGGTGCTCGTGGCCATGAACAGACAACTGGAAATGTGGCGTGAAACCACATCAGGGAAAAAGGCTGGAGCTGCAGCTGTAGATTTGGGGGGGTCAGCTCCAGGTGGTAGCTGGAGTTCACGTAGAAGGAAAGAGAGCATCTGGGGATGTATGGGTGCAGAGGGCAAAGGAAAAGGAGAAACGGAGCCGGCGAAGGAGCGGGCAAGAGGCTGCTTTGCAGGAAGAACAAGGAGAAAAGAACAGGAGAGAAGAACGAGGCGTGTCTGACAATGGTGCTGGGGAAGCAGAGGCTTCGCAAAGAGTCGTCAGCAGGGTGGGCTGCTGCAGACAGGGCCAGGCAGATGCAGACCACGGTGCTGCAGACAGGGCCAGGCAGATGCGGACCAGAAAGCACACATGGAGCCGGCCAATAGCAGGTCACTGAAGCCTCGTGGGAGAACCTGGCCATGAAGGGAAGGAGGGAAGCTGAGGGGGACACAGGGTCCAGACAGGTGAGCGCTGAACAGGGAGAGATGGAAGACCAACCAGTGGATGGGAAGTAAGAGAAGATACAACAGAGAAAGGTGAGATTTGATTAAAAGGAGTAGAGCATAGCGGGAGATGGTGAAGGGAACCCCCAAGGCCTGAGACAACTTCCTCCAGGGGACTTAGAGTTCCCAAGATGGCAGCCACCTGGGGACACTGCCCCCTCTCCCAGGCACCAGCCTGCTGGTGCACAGAAACTGCTCAGCCCCGGAATCCAGGGTGTGGCATCTGATGCCACGTGGGGCTGGACTGGGCTCAATGACAGCGCTGTGCGGCGGGGGAGGGGGCCTCCCCCTGGCTGGGCACGAGGAAGATAACAGGTGTTTATGGCAGACCCAGCCCTTGAGGCCCAGTGGTCCAGAAGGAGATAAGGCGGTTTCAGAAATAACTCACTGGAGGCAGACAGCAATAAGGACCCCAGGAGAGGGGCAGATAGCACACCGAGGAACTTCTGAATGGAGATTACTTCTAGCTGGACGAGATTAGGAAGGAGGCATTCAAGGCAGGGCCCTTGGGGTCCAGGCCTAATATTTGCCTGCCATTGTCACTTCCAGGTTCTGGAATGAATGGCGTCTCTCCCTCCTCTCGCCTGGGCCTCCCTCTTGGTTTAGTTAGTTGCTGCTGCGGCTGCCACAATGGTAAATATTCCTCTATGGAGTATCCTTTGTTCCTTGAATGATCAGCCACATCATGAGTCTAATACGGTAACAAAAGCTGACTTGAGGGTCTCCACAGGCACCCCCTGGGATTGCGGGAACAGAAGGTGTTCAAGCAGGACCCCAAGAATAGCAAGTATTTATGTTTCATGTAGTTGGCCTGACTAGTGAAGGCCTCAGTCCCAGCTTTGACAAATACAGGCCATGTCCCTGCTCTCAGCCCATCTGGACGGCTGTAACAGAGCACCACAGACCAAGTGGCTTACACAACAGTCCCTCACAGCTCTGGGGGCTGGAAAAGAGCTCAGGACACCAGCGCGGTTGGGTCCTGTGACAGTTCTCTTCCTGGCTCACGGATGGTGCCTGATGCTGCGTCCTCACGTGGTAGAGAGGTCATCTCTCTTGAGTCTCTTTGTATGAGGGCACTAATCCCACTCATGGGGGCATCACCCTCATGATCTAATCACTTCCCAAAGGCTGCACCATCACACGCAGGTTAGGACTTCAATATACGAATTCTGGGGGACACAAACCTTCAGTCCATAGCTCTCCTTTATAAAGCCCCTCCTGTTGGATAATGAAAAATCCAAGAGGTAAACTTCAGTTCCCAGATCTTCCAAATAATCAGTCAATTCAGGCCACAAAGAATGTCAAAAAAATTTTTTTAAAGGGCTTAGGGGGCTAGTTATCTTAAGAACAGCACATGGTGAAGTGAAAACTATTTATACGACAGGTAAAATTTTTAATATAAAACTGAAATGGGCACAAAAGTCAATAACTTTTTAAAAAGTGTTTTTGCATCTCTTAACTTCTTCTCACACTACACTTTGGAGTCACAGGTGAGAAAACCATGACACGTAATGTTTGAGATCAACCTAAGGTCACAAAGCCATTGCTGAAAAACACTTGTTCCAGAACCAACATTGTGGGGAACACTCTAGAATACGTCAGTCATTCTAGAGTAGATCTGGTTGACTTTGGGAAAGGGTACAGAGAAAAGAAAAACTTCCTAGGGCATTAGCTTCCATGTGACAACGATCACCCGAGGATTGAGTTCTTGAGCCACACGCACAAAAACGGCCTGAGGACCAGGGGTGGGTGGGAGGCAGGCTGACTGCACAACTGCACATTGCAACGTTGGGGCGGAGTGATGCTTGTCATCACTCAAGCCCAACAGAGTATCACGAAGGGTGGGAGATGAGAGCTGGGGCTCAGACACAAGGAGCTAGAGTTAGAATGCTAGTTTCCAAGAGGGACTGGAGTAAATCAAACCCCCAAGTAAGTTATGCTTTGTACAGACGGAACCTTCCTTGTTCAGTTGAGGTCTGGTTTACACTCCAGGTGCCGGCGTCTCCCCCCTGAACCTCTAAACTTTGAAATCCCGTTGGCTCCTTTCTCCCCTGAGCCCAGTCCAGTCCTGACCCTACAAGGCCAGCTTTCAAGTCTCCACTTCCTCCACCCCCAGAAGCAGTTTGCATTGCGATTACTGTTTGGAAGCAAAAGCCTTTGGCTTGGTTTCTTTCCATTTCAGAGTGGATCTGCTAGAGAAAGGTATTTTATGAGGCACGATGGAGGTGTGCCGTCTCCTCCGCGAGACACTTGGCAGACACGCGGCCCCGCCATCCCACCAGTTAGGAAGTGATTATTGGAGCAGCACAGGTTTTTTTTTTCTTTTTATCAAAGCGGAGGTGTGATTTTCGCAGGTTCTGTGAGAACACACACACGTATTTTTACCAACCCAATCTGTTTCCCAGCAGCTGAGCAGCTGCAGGGCCTGGGAGGCCACCTTGGATGTTTGGGGGTCACAGAGGTGTGCCTGGCGATGTTTCTGGGAGCATCAAGCATGCCTGGCTGGTCAGGAGGCTGAATCCCTGCAGCTCGAGCCAGCGGGCCAAGGACCCCTGAGGAGCCAGGAAAGGCGGACTGCAGAGAGAAGAGCAGGATGGGGGACAGGGGTCCCAGTTCACTCCATGGCCCTCGCCTGTGACCAGAAGGATGGCTGCCAAAGCCGCCTCCTTGCACACAGAACCATTTAGCAGGACTCCTCTATGACACAGAGTCAGAACGTCTTCATTTTGTAACTCACTGTTGCCGGTTTAGTCCTAAGGTCTGTTTGAAATAAAACTTAAGACTTGTGAGAGATACGAGGTTAAAATGACAGGTATAACATATTCCTTTACTTTTATTACCTCCCTAAATCCCTTGAAAACAAAACCTTTGGTTTGTTTTACAGTATGGAGCTACACTATATAATATAGTAGCCACCAGCCACATGTGCTAAATTCATGTTTTTATTAAATAAATTCTAAAAATCAGTGTCTACGTCGCACTAGCCACATCTCAGGCTCTCAATAGCCACACGTGGCTAGGGGCTATCACGCTGAACAGCACAGGGCAAGAACATTTTCATCATGGCAGGAAGTTCTACTGGACAGTGCTGGCGCAGACCCAGTAAAGCAAACGCAGAGGGGAGAGCACAGAGGGAAAACGCCGGAAGCTGGGAAGTACGGGCTGAGTGGTAACTGACTGAGTGAGTGGGATAAAACTGAATCCTAAGCCAGAATTGGGGGTGCAAGAAGCCAGCTAACCCCTGAGGTCTGCAAGGCCCAAGCAGGAGTCCCAAGGAGCCATCTGCCCTAAGTCTGAAAACAGGCTAAGCCAAGATAATAAACTTTGCTGAAAGGGTTAAAAATATACCACCTCTCCCCTACCTTGACAAATCTACCTTCTTGGTGATGTGAAAGGATGGTGTGTTAGCTTCCTAGGACAGCTTAAAACAACAGAGACCTGTTCCCTCACAGTTCTGGAGGCTGAGAGTCTGAAATCAAGGTGTCAGCAGGGTTGTTTCCTTCTGAGAACGGTGAGGAAGAAACTGCCCCATGCCTCTCTCCTGGCTTCCGGTGACAGCCAGCCATCTTTGCGTCCCTTGGCTTGTAGACGCATCACTGCCTCCGTCTCCACTTGGCATTCTGGGTCTCTGTCTTACATGGCCCTCTTCTTAGAAGGATCCCAGTTATAATGATTAGGGACTTGCCCTACTACAGTATGACCTCACCTGAACTAATGACACCTACAAGAACCGTGTTTCCTAATTAGGTCATCTTTTGAGATACCGGGATTAGGACTCTGACATATATTTTTTCTGGAGGGCATCATTCAATCCCTAACAGCCAGGTTCAAATTTGGTGTCCTCAGGCTTCTCTGAGTTCTGCACCAGCACAGAGCTCCAGTTCGGTCTCACAAGAAGTCCCCCTGCGCCTGGCCCTTCCCTCCTTTCCCACCCCCAGGACCTTCCTCACCTGAGGGGCCCCCCCATCGCTCCATCCTTTCCTTCCACAGACCACTGCCTCTGGCTGCTCTCAGCAGAGGTGTGTGCACATGCCAGCAGCACTGCCCACTCTGGGAGCACGGGCCCTGGGAAGAGGGCCCCTACGGGCCCCCAAAGCAGGGTTTGGATCATTTAGACAAGGAATCCAAGGTCTCATTTTCCCTAAAGTATATTCTAGGAGAGAATGAGGTGCAAGCTCTGAGTGGCCTGTCCCCTCGGCCCTTGGAAAGGGGCACAACTGGAAGAAGACACTTGGGACTCTCCAAAGCTCACGTCCCAGATCTAAAGGAAGTCTTCCTAAGAACGACCAGACTTACCCTGCCAAATGCACAGAGGGCTCAGGATTTGGTGACCTATCCTCACAGGAGGAAGGGGATTCCTCTCCCTACACTCCGCTCTAGCCTGCCTGGGTCATCTGCCTGGGAAATGCTGGGGGCACATGGTATTATACAACGTGTATAGTTGGATAGATATTAATCCAGCTATCGCAATAATCACTTCAAATGGGAATGGCCTAAATGCATCAATTAAAAGACAGCGTTTACTAGAATGGATAAAAAACAAAATCAAAAACAAGACCCAACTATATGTCGAATACAAGAAACCCATTTTTAAGCATACAGACTTCGGTGGGTTAAGAGTAAAAGGATAGAGAAAGATGAACTATGCTAACACCAATCAAAAGCAAGCTGGAATGGCTACATCAACTTCAGACAAAGCAGACTTCAAAATTAGAGAGGTTATCAGGGGTAAAGAGGGGGCATTACACAATGATTAAGGGGTTGATTCTCCAAGCAGATATAAACATTTCTAACATGTATGTACCGAGTGACAGAGCATCAAAATATATGAAGCAAAAGCTGACAGACCTGTGAGGAGGGGTGAACACATCAAATGTTATTATAGTTGGAGTCTTTCACACCTTCTATCAGTAATTGATGGATATCACAGTCAGAAAGTCAATAAGGACATAGATGGCCTGAGTAGTAAACGGGATCTAACCGACATTTAAAGGCTACTCCATCCCACAACAGTAGAACACATTTTCTTCTCAAAGAGTATACTTCCATTTTTATAAAGGTATACACAGCAAAGCTAGTCTGTATCAGTAGGAGTCAAGTTGGTGGTTATTTTGGGGGAACAGGCAGGGTTAACTGGTGGTACCTGGGAGAGAGGTGAGGGACGTTTCTGGAATAATCGTAAAGTTCTACCTTGACAACTGCACGTGAACTTTGTGATAATTCATCAAGACAGGTCCTTAAACTCTGTGCACTCTTTCTATGCATATTATGCTTCAATTAAGCAAAATTTTTAAAAGACAGAGGACAAAGGGATCCCCGGGATGATGGAGGTGCCTGGAGGACAGTCCGCGTAGGTGTCCAGAAGGCTGTCAGGCCAGCTCAGCGCAGTGCACGAGACTCCAGAGCAAGTTACTTCAAGAAGATGAAGTTGACTGGCTCCAAAAGCATCTGGAACCAGAAGGAGAGGACGAAAGTGCCCCTTGAGGGGCACACGGCACCATGTCTCCACAGACTCCACTGAAGCACAGATGCTCTCGAAGAACTTGCTTCTCCCAGAGGAAAAGAGCGGGGGAGGGCCGACGGGGATGGTTGAGGATCAAGACTCATGGGATTAGGAGGAAGGGGAGCTCCTTGATGTCCTAGCAACCTGTGAAATCGAGTACGAAGGAATAGAACTATCCCTTTTTCTTGACCATGCTTCCTTTCATGAGATGCGCTACACACTGTCATGGGACTTGGTGGTGTGTTTTGTATGCGAGAAAACAAAGACCCTATTCAAATTTCCCAGATTCCTTGAGACCTGAGTTAATTCCAAATTTAGTTTCACTGCCGAGCTAAATGAACGCACAACCCACTTGCTTTCTCTTTCATTTTATTTTCCCTCGTGGATCTTCTAAAGGCCTTATTTTCCATTCTTATAATTTTTCATTACACCAGGCAGGGATCAAGAGAGCGGAGGTAAATGAAATTATTAAATGGTCTCTCCACACTCTTTTTTGACCCCAACTTTTATTCATTTGTCCTCGTTTGTTTATGAATGAAAGAACAGACAAGTGAAGAAATCAATGATTTTATCAGAGCTACCAACACGTAAGAAAGCTGACCGCCTTTGCCGTCTCCCTTCGCTTCTCCACTGCCAGCTATTGACGCCAAAGCGCCGAAAACTAATGCAGGTGCAGGCAAATGGCCGGAGGGGAAACAGACGAGGGGCCTTAGACACTAGATCAATCCAACATGGAAAATCAGGAGGGTTTATTTTCTTCCTGGTAATGTTTTTATAATTAACCTACAAACCTAAATTCTGTGGAAAAGACCCCAGTGCAAAATCCCAAAATAGTAATAAAATTCCCACTTCTCAGGTTCACATTTCAGGCATGCCTCAGTATTAACTTCTCATTTCCTCCTCTCCTATGCTAATAAGGAGTGAAATAAATACTCAATCATCAACCCGAGGCCTTAAATTTAATCCCAGTCTCTAGGGGACCTTATTGCTTTTCTCGTCGGCCTCCTCATTACACAGATAAAAAAACCAAGGCCCAGGGAGACCACAATCTGCCCAAGGTCACACAAGGTCAGAGGTACAGCAGGACGCTGCTCTTGCCTGACCTACACTGCATCCACTAGAGGTGAGAACATACCCAGCATGTCTGCAAAGGCCTCCTCAGCCCAGACATCTGGTCTACCCCTTGGCTCCTGGTTCTGATCCGTGGCACCTGCAGGCAGCCAGGACGGAAGCCAGGCCTTGGCCCCGACAGTCCGAGCCTGGCCAGCTCTAGGAGCTGAGGCCCTGCCTCCCTCACCTGCCCATATTTCCCCAGATCACATGCTCCTGCGGGAGCACTCCGTTAATACAGGAAGACTCCTCAGAGAAACTGCACCCCAGGACCTCCCATCTTTGCTATTTCCCACCCTGTGCTTACACCCTGATAAGCCTTCCAGATGGACTTTCTTATCCAGCCTGCAACGGGGTCTCATCTGGCCTCTGGGCTCCAGCAGGGGAGTCCTACTGCAGGGGCCCAGGTCTAGGACTCAACTCTCCTTAGATGATGCAGTTAACCAGGTCAGGCAGCCAACCACACACTGCCACCTCTCCCCAGTCACAACTCACGGCCACCAGGAATGGTGGGTGGAACTGGAGGTGGCCCCAGACATTGAGGGCTGCCTGAATGTTGACTAGATAGCAAATGGATGAGTGGATAGATTGGTGGTCAGACAGATGAAGGACAGATGGGTGGGTCACAGGTGAGCTGGCTCTAGGAGAAAAAAGAGTCCTATACTTCCCCAAAAGGTACTACTCTAAAGAGAAATGTTCTTTTACCCCCAAAGCACTGTTTCCAGCACTCCATCCCCACAAACACAGCCCCCCTCAGTTTCCAGCCCTCAATCCCAGACTGGCACCCAAAATGGCCTCACTCATCCCCCTCCATCAGTGGCGGTAGAACTCGAGACGCTCGCTCAACACAGGGATCTTGGTGTTGCATGCGGTGGGCCAGTCATTTTCAAATGTGCTTTAGCAATAGAATTATTTCTCCAAAAGAAAAGTAATGAAGAGCTTCCGTAAACAGCACAGAAACGTGAAGCTGGTCTGATTGAAGTGAAAAAGGGGAACATAGCTGGAGTGCCAGCACTCACCCCAACCCAGCCCACCCCTTTGCCCCCAGCTAGGTTCCCCTGGACTCCGCAAAACACCCCTTACACACCACCCAACAGGGCCAGGGCCCCAAGAGCAGGGAGAACCCAGAGCTTCTTGGCTTGTGGCTCACAGCTTGGAGCTGCGTTACAGGCCCAGCCTTGAGGAGGCAGCTGGGGACCACAAAGACTAGCGCGGGTGTGTGTGTGTGTGACAGGCAGAGAGGGGGAGGAAGAGAGAGAGAAATGGGTGGGGGGCGAGGGAGAGAGGAGGAGAAAGAGAGAGGGAGAGATTGTGTGAGAGAGAGGTGGGGAGAGACGGATCAATATGCACTTCAACTCCACAGCTAAACACACAGGCCGTAGTCATACCATTTCACCAAATAGCCATAAAACTAAAAAATAAATAGGAAATCTCTAAATTACAGGGATTTTTCTGAGTAGGGAGTGGTGTGATAAAGTGTTATCTGAACTAGGTCAAGCTTGCAGTGACCCCGATGGAGTGCGCAAACAGAGAAAGGACCCGTTTCTCCCCAGCAGCTGCCCCATAAAACCGTCCCCAAGGCTGAGTGCCGAGCTCCGAGTCCCGGGTCGAGGACGGGTCTCCGTGACTGAAGGACGCAGAGCCTCTGGGAACTGGGCAGTGGCGCTCAGTGGGACCCGCTGTGAGCCTCAGGTCAGTGCCTCAAAAGGAGGAGCCCTCTCCTCCGTCACTCAGAGCCTGGCAGGGAGCTGACCCCAGGCCATAGCCCCGGAGCCCCAGGGTTGACCCCCGAGGGTGCTGCCAGCCAGTGGCCCAGACCTTCCCGGCTTTGACGCCTGTGGTGTCTCATTCTCTCTCACGGCCACCTTGACCTCCCAGCCCAGCAAAAAAGAAGGCGGAGTCTAAGCACCTTCCTAAACACCGCTCCTTAGAAAGTGTTCAGACGGGGTGTGACCTCAGGCCTGTTCTAGCAGCTCACAAGCTAGATGATTGTCCAGCAAAGATATTTCCTCGCACATGGAAGGAGATGCAAATTGTAATTCCATTAAGGGTCAGGAAACTCATGTCCACACTCGTTTAACACCTTCATGAACGGAACTGAGACTAGTCCAGACAGTATAACCATACAGACTGCTCCAATCACACCGCTCCTGGGACCTGGGACCCGGGCCACCATGTGAGAAAGCAGCCAGGAGAGGGGGCAGCTCTGCAAGGATGGGGGCGGGGTGGAGACAGCAGGTCCTGCTCCTCACACCACACCCCTAGCACACACTCATTGATGCCCACCTTCCCAGCTGGCCAGGGCCATGTCTTTCCCCCACAGAATGGGTTAACCAGCCCCAATCCCCCATCTTCCACTCCCTGGGACCCTCCCACTCCAGGCCCTGAGCTGGAGGAACTGCTGTCTACAGCTGAATAGCCACATAAAACACTTTTTTTATTCTGTTCAGAAAAGAAATGTCTCGGATTGAGGAGCCCGTCTAGGGCTGCCCGTCTGCTCCGAGCACAGCTGGGTCTGGGCTGGGAGGGTCCCACTCAGAGAAGTGATGACTGCGCCTTTCTCCTGACCTCTGGAGCCCCCACCCCAGGGCTTGCTGCTGTCCAAGTGGCCAGGACGAATGAGCGGCCCATCAGACAAGAGGGGAGCCGGGAAGGGGCAGCTGAGGGGCACCTGGCCGAGAGCAAGCTTAGAAGAGCCACCCACGACACGACAAGGACAGAAGCAGGAAAGGGGGTGAGTGGGACAGTTTTCAAAGGCAGCAGGAGAGTGATGGGGAAGTGACATCTTTTCAACACCGACAAATGCCAGGCCCTGTGTCAGATGCCGAGCACCTTCTCCAGGGCCTCCTGAAGTAAGGATCGCCTTACCCACTCACAGATGAGGGAGCTGAGACTCAGAGAAGTTCATACACATGCCCACCGTCACACAGCTAATAACTGCCAAAGCTGGGATTGAAACCATGGAGAGAGAATAAGAGGACCAGCTGGGGTGGGGCCCAGACTTTAAAGTCCTGGTGTCCTGAGACATGTGGGGCCCTTGTCCCCATGGGGCTGCTTTACTCAGCAGAGTAGGATGGAGAAGCACACACCTTCCTCTGAGGACGTCTGAGGTCACGCAGCAGGCCAGGCCGGAGGTCCCACCCAGAGTCATGGGGCAGTTGCTCAGCCCGCGGGTCACAGCAGCCCTCCACGCTGATAACATAGTGTATCCAGTGAAGGACTGAAACTGCCCACAATTTTCCTGTTGTCGATTTGTGACAATGAACTCACTGAGCTCTCATTTACTCGTGCTGAATTTCTCACAACCCCACTACATCACCCACATCACACAGAATGTGGGGCTCCCAGAGCCTGTCAGCAGCAGAGTGAGTGACAGGGGCGCCCGCAGGCCCAGGCGGGATGCCTGGGGCACGGGGCCGGAGCCCTCGGTTAAGCTCAGTCATTAGGGAGGAGGGTGGGGAAGTGGGCAGCCCGAATCTATGATCGTTACCACCGACTCAAAATCACCCCAAGACCACCCCACCAGCATTCTCAGAGCAAGGACTCCCAGGCTAGAGATGGGAGGTCAGAGGACTGTCAATCTGGATGCTCTTCTCTGTCTGTAAAACGTGGGCCCCTCCCCGTGACCCCTCCCACCTACAAGTCTTGTCGATACAAGGCTAAGTCTGAGCGAGGGCAGCCTCCCAGTGAGTCACTTGGCCAGCCCCCACGTGTCACGGAGGAGAGGGCATCAGGGGTTCATTGGGGCAGGCCATTCTATGCCAACAGGCTTCTGCTCTGTCAAGAAGCAGGCCCCCAAACCTGGCCTGTGCCACAGAAGGCCAGCATAGTGTCCCATGTCACGGACGGCTATGGTCATCTATCCGATGGGAGCTCTGGGGACGGGAGTGAACTGGCATTCGGTGCTACAAAAGCATTTGTTTCAAGGAGCAGAAAGCAGCCAAACCGACCCAGGCATACTGGCCCCGGAGAGGCCATTTAAGGAACCAGGGAGACGGAGGTGGGCGGCCAGGCCTTCGTCCTGGAGTCAGCCAGCTGGCCACTTAGATGAGATGAGTTAACCTTCCACAAAGCGGCAGTTATCTCCCAGGGGGGCTGACATGGGGGAGGGGTGTACCACGGTCACACCCTTCTTTTAGAAGTCCTATGGCTGATACTTTTCATTTGATTTGGGAGAAAGGAATTATCCCCAAAGTGTTTCTTAAATACAGCAAGATAAACACACACACACACACACACACACACACACGCGCGCACACACACACACACACACACACACCTATGTCAGCAGTGCCCTCTGTGCCTTTACGACATGCCCAATTAAATAGACATGTGCCTTAAGAGGCTAAGAAGTATTGGCTGTCACCTCCAGATTTTTTTAGGTGTGTGAACATAGAGAAATCAGCATGGTACGAATTTCTACTTGACACGTCAGTGAATTTTAAAGCAAAAAGTGTGTCAACGTCAACCGTCCCTTTCCTGCCTCCACACTGACTGCCAGTCACCTCAATGCCTCTGAGTCCCGCACTCTGGGTTTAACTTGCGGGGTGCTAGGACAGAGCACCCATCAGACTGTGTGCTCCTTCCAGCCAGTGTCAGAGCCAGTGCCTGGGCTGGGAGCCACTGGGTGAATGTTAACAGGAGGGCCTGCTCTGGCCCGCGAGCCCCTCACTGCCCCCGGCCACCAGGCAGAGCGGAGAACCGGCCCTGGGGCGGCCTGGGGCTGCATTGCGTCCCGCCGCCCGCCTGCTCTCTGCGTGCCTCTCTGCCAAAAACCCGACCCTTCTGTGCCTCAGTTTCCTCATCTCTGAGTTGGGGGTCAGTATAGAAGCCACCATATAAAATGTTGAGGAGGATTAAGTGTGATGATGCTCAGTAACCGTGGCCTGTCTCTGAACACCAGAAGCATTCCACGAGTCGCAGCTACGATTATAACAAAAATATGTGGTGCTCAATAAATCACTATGGAGCCAAACTAATTAACTGAAAATGTCACGGGAAAGAGTAATACCACCTCCCATAAAATTCTGATTGTGTTTATTTTACCTTCATGGTCATTTTGTGGGAATACAAAGGCAGTGGGTATGACTGTCCTCTGGGCAAAATACACAGAATCAGTAGTGTCTCTGCCTGCAAGTCATACTCTGGTTTAAAATGTATGTGAAAGGGCACTGCACTACCCGTATGCATTAATAGTCTTGCAGGAGGGAGAGACTCGCCCCTAAGGATTCCGGGAGTAACCTGGGTGCTCAGTGCCGGCGAGCGCTTCTCGTGGCAGATAGCAGTGAGTTTCACTGATTCCTCAGCTAAAAAGCCCCAAAGGTTTCTTTTCCAAAAACATTTACTTTTAAAAGTGCCTATTCCAGCTGTGCCTAAATAGGATCACCTCCATCCAAGATGACTCACTCAGTGTTCTAGAACCTTCAGGTGCTCTGGGGACCTACTGCAAAGAGTGCAGAACACGGTCCCCAAGAAAACTCTGAAAACACTGGCAGGGCTAGAGTGAAGCCTCAGGAGGAGTTTCTAAACCGGGATCCTAAAGTTTCTAAATCAGGACGGGGAAGTTAAAGTTTTCTACTGGGCGGCCTTTGCCCTTCCGTGGCTGCACCGTCTCATTATCTTCCCCAGGACCCCGCCGACACCCTGAGACTGCTTCCTCCTCCCTGCCTCCCATAAATATTAACTCTGGACTCATCTTTCCCGACACGCCCTTCACAGAGCAGGGGGCTCCTTCTAAACCCGGTTAATCCTCCCAGATAGGCCAACGTGCTCCGGGGCAGGTGGGGGAGGTAGAAGTTAACCCAGAATCTCCCACACCAAGGTCACTCCCTGCTTCCACCACGAGTCTGTGGGGCTGAGGGAGCTGGGCCCACAGCGGCTCCACGTCGTGGGACCCAGCCTCCAACACGTGGCTTCAGGGCTACTGAGACCGCGAGAAGAGAGTGCACAGCACACAGCAGTGCTGCCAACAGCCTGCTGGCCACACCGGCCCATGTTCCACCTGGGGCCTGGGAGACTCCCTGAGTGGCCCAGATAGACAGAACCAGGAATCTGGGTCACACGACTGTGGGCTGTCTGCTGAGCTGCCACCGTCCGCCCAGGTGGCCTTTCCAGGCCCTTCCCTCAGCCCATGCGGTGCCCTCGGTGCAGACCCGGCTCCGGCCCACCCCCTCCCGCTGTCTGGAAGCTCTCCCCCTGCCCCAGTGCTCTCTGCCCACAGGCCCCTCTCACCGCCCTGTCACCACATCCCCAGCACGGCCCTGTTTGGGGACCTTCTCTGCACACGCGTGTCCCTGGCTAAATCGACAGGTCTTGGAACAGGCACAGAGCCTCCTCCAGCCCCTGTGCTCCCATCCCCCCGCCCCCCACCCCACCCCAGGGGCTGCTGGCCCGTTTGGGCAGCTGAACACACCAGCTTCCAGAGCCCAGAGCACAGCCACCTGCTACGCCCACTCCCCAGAGCCTGTGAGGAAGTGTTCCAAGTCGGGGGTTATGGGTTAACTAGAAGGAGAGGTGTGAGAAAGCTTCTCTCTCTGATGTGGCCTGATGTGGCATTGCCACGCTGGTACACAGGCAAGAAGGGGCCCTGACCTGCTGGCTCACAGGTTGCTCGCTTCCTGGGGCCCAGTTTCCACCCTGGACATGTGCACACAGAGAGCTCTTCCCTGAGACCTGTCACAAGATGCCGCCCAGTGTATTCGTTTTCTATTGCTGCTTTAACAAATGATTATAAATTTGGTGGCTTATACAATACAGATGCCTCGCACAGTTCTGGAGGCCAGAAGTCCTAAAATCGTCTCACTAGGCTAAAACCAAGGGGTTGGCAGGTGACTCTCTGGAGCTCCTAAAGGACAGTCTGCTCCCTTGCCTTTCCCAGCTTCTAGAGGCCACTTACGTCTGTTGGCAGGTGCCCCCTGCCCCCTTCAAAGCCAGCAACAGCCAGTTGAGTCTTTCTCACTTCAGTCACTGGGACCCTGCTCTTCCACACGTAAGGACCCCACAGTTACATTGGGCTTTTTGGATACTCCAGCATAATCTGCCCATCTTGATATCCTCGTTTAATGCTATTTGCAAAGTCTCTGCCATTTAAAGTGCCAGAGTCACAGGTTCTAGAACTTACGGGGATATCTTTGGCGGGGGTCTGCCAACCACAGTCAAAGGAAGGAGCTTCCCCAGGGACATTCTGTGAAGAAGAAGAAGACACCTACGTCTCCAGGGAGGAGCCAGATGGCCTCGGGGGCCTCGGCCACGTGTCATCTTTTTCATCAGTGAGCAACAACCACTCAGCACCCCGTGGGCTCCTGGTGCTGGGGAAGGAACTTCCCAGGGCCTCGGGAGGTCCTGTGTTGAGCAGGCAGAAAGACAGGGGATGCATCTTCTGCAGGGAATTTCACCCAGGAGGTGGTCTTTCTGCCACTCCGTAGGTCATGGAAGGGAAATAGCTAGAAAGGCTGAGTGTGGGGAGTGGCCACGGCCCCCCAGAAGGGAGAGGGGCCTGGCAGCCCTCAGGCAGTGAGGACACCGCAGGGACCCCGATGAGGGGCCCTGAAGCAGAGAGAGACTTGCAGCGTGAAGTGCCAAGCCCGTGGTGCTCAGGAGGATCTCCATGACACAAGCACCTTGTCAACTGATGGTGCAGCAGGCCCTGGAGACGGGGTGGCTGGGGCAGGGCACTGCGGGGCGAGCAGCAAAGCTGCCCCGCGGGGAAGGCAGGGGCCTGGACCACAGCTGTGCCCTGTGTAAGACACGAGGGGAAGGGCTGGAGCATGGCGCCCACAATGGAAAGCAAAGAAGTTTGCAGGGCGCGGGGACACTGCTGCTCAGTATCCTGCCCTAGGGGAGTGACTTCCTGCCCCAGAGCCCAGCTCATGTGAACACAAAGACAGTCTTTATCCCTTCAAATCTCCAGAAATCATAAGTTGTCATCCTAAATGGTCATCTGGTCTACCCCATCTGCCAGAGAAAGTGCTGTCAACACCTTTACAGAAGCCACAGGCTGGCCAGGGTCCCTGGGCAGGTAATGATGGTGTGGGGGCCAGCACCCCAGTTCCTGCTTCTTCTCTCATAACCACCTATGGGGGGAGAGGGCCAGAGGTGGGATCTGGGCCCCCCATTTCCTGCCATGGCCTGTGAGCCACCTCCTCCCAGCTTCAGGAGGCAGTGCAGCTGTACCCTGGCCGTGAAGCTGGCCAGTCACCCTTTCCAGCTTCAGAGCCCTCTACTCACACTCTCTCAGTCTCAGTTTCCCCACTGGAAAAGGGAGGCTAATCGCCCCCACCTCTCAGAGGAATCCAGGACTCCCCACAGCCCTCACCAAGTGCCAGTTCCCTTTCCCTCAACTTTCTCCCCCTCCTACCAAATTTAAGTGAAGCCAAATTGATTTTCCTAATCAGCCTCGCTAATTTCCTGTCCTGGCAGTTTCTAATACTAAAACGTCTTGTTGTTCAGGCCTTGTGGTCGGAGTTTCCTGTGGTCTTCCCGTGTGGGCCACATACCGACAGGGCGGGTGAGGAATGGGGTCAGCCCCAAGGACCCTGGCCAGCCAGGCCCATTGTAGTGGTGCAAACGGTTTAATGATTAACTCCTTCTCCCACACAGTCAGCCTCCCCCGCGCATTCATGAGATACTAACCCCTTCGTCTCATTCAGCATAACTTGGCTGCCCACATTACAAGGGGACCAACATACTTGGGTCCTGAGTCACTCACGACACGATATTTGATGTCTTTTCAGAGTTATCTGTCATCAAAAATCACGTATGCTTTACATGTCAACAATTCCTGTGCCAGAGTAACTTCCCCGGGCCCCCTTCGGGCCGTTCCTACTTCCTCCATCCTCATCTCCGTCCCACATGCAGCTGGTTCTGCTCAGGCATCCTACCCCTTCCCTGGACAACAGCCCCCAGTCACAGCCCAGACCATCGACACATGACTTTCCCTCCCCTCTGTGTCTCGCTCTTGAGCACCCCTGGGTCCCGGGGACATTGTCTTCCTTCGTCTAGGAACGTCGCTGGTGTGCCGGGGGAGGCCACTTCCTTCACCGTCATCAATCCCTTGATGAAGCACAAATATCTGAAACATTCTCCTCACACTGTTACCCGTCTGTCTGCTCTTATACTTTCAAAGCTCCCCACTATGTGTGACACCAAAGTCCAGTTCCTCTGGTTTCCCAGACCCCCCCAGCACTGGGCTCCAGCCTCTGTCTCTCTCCTGCCTGTCTGTCATCCCCAGGTCCCACCATCCCATCCTTGCCACCCGCCGTCGGTCAGCAATGTCAGCCCTCTTGTCTGTACCTCAGCAAGCCCCCCCTCCTGTTTCCTTCCAGGTCCTCCTAGTCTAATCCTTCATCTGCTTTTCTAGTGTTAGAGAGTAAACTGGCTTAAGAGCGGGATGCAGGTAGCATCCCTCACAGACCCAAATACCGAACTGTTTAAGTGCTCGGCAAAAGGAAGGTCAACGCTTGCTGTATTCAGTTCCTATGGCCGCCATGACACAGGACCACAAACAGGGGGGCTTGAAACAACAGAAATTTATTCTCTCTCAGTCCTGGAGGCTGGAAGTCCAAAACCAATGTGTTGGCAGGGCCACACTCCCTCTGAAGACTCTAGGACAAGATGCATCCTTGGTGTTTGTTGGCTTCCGTAGTTGCTGGCAATCCTTGGCACTCCTTGGCATGTAGATGCATCACTCCAATCTCTGCCTCCCTCATCACATGGCGTCTTCCCTGTGTCTTCTCTGTATACGCGCCCAGCTTTCCATCTTCTTATAAGGACACCAGTCATTGGATTAGGCCCACCCATATGACCTCACCTTTTTTCTTTTTAATTTTTTATTTTATTTTTTATTTTTTTATTGGGGAATGGTGTGTTTTTCTAGGACCCATCAACTCCAAGTCAAGTAGTTGTTTCAATCTGGTTGTGGAGGGCGCAACTCAGTGGTCCATGTGGGGATCGAACTGGCCACCTTGGTCTTATGAGCACTGCGCTCTAACCAACTGAGCTAACCTACCGCCCCCATACGACCTCATCTTAATTGGATTACATCTGCACAAACCCCACGTCCAACTACAGTCTCGTTCGCAGGTACCAGGGGTTAGGAGTTGAACATACCGTTGTGGAGTACACAATTCTATCCGCAACACTGGTCACATATCTACTGGGGCCTAGGTTTTCTTATCTTGGAGATAACGGCCCCCACCCCTCCCAGGAGGTTGTAAAGACATGATGAAATAAAGCAGGTGCAGCTCAGCCACTTCCTGGCACGGATTTGTCTGTCAAGACCCACAAGATATTCTTGCGGGAGTAACTTCCGGCCCACCGGCGCCTCTACTCCCTCCCTCTTTCTCTCTCTCCTGAAAACACACCAGAATGAGAGCAACAATATGTGCTCATTTATTTTTTTAAATAAAGGACCCACTGGCAAATGTTGCCACCTTATAACGAATAACAATGTTCTTGGAACATTAATTGTTCTTAAGCAGAGCAGTTAAGCACATTGAGTTGAGATGGAGCCCAGCGTTCCCTGTAAGTACCTGTCCCTTGCATGCAGCCCAGGGTGGCAAAGGGGGTTCCCTGAGAGCCTAAGTCTGGGGTCTGCCTGTCTGGCCCAAATACCTGCTCATTACTGACCAGCTGCACAACCGTGGGCAAGTCCTCCTAGCAAGCAGAGCCTCAGTTTCTCACCTAGAAGGTGCTAGCCCCCACATCATGGGGTTGTCGTGAGGATGGAGCAGAATATGCATGTGAAACAGAAGACCCCTGGCGGGTTCTGGGTGCTCTCAGCCCATTAGCTGCTAGAGTTATTGTGCAGACGCTTCTCCTGGGGCACAGCAGACCCTGACAAGAACCCAGCCGGCAAGGCCAGAGGTGTCATGTGCTCCTTGGTGCTTGGAGGCCTTGATAAATTCAACAAAAAGTCATGTGATACATGTTGTCAGAGACCACTGAAGCCCCACAAAGCGTCCCTGCACCTAGAGGCTGCACATCAGGGGCTCATGGAGGATGGGTTACCCAGAAGGTCCTGAAGGGTGCATGGAGCTGACATCCAGGTAAACAGAGAGAATGTTTCCCCACTGGCCCCCTAGACCTTACCCCATCTCATCTCAGAGGGTGTTGAGAACTGTCCCAGCCAGGCCCCCACTTTCGGGAGCTCAGCAGTGACCCCTAGGATTTCTAGTCAGGGCCCTGATAGCAAACATACTTCTAACTCACGTAAATTAAAACTAATTTTGTTCTGAAAATGTGAGGGACGCTCTGAGCTTTTGAAGACTCCTGGGTGGTAGAGAATTCTGTGCTCAGGAATCAGGACTGTCCCCTGCCTTCCACACGCACCGTGCCCTCCACACCCTCCCCCCTCGGCCTCCAGGGTCCCTCTGTGCCCAAAAGTTGACTCAAACTGTCCATCTGCCCCCCGTGCTCCTCTGCCCAGACTGTTTTGTACAGCATGAAAAAGATAACACTGCTCAAATCTCTCATTGCATTTTCCTCCCTCGCATTCCTAAAACGTCTCCTCCGTCTCTGTGGTCCCTGCATGGTCAGCTCCTGTGTCTGCTGCTTCCACTGCAGGAAACTGGAGACTCTTAGAAGAATCAATACAAGTGATGCACTGAGAGGAAAACGGAGCCAGCATCTCAGCTGGCCAATGGGGATTAGTCCTAGACACATTTTCCCAGAAACACTGCTGCATGCTCAGTTTCCAGGTTTCTTTCATTATCATTCACTCAACGTCATCCGTGTTATAATTTTTCATGCTTGTCCCAGGGCACTCTTAACAGTCATGCGTCATTTTCCTGTGGTGGGCAGGGCTGGGTCAGTGTTGGTGTGTTGGTGATGGAGTTTGGACATTCTTCTCACATGGGTTTTTCCCGTTCTATAGATGGAAATTGAAAGGACAAAACGAAAGGCCATCTCCTCACAGGAGCCACTCCAGGGCAGCTGCAGAGGAAGGTTTTCTGAGAGTGGCACCTGACAGGGACACACAGGATGAGCCCAGTCCTCCCGGGAGGGAAGCAGCTTAACCTGCAGCTTGATCCAAGAACCGGGAGTGGTAACATTCCTGCTCTGTGCCTGGAGGCCTTCTGCCAGCTCAGAGTCCTCCTCAGCAAGTAGGATGTGACACAGGAGTCCTCCAGACGCACAGAAGGGCCTTCCCCTCAGAACACCTGAGCACTCCCTCGGTGGGGTGGGGTCCCTGGTGGCCTGAATCCCTGGCAGTAATTAATGGACATTTCCTAGCGCCGAGGCAGGTTCTGCAAACTGGTCATCTGCTGCTGCGCCCTCGGCATTAAATTCCAGCAGAGAAAGTTCAGGTCAGAGTTCCCGAATCTAGGATCAAAGGACTGGCGGGACGAAGTCTCAAGACCCATCAGAAAAGGCATCGTCACTCAGTTCTTGGCGTCACCCCTGGTTTTGCTCGCCCAAAGCGCACCCCCATGCCCTACAACTTCTCTGACGCTCCAAACCATGAGGGCCCCTCAGCAACACTGCCTTTCCAGGACTGAAGAAATCCATGGCGGGGATAAACCTGCCCCAAACCGCCCTTTCCCTGCTCTGCCTCTGGGAGCACCTTGGCCGTGGTGTAGACCCGCACCCTGTACATCCCGGGAGCATCCCCAGAAGGGGTCCCCTAGAAAAACATCCCCAGGAAATGGACACCTCTTCAGCCTCAAGAGGCTCCAAAGGCCGCCTTTTAAAAATCTCCAGAAACCAGAAGCCGGTAATCTTACCTCCTTTCTGATAAGCGCTCAGCACTGTCTTTTGCCCAAATACAATGATCCTCATTAGCTTTCACTCAGGGCTTTGAACTCCACACAAAACCCTTCCCTCCCCTGCCTGCCCGCCAGAGCCTGGGAGCCCTGTCAGCGTTTCCTTTGTCGTCTATTTTTAAGGTGTTTATAATGGAGCCTTTTTTCTGCCTCTTATTCACCCCCTTATGAGGTGAAATCTCAGGCTAGGAGGATAGTCTGCTGCTTTCCAAACACCTACAGCTCTTTTTTTTACACCTGAGAGTACACTAAGTTGCTTTTGTGCAGGACCAGTTTTTAGCACTTTGGGGGCCAGGGGGAGGCACGCGAGGAGGAATGCAACGCCTGTGCACAGAGCCCCAACCAGGCAGTGTGAGGGGCCCATGGGAACAAGGCCAGAAAGGGGGCTTGCTGGCGCCTGTTTCTCCCTCTGGCCCCGACCCACCTATCAGCTGTGTTCCAAAAACTCGCTGGGGAGTTCAATGACTCATGCAAACTGCTTTTGTCCCTCGGAAGAAATGTTTGAGCTGTCCCATGGGTTCCGCCTTACCCACAAATTTGATTTCGTCCTGGGGTTCCCGGCCTCTCACACTAATGATGACGATGTATGTGTTGAGTCCCAGAATGGGGCCAGTTCCAGGGAAAAGGGGAATCACACGGGGAGTCCCCCTCCCCTCCAGATAAAGTTAGCATGGGGGAAGGGGGGGTGACCCCTGGCCCCCTGGGGATCAGATTCTGAGCTCCCATCTGAACACAGCGCCCTATCCTTAGGGGATGGGGTCAGACAGGCCTGCCCACCCTTCCGTCTCTCCATCCGCGCTCTCTCTCCATGCTGACCTCTGCTCCTGGCTGAGCAGCCTCACAGGGAGACGAGCACCAGGTGCTGTGGGGCCTGGCGTGGCCAGAGCCAGTTGTACGACAGACAGCTGTACGTCCATTCACCTCTGCCCACATTTCCTCCCCTATCACATGAAGACATCGGGGCCGCAGACCAGCTCATAAGATCTCCTGTGCCGGCGTGTGCAGTTTCAAAAGGAAAATGGTGAGCCAGGATGGATATCTGCCTGGCATACTTGCAGGCAGCATCATGAGGCGTGACGCGAACACAGGGTCAGATTAGAAGATGTTACTTTGACGCCAGTTGCCCCACAGTCCTCTCTCCTAGGCGGTCCCTGATGTTAGCATCTTTCCTTTTGCCACCCCACACATTCCGAAAGCTCACCTAGCTTTCCCTGATGACTCTCAACGTCAAGGAGGCCAGAGCTCCCTCAGCAGATGAGGCAAAATCAGAGCAGCCATCTAATTACCCATATGCTGGGAACCCCCCTCTCCAGGTCACAGAGCCCTTGTCTGCAGCCAGGGACACACACCTCCCTGTGGCCCATCTGTGACATGGGCCCCCTGGAGGATCAATACGACTGGCACGGTTAAGACCTCTTCGGTACAACAGATTGGCCACTATCTGAATGCACCTGAATTCCCTGCTTAGTATATTATCCCAGACCCCTCATTGAGCTCTCATCAAAGTGAACAAACTTTGTAAAGTGATCACAACACTTGTACGCTACCTGCAGGAGGCCGCCGGGACTCTGGGGTTTTCTCAAGGTCACACCAGCCATATTTTAAGCAACTCCAGGATGGAGATGACAATGGTGGTCCGTGATACAGTTACACTCTTTACAGCAGATTTTCTCGAAGCTCGCTTTTAGCTGAAATGTGTATACAATGTGTGTGTTCAAGACATATTTCATATGTGAGGGCTTATCATCCTATATACAGGCCACATTTCAATAACTCATCGTTCCCCAAAGCAAGGTGTCCCCTATAAGGATAATGGAGTATCATGTAAAGAGTAGCGTGGCCTCACTTAAAAATCTTTCCAGAGATAAAGCCAAGCACCCAAAAAAACAGCAGCCACATTTCTGTACCACACACAATCTGCCCAGGGGAGAAGCACCTACAGACCTCAGAATGAGGCATATGGTTTCATCATCCAGCGCTGAGCTGTGTCTCCGGGCCGTGGACTATTCAGGCCTCTTGCTTCCTTCTCCTACTTTCCTTCCTCCAGTCGACTGGCTGGAAAACAAGGGAAAAGGCAAATCCATTGGTGTCATGGGGGAAGACACTGAAAACATGCACCTGTCTGCTGTGTCCATCCTTGACTGAGCTCCCCGCAGCAGCACGTGTGCACCCTTTGGCTCTGTGACCACACCAAGCCCGGCCCTGGGCAGTTAGAACTTTTCACATGTGGCTTCCATCACCCTAAGGCAGGTGATGTATCTAGTTCGGTGCTTCCCTACCAGGGCGATTTCAGTAATGTCTGGACACGTTTTGGGTGGTCCCAGTCAAGGCAAGGTGAACACACCTGACCCCAGAGAGCCATGGCAGACACTCTAAGTAGATGCCAGATTATGAGAGCACAGAGACTGGGGGAAAGGGAGATAGAGCACGAGGGTGCTCATTTCCTCTTACTTCCCTAGAATCAGAGGCTTCAAGGCTGTGCTTATTAACTACCAGTGGTGGGGCTGTTTCTACCCCTTCCTTTCAGACATCAAATCTCCCTGTACCCTCACAGTTTTAAATTAGGACTATTTGGTGGTGTGATCATATATGTTTAAAACCAAACAGAAATTTCTTGTCCCCCAGCGCAAAATAAAATTCAAGTTTATAAAAGGGCCTGTAAAAATCTCATAATCGAGCCCATTAGCCAAGCAAAATGCTTCCCTTTGATTTTGTGGTGCTTAGCTTTCTTTTCTTAGCACACTTCATTAGCACGCTTTTAATGGATGTGCTACCAGCCCGCTTCTTGAAATTGCTGAAAAAGAAAACACACGACTTTGTAAAGTACAAGATACAAGAGAAATAGCCTCCCCCACCTCCTTTAGACATGGAGGCTCAGGGGGAGCGGAGAAGGTAGGGGGCACGTGGAAATGCAGCAAGGCCCCCAATATCACGCCTCATGGGACGCGATGAGATCCGCTGCTGCGTTTGTGCTCCCTGGCCTCCTCGCCAGTGGCCTCGCTAATTTCCAGCTCTTTGCTGCTTCAGAAGACCAGATTTTCTTGATTAATAACAAAAGGTTTTGTTGGGATCAGAGCTGTTTCCCACCATCTCTATGCAAACCCCGGCAACACAAACTGTGTACATTAGCATTTCAAGGCACTCCCTATTACGGAGGGCAAGAAAGCTCCTCTCGGTGGATGAAATCCATTTTGTCCTCTCTTGTGACATCTGTTCTAACTTTTAAAGCCAGAAAGGGAACGAGACAATGCCAGGCTCCTTTGATTTACAGCTCCTGCTCTTTGGACGCAGCCATGTTCCCGTCTGGACACGAGACTCTGCCAGTCCCCTTCTCACGGGGGAACCTAGAAGCAACGTGGCATGTCAACGTTTAATGGTCTTTCTCATGATTTCTTAATTACATTTTTGGTTACTTCTAAACCTCACAAACACTGAGTATCTTACACTTCAGTGTGTGTGTGTGTGTGTGTGTGTGTCAGGGGGAGGATTGTAAATGTTTATGGCTGTATATGCTGTGTCATCTCTAATTCCCCCAAAGCTAAGTTTGCTTTCGCGGAGTGAGGAAATGGAAGAAAATTCGGGGGGACCACTAAAATAGGTACACAGATATGGAGGGAGATCCTGCCGGTGATAGGAGGACGTAAAGGAAAAGACGAGGAGCAGCCTTCAGACCACCGCCCCTCCTGCCATCTGTGCTGCAAGCGTTGGGGTCCCTGCCGATGGTCAGCCCCGACACAAAGCTGGAGGCAGATTCCAGCCGGTTTTCCATTCACTATTCATTCAGGGCCCATCCGCTCCATATGCATTCAGCCAACTGCTGTGCTAAATCAGGGCCTCCCCCCATAATTGACATGGTAATGAAGTCCGTTGTGAAAAGACCGCCCTAGGTATGCCCCTCTCCGATAAACCCACCCTTTTTGCCCCTTTGAGGCCTGAAGATTATCTCATAACATTACAACATCTGGGCCAGGGCTCCTGCCTTTAGGAGCTGGGCACGTTTATCACGCAAACATGCCTCCTATGAGGCTCACCCCACAGCAGGATGGGCACGGCCCCTGCGGGCTCCCTCCCTCCGGCGGCTTCCCACAGCCTTGGGGCTGCACCCAGGCTTCACTCCAAAGGCCGAGGCCCAGATGCTGCGTACCAGCCATTTCTGTTTTACCATATTCAGGTGTTAAAGATGGACGGCAAGGTTAAACTATGTCAGGTGAACTTGATGTCAGAGAACCTTATAATTAGTACAGCAAGGAAAGCCAGGCAAAAAAATTGGGGCGGGGGCGGGGGCAGGGGGGAAAGTTAGTTTATGAATCTTGCTCAGACTCTAGCACATGACATTTGCTCAACTAATAAGAGTATTTGAACTTTGTTTAAACCGTCCCAGGTCAATCAGATCTAAGGGGAAGTGGGGAGGTTGGGGGAGTTCGTAGCAGGACGGCAGCATCTGCAACTTATATGTGTTGTGGCCGATACAATGATTTCATTTAATTTGATTTGACGTTTAAGAGCCCTTTTTGGAAGGAAAAATGAATATTTCTATATTCTATTTGCAATAACCTCACCTGACTCTGCACACAGCCAAGAAGAATAAATGTCACATTCATTGCAAACAGTTGTGGGCCATCCTGGAGCGGGGGCAGGAGGGGCGGGCAGCCGCCGCGGAGGCCCCATTCGGGCCATGAGCGCTGCGGTTCAGTTCATTTTGTTTGCCGTGTCCACATGCAAATGGTGGTTTGGATGAAATGTTCTCCACCGGGTATGAGGTGGGTTTCTGGCGGCCAATCGGGAGGCACCCGGGAAGCCATGTCCTTTGAGGGGCTACAGAAAGGCCAGCGTGATCCCAGTCTTTATGAGTGCCCCATTCTCTCTTCCCACACCTTTCAGAAGCTTTGGGGTCAAGACTGAACTGTTCTGGCATCCCAGGACCTGGAAAGGAATCCCTGGCAGATGTCTCTCCTTCAGTCATCCTTGAAAGAGCAGCTCTCTGCCTGCTGACCTCCCGGCTGCAGGCTCAGGGGACTAAGAAGCAGGACACGGAGGCCTTTGGTGACTAGAGCACGTCCCTGGGGCCTCCCCCCAGAACATGAGGGTGAGACCCACGGGCCGTACCTCAGAAATGTCTCCTAAATGGATGTCGTCCCCCCAGTCACAGCCTGGGCTTACACCCTCCACATGTCCCACCCGGAAAACTGCTGCAGCCTCCTAAGTGGGTCCTCTGAACCCCCCAATCAGCCTCCACCCAGAAGCCCAGCCAGGCTCCCAGAGCAGTACCCTGCAGACTCCCTACACATTGATGCTGATAGGGTCCCCCCAGGGTCTGAAGTCACTGGTGTGGGCTGCAGGCTGGGCTGAGAACCAGGGTTCTGAAGCCAAGACCTGAGGGCTGTGTCTCCCACGCTGAGTGGCTTTTCAGAGATGGCCCACTGTCCCACAGCCCTTCCTAAGCAGGACCCACAGCCCCTCTGAGGTCATCTTCACGGTCCTTAGCATCCTGACCCTGCCCTGGACCCTGAGCTTTCAAGAGTCCCACTCCCACCCTTACCGGGCTGGGCCCTTCCCCACGGGGCTACAGGTCTGTTCCGGGTTGAGTTTTTCCCCCAACATTCTTATGTTGGTTGGAGCCCTAAGCCCCAGGAAGTCAGAGTGGGACCTTATTTGGGGAGAGGGTCTTTACAGAGGTAATCAAGTTAAAGTGAGGTCATTAAAGTGGGCCCTAGTCCAATAGGACTGGTGTCCTCATAAAAAGAGGGCGTTTGGACACAGAGGAAGGCCAGGTGAACACAAGTGGCCAGCTACGAGACAAGGGGAGAGGCCTGGGACAGATTCTCCCTCACGGCTCTCAGCAAGAACCAGCCCTGCCGACACCTTGACTGGGCCCTCCGGCCTCCAGACTGAGATGACACAGTTCTGTTGTTTAAGCCACTTGGGCTGTGGTACTTCGTTACAGCACCACCGCTAAACCAACAGAGGGTCCACAGGGCCAAAGGAATCTGCCCATGGGGGACACATGCCCTGGGGACCTGGGACCCAGAAATCCCTGTCCAAAGGGTGTGGCCCCCAATTCCAGGCCTGAGCATGCCTCTTCCCTGTAATGGAGGGCTGGGGTGTCCATAAGCCACTTGGACGGCCCTGTAGCATGCCAGATGGGCCCAGAGGTGGGAAGAAAAGAAGACCTCAAGGGACCTCTGCTGCCCCCTTGCCCTGGCCACAGGAGTACACCCTGTTTCCCCGAAAATAAGACCTAGGCGGAAACTAAGCCCTCGCATGATTTTAGGTGCCAAAATATGGCACCTTGGCATATTGAATATTTTAAGCTGAAGGAGTTTGTGGAAAAAGCACCCTTGTCCCTGAAACAGGCCATAAAACTCTCATGTGAGGGATGGGTGACCTCCGTATCCTGGAGGAATCATGTTACAGCTTATTCTCTGGCTAGGTCTTATTTTCGGGGAACCACGGTAGCTGTCAGCCTGCCGCCTTCCACCCTGTGCTCCCACCATGGTGGTCCCCTCCCTCCGGGCAGCCAGGAGCAGGACGGAAGGTCGCCTTTATCCCAGGCCTCAGAGGTTCTCCCAAAGATGACGGGAAGCTGCGGATCTAGGCCAATACCTTCATTCCTTAATGTTCCCAACAGTCTCTCTCCCCAGGTGTACTTCCTAACTGAGACTTGCTTTCTCTCACACCATAGACGCGCCCTCAGGCAAACAAGCCTTCCGACGTTTCCAGTGCTGGTCACAGGTATGTAGAGGCCTTCTGGGCACTGCTCGGCGGTCAGCAGGTCAGGGGCCGAGCTGCCCCCTCAGCGTGTTACCCAGGCAAGCATGAGCTTTGGGGGGCCACCCACACAGAGTCTAAACCTTAGCGTGTTTGTGAGAGTTTGCCTCCCCCGCCAAGGTGCCTCTAGCACCTGCCACAGGCCTCTGCAGGCAGCTGGGGGTGGGAGCTGAGAGCTGTCTTCTCACCAGGCTGCACCTGAGCCCCGAGTTCTCCGGACGAGACTAGTATAAGGCAGGCCAAGCCGGGCAGGCCCCTCCAGGCAGGTCACGCCAGGCAGGCCAAGGCCTCTTACACAGCAGCGCTGTGTTTCTGCCAAGTCGTGACTCCCTTGGGCTAGAACCATTAACTCTTGCAATCCATCACCCCAGAGTCCCCACAGCCCATCTGCCTGAGAAACAACACTGCACAGGATTACCTGCCATTTCCAAACCTAAGGTGGGCCCAGGACTCCACAGGCCTGGCTCCTCTGGGCTGCCATCCCAGAGCGAACACATCACCTCAGCAGCCTGTGAGACAGGGGTCTCCCAGGGCCACAGCACCTTCTCCACGGAGCAGCAACTCGGTCGCTTGTGCCCAGTTCCCATTCCTTCCTTCACCTTCTGTCCCTCAGGAGCCTCACAGCTGTGTTTCTGCAACAGAAGCCTCACCCATCACATATCCACTTCCACAGCAGAAGTACCTTGCTGGCCCCCAAGGAGGACAGGGGTCCACTGTGCTGTGAACAGCCCATGAAGAAACTCAGGGAAGATGACCAGATGATGAGGGAGCCCACCAAGAGAGGCCACAGGGAGGAGAGCCGAGAGCCCCAGCCAGCAGCCACCAAGGCTTCAGTCACAACATCCAGGGTCTCCACCCCGGTGGGCTTGTCCCCAGTTCCAGACCCACAGAATCGTGCCCAATAAAACGGTGGTTGTTTTGTTTGGGCCATCACATCGGGGTACTTGGTTGTACAGTCCTAGATAACTAAACCATCTCGATTCAGCCCTGACTCATTTCTTGGATTCTAATTTACTGCTGTTTTTTTGTTTTTGTTTTTTTGCTTTCCCCTTTTTATGGCCTTCCTAAATCATTGCTCACTGCTTTTCCAGAAGTCCAACTTTTAATAGCCAAACAGTTTGTGTACTGTAGTCTCATTACAAAACCTATTTATCTTCCTTAAATATCCCAGAGCAGTAAAACTAAAAATATTATCAAGTTATTTTGGCTGGAGTTACCAAGAGCCTTTCCACAACATTTAACTTCCTCATTTCTTTGACCTGCGTTTAAAGGGAAAATATAGGTACAGATCAATCCGAAGATCTACTTTTGGGGAAAATGTCACATACTTAACACTTTCTTTCTTTCTGTTAATATCTTCTCCCATCTGGGGCGCACAGGACCCCAAGATGCCTCCTTACTCCCCGAGTCACCTTACTACAGGCTCTCCAGCTTTTCCTGACGGCCCCTCCCCCAATCCTTTATGCCAGTGGTTTGACAGCACAGCTCACTCATCTCTTAGTCAATCAAATCTCTAGCTGGTCAAGTATTTGTTGACTGAGCTCCATGTGGAGGGTGCCCTTTCAAATACCTTCTCTACCCCTTCCTCCACCCAGAAGTTTCCAAATTCTTGCACTACCAGGTGTAACCACCTTTCCCCGCCCTGGCCCCGCCCCACAAGCTGCCAACCAAAGACTGCCAATCACTGGACCAGCCCAGTGGAAGGGTTGCATAGTCACAGGAGTCAAGCAAGGGACTCACACCTGGCCACTTTTTTCAAACTCACAGTTTATTATTACTTGGAAAAACCATCTTAGCACCCAATAATTCCATTTTCGCCATTCAGTGGGTGCTCACATATTAAGAAAAGCATGCAAGACATAAATAAATAAAGCATGGTACCTGACCTTGAAGAGCTCCCTATTTGGGAGGGAAAACAGAGGCAGGCATGGAGAAAATTTACATGCAGGAAGGTGGGGCTAGAGCACAGGTGAGCACAATTGAGCACAGGAGCTGTGGTAGCATGCGGGGAGTGGGATTCTCTAACAGTGGGAGGGACAAAATAGGCTAAATCGTGACAGGCACACCTGAGCAGGCTCTTGAAGGATGAGATCTTTGTCCAATAAAGAATGGAGAAGGGGGGCCAGGCAGAGGGGTCAGGAGAGGCCTGAATGAACCTATTTCTTTATCTCCATCAATGAATCCGTGCTAAGGTGACCCTGATAGCTAATGGTGCAGTGGGTCAGCCCCAGGGCTAAGACTATGGTGAGGGTTTGAGAGGCCTTGAGAACAAAATTAAAGGGGATGTCAAAGAACTCATATGATTAAAATCATACTTTAATGCAATATTTAAGAAATAAAATTAATGCAAAAACCCCTGGTGAACGAAATACTGAACTTTTATATAAAGATAGGCTCAGTATTACTGATGTAGCCTTCTGTTTCTGGCTCACCATCACTGTGGAAGTGCAACTTTTTATGTGTTCACTGCTATGGGTATTTGTGCACCTGTTTTTACCAATAAGTCCCTTTATTTCTGGGGGAAATGAGAGAAAGAAGAAGACACATGAAAATAGTTAGAACCCAGAGCTCATTCGTTCCTGTCTTGGTCTCCAGCAAATCGTGTACATGTTTCCTCCGCCTTTTGGAAAACCAAAATATTTTCAACAGAACACTTCGGTTTAGGAGATGGAGGCTTTCCTTCGCACTGAAAGCTGTTCAACACCTTTTTCATCTGCTACCCAAGGAAAAAGTCAGATGCACGCGCCAAAGGCTGCAAGCTGGCCTGGGACCCCGCGGATGTGTGTGCATCCTGCCGGAAGCGGCCGAGCTGTGCAGGAAGTTGCAATTATGAAGAGGGTTGGACTTCTGCAGAAGCTGTGCAATGCTGGCCTGAAAAATCCCACGCTTATCAAAAGAAGGTATATAGGGTGGGGTGCGGGGGGGGGGGCCGGATCTGGCAATTAATTGGGTTGTAGGTTTCAAAGGAAAAGGGAGGAGGCAACTCCAGCTTTGTTGGCACCCAACATCTTCCCTAAAGGCACAGGCAGAAACAGGATAAGCAGCCACTGGGCAGGTCCACCGATGGAGCCCTTCCAGGGCCACTGAGCCTGTGCCCAGAGCCCTGCTCTTTGGGCACGGAGCCCTTCCAGCTGTCAGGACAGACTTCCTCCTGTGCCCTCAGCCTGCCTTTATATCCACCCAACACGTACTTGTTACAAGGTATGGCCCAGGTCCTTCTCATCTGTCATTACCAGTTCCTTCTTAACTTTTCAAGATACTTATCATCTTCAGATGGAGTTTCGTACTCTTGGATCCTAGCCATGAAGTGAACTTCTTTTCAGAGTTTAAGGAAGATTTCAAATTTCTCTGGTAGGTTCTGATTTCAACTCATTTTAAACAAAAGTTACCATAACCAACTCAAATGTGTATTTCGGTAACAGTGAATCAATTTAGTCCCGTAGGCCTGACCATACGCCACAGAGGAGAATTGGGGTTGCAGGAAACTGCACTTCCCCCAGATCTACCCCCAGCAAGGAGGGGGACCTCCTGTCTGCCATTTACCGGCAGTGGCCACTGGAGCTGGTCACATGTGTGAGCTGATTTGCTTCCAGAACCACCCGCTAACCCATGTGAGCCAGGAGCCTGGGCTCTCCATTCAGCTCACAAATGCCTCCTGAAGCACAACATAAAGGGACAAGCTCAGAGGACAGGGTTTCTCTTTTCTGTGACCCTGAAAGAGACTCAATTGTAGCCTGCGGGGCTCAATGAAAAGATGTAGACAAAAATCACAGAGCCGGGAGATCGAAAGGTCACGCTGGGTTTCCATGGCATGGTGGAAAGCCTGCTCAACTCAGAGTCAAGAAAGCTACATTGGAATTGTACCACATACCCACTGTATTTCTGAGGTCCACTCTGAGCCTCAGTGTCCTCATTGGAACAAGGCCTGGGGCTGATGGAGTGCTGTGACGCACCCTCCCTCTCGCTCAGGGCCACCCTCATTCCCTGACCAGTTCCTCCTCCTCCGCTCCCTCCAGGGCACCCTCCACACAGGCTTCTGGGGTCTCCCTGAAGACTGACTCTTACCTCGTTACCCACCTGCTTCAAAATCACCACTGACAACCTACGTCAAGTGTTTACCTGCAAGGAGAACCACTGCCCACAGGGAAAGCTACACACCCCTGAGGCCTCTGAGATGTGGCCTGGCCTGAGGTCCCACCTTAACACCTGTTAAAGCAGCACGTGGGGGCTCTTCCATTCCCCCCACTGGTGGTCCCTCCCCCTTCTCTCTGCTTGAATTCCTACCCCACCCCATACTTCCAAAGGGAAAACAGTAGTGCCCACCTCCGGAGGAAGGAGTGTGTAAAGTGGTAACCATCGAGGCATGACGGCAGCCCTGGCATTATGAGGATTATTAATACCTGTTATCTATCACCATCATTATTGCTAGAACCCCCACACACCTACCATCTTATAAGGCGCACCCCCCAGGAAGTCCTGTCTCCCATGCCCTACACTCCCCAGGCTGGGGTAAGACCTCTGCTCTGGGCTTCCCAGCAGCCCAAGCTTGCCTCGCCCCTAGAATTTACCCAACCACATTACAGCGTACACATTTTTCCATCTACCTCACCTACAAATTTGTATCTTTCATCTTACATCCTATGCTCCTATTCTAGTAATGGCCACAGCACTGATGCTCGAGTTGGCTGAATGAATGAATGCGTGAATGAGTAAATGACTACATCTACCTCACAGTGGGCACACAGATGTTAGTTTACTGTAAGTCTCTTAAAGATATGTGACAATGACCTAACTCAGCCGCCTGCACCCCTGGGCTCAGAGGCTCTGATGTATCACGAGAATCACTACTTGTCCAAAAGCATCGTCCATGCCACAGCTTTCGATCGCCCTGCCTTCAACCAAAAGCAGAGTGGAGAGTCGAATGTGTCTGGCACCTGATTTAGGCTCTGTCTGTCCACCTCAGAACATGGACAATCCCACCAGCTTGTTCGGAAAGCAGACTGCTCAGCCTTCTCTCCAGATAATGTCTTATGCGTCCCCTTCAGGAAGGAGGCTCGGGTCTGAATTTCCTGGTCATGGTTCAGCTTAGCTTCTTGGCTTTGTGACCTAGTTTGTTTCCTTTCAGTCTGGTGGGAATAGTGACATGGGCCGAAATGTCTCACAATGCACTACCACCCACCACACTTCTTTCTTCGGGTGGAAGTCGGGTGGTTTCGTACAGAAGAGATAAGCAAGCAAGCTGACACCTTTCACAATCCTGGAGAAGCACTTGAAGACGTTCCTCAATCACTCCTGACCTTTCCCCCAGCTAAATAACCTCAACTCCTTAATCTTTCTTCAAAAGGGTCATTAACTCAGTGAGAGGAGAAGGCCCTTCATAGCGCTGAGAAGGTGAAGAAAGGGCCGCCTCGGTCCTGACCAGAGACAGACCCAGTAGGAACAGGGGCAGAGTTGCTTGGTAGGTGAAAGGAGAGGCTAAACATTAAGATGTTCATTTTAGCGCAAATTTCAGTGGCACATCCCTCCTGGGACAGACTCCCAATTTCCTGATCAATCGTGGGCTAGCTCTGAAAAATGTTGAGTTTCATTAGGCAATACATCAGCAACTGCAGGGCATCAGAGGAGTGCTCCCCGGGAAGAAGCTTTTAAAGGATGATATTGAAACTAATGAAAAGGAAATGAGATTTCCCTCTCCCTCTCGAAATGGCAGAGATAAGATTCCTAAGGAAGGAGATTTCTGGGAGTGTGGCGCCTTCGGGTAATGCAGCAGGAAGGTATCCTGCAGGAGCTGGGTGGTCTGACAATTCGCTGAGCACCTCCTCCCCTGCCTGGCTTGGGAGACGCGTAGGTCAAGAGTATGATGGCAAGCTCAGCTCTAAATCCTTCAGTCTTATAGCCAGTTGATTAAAGCAGCAAGATACTAGCTGACGTTCATGCTTTTCTCTCCCTGCTTTTTGGGTACTCCAAGTTCAGAGTGGCCGTGTGTGTCCCCACACCATGTGGCCAGTGACCTGGTATCTGGGCTCCAGCTCTCTGTAGCCCAAGGTGGAGTGTTCTGGAGGCAGAAGATTCGTGTCAATTAAACAAGCCAATCAAAACTTGATATCAAGGGGCCGGCCAAGTGGCTCAGTTGGTTAAGAGTTCGCTCAAGAGTTTGAGCTCTGAGCAACAGCAGTTCGATTCCTGGCCCGAGCTGAGCAGCAGCTGAGCTGCCAACAGGTGGCAGGATGGCTCAGCTTAAAAACAAAACAAACAAAAAACTAAAAAACAACAACAAAAAAACACTAAAAAACAAAACAAAACAAAAAAAATTGACATCAGTCTTCATTCCAGGAAAGAGGCATATGCGTCCAGATCTTTTTGTTTCTTGTGATGTCAAGGATACCTATAAACAAGTTATGTGTCTTTTATTGATTATCTTATGCCTGTCGGGGAGAGGGCGCACGGTGCATATGTCACTCGTGTGTTTATTCCCCAACGTGGCCTTGCTCATGAGTTCTCTGGAGGCAAGCAGAGACTGGACCCCCACCCAGTTTTTCAATTCTCAGCCTCGTATGTGCTTTAGCGAGAGCAAATTTCCCCTTTGCCCAAGAACTGGGCAAAAACCAAAGAAGCAAACTCAAAGGAGGTACTGTCAGTTAAAAATTAAACAACAAGGTGAAACTCAGCCCACGTGAGAATCACACTTTTTTAAAAAGCAATCAATGGCTGGTTTTCTCTTGATCCCTGATGGTCAAAATCCGTTCGTAAATGGTTACACAAGTCTGTGCTTAGCTGTGCCTTGTCTGTGCCTTGTACTTCTGTCCTGGTGCCATATTCTTCAACTTACTTCTATGTGGGATTCTTTGCTCAGCCAAACATTTTCTAACACACACACACACACACACACACACACACACACACACACACCATCTCATCGCCCCATTCCTGCTGATTTAGGGGAACTGGAGACACTGATCTCTTATTTTAAAATGAGAATCAGTGAATAGACTTTGATGTAGAGAAGTTTTCACTACAGCCAACTTTTCAAGGGCATCTTCCTGCATGTGTTCTGTGCCAGGCACTGTTGTACTGCAGTGGGGTACGGGGTGCAAAGGATGATGAGGCCCTGCTCCCGGGAGCTTATTATATGAGAAGACTCTGAGGGTATTAGGCAATATACAGAGAACCGAAGCAGGATGGCGGAAGACAGAATGAATTCATAAAAGCCACCTCACCCATCAGCCTCGGAATAAACCCTCAGCCTGAGACGGCACCTTCAGCAACATTCCCTCAGGACAGAGCGGACACCCGCAAAACCTTTCCACTTGCAAACCTGTCTCGGCCCTTACTCCCAGACCGTTCAGCTTCTGCACAGAGGCAAGACATTAAAACAAAAAATAAAACCTCTTCCCGTCTTCAAGCTCCACTTTATGACCTAAAGAGCGAAATCTTTCTAAAGCACCACAAGCTATTAATGCTTCAGCTACAGAAAACACCAAACTCTGACAGGCTAGGCCACCCCCCCACACCCCCCTTCCACCCCCTGTGTATGTTCTTTGTCATGTGAGCACCAAATACCAGCTCAGAGGCCGGCCAGAGCTGCTTCAAAGAGGCTGTTCTTTAACCGAAGGCTAAACACAATGACCCTGGAAGCTCTGGGGGAAAGGAGTAAGTGACCTCAGGCTTTCAGGGGAGGAATACCAGAAAGGCCCTCCCCGCAGGACTTACAGCATTACAGTCCCACTCAGAGGCTGCCAAGTGTCAGCCACTGCAATGTCCTTTAAATCGCCATTACTTTCATGCCACTTAAAAAGAAAAAGAAAAGAAGATAAAGGTTCAGTACGCTTAAAATTTGGAATAAACTATACCTTTCACCCAAGTAAATAAAGCAGATAGATATAGACTTGGTGGCAATTACATCCAACCATTTGAGCTGTTTCCTCTTGGCTGGCTGTTTTATTTTTCAACTGAGCAGACACCCCCATCAGCCTCCGCTCCACATAGAAACCCGAGTTCCGCTTCTCCCCTCTCCGGGACCATCTTCTGACCGACAGCTCCCCACTGGGGCCCCAGGGAGAAAATGGCTTTTTCAACGTGTTCTCATCATCCTTGAGCTGATCTCTCCAGTTTGGCTGTGAGAAAATCTGGCCTTTTTCTTTTTTTCCTGATATGTTTAATTTACAATGATTCTGCTAAACAGTGTGAATGTTTACCATATGTTGGTTGTGTGGCAAAACATCCTGGCTCCCCTAAAAATCATGTTGCTGATTCATGTCAAATCAGTCACCCAGAGAATTCCTGGGGAGGGGGGCATCATTAAAATCAGCTGGGGCAGACGCGGGGCCATGGCCGGCCCTCCTCAGAGAAACGGAGGGTGGACAGCAGAGGAGGAATCAGGCCAAGATTCCACAGATCACTGAACCACCGCAGCTCTTACAAAACAGCAGTCATGTTAATACTGTATTTACTAGAAGTTTCCCTACAGAGAAGAGCAGGAGATGGAGCCAGGGTAATGAATGTGAGTCTTAAATAAAAACGAAAAGCAGAACTTTACCACCATCAAAACACAAAGAGTGCTTACATTAGGTTTTTAAAAATGTGTCTTTGATCTCTCAATTGTATGGTTTACAGTCAAAAGTGAACAAATTCATTTATTTTGATTGTAAATTATTATGTTTTTAAATGGAACATGGGTACAGTTTGAGTATTTCATTCCCGTTGTTCCTTCAACATCCCCAAAAGTCAGAACATCCATTATATCACAAAATGACCACTTCTAATCATCACATGTACGTAAGAATCACCTGGGGGAGCTAACCTAAAACGCAGCTTCCAAGGTCACATTTCCACCTCTGCTAAGAAGCCGGGGGCCTGGGGAGTATTTCTTTTTTTTTTTTTAAAGATTTTTTTATTGGGGAATTGGGGGGATGGGAACAGTGCTGGGGAATTGGGGAAAGGGGAACAGACAAGTTGCTGTCCTTTTGTTCTTCAATCTAGTTGTGGAGGATGTTGCTTCACTGGCCCAAGTTGGCACCATCATTGCGCTCTTCTCTGGCGAGGCAGATCAGTCGCCGACTTCTGGACGGCCGCTCACTGCGGCTGCTGGCCACTCACGCTGGCTGCTGGCCACACACGGTAGCCCATGGCAATCCACTGCCACAGGGACTGCAGCCCACGCCGTTGCCGGCGACTCACGGCAGCCCAGCTCCAGGTTGAGCTGTTGTTCAGCATCTCAGCTGTGGAGGGCAGTGTCACTGGCCCTCATATGTGGGATCCGAACCGGGGCCCTCTGGCGTCCCAAGCGAGTTCTTAACCATCGCGCCACTCGGCCGGCCCTGGGGAGTATTTCTTAAAGCGCATCCCAGGATTGACCAGGAATCTTGTGAAAATATTTAAAGTCCTTGGCCCTATTCCTCACCCTAGCCCCGTATTTTTTTTTTTAAGATTTTATTGTGGAATTGGGAGAGGGGAACAGTGTTGGGGAATTAGGGGAAGGGGAACAGACAAGTTGCTGATCTTTTGTTCTTCAGTCTAGTTGTGGAGGACGTTGCTTCACTGGCCCATGTTGGTATTATCATTGCGCTCTTCCCGGGTGAGGTAGATCAGTCCCCGGCCTCTGGACGGCCACTCACAGCGGCTCTTGGCAGCTCACACTGGCTGCTGGCCACTCACGTTGGCTGCTGGCCACACATGGTAGCTTATGGCAGCCCACTGCAGCAGAGGCTGCAGCCTACACCATTGCCGGCACCTCACGGCAGCCCAGCTCCAGGTTGAGCTGTTGTTCACCATCTTAGCTGTAGAGGGCGCAGCGTCACTGGCCCTCATGTGGGATCCAAACTGGGGCCCTGCAGCACAGAGCTGGTGTCCCAAGCCAGCTCTTAACCAACGTGCCACTCGGCCAGCCCCCCGGATTCTTATTAAAGAAGGGTCAGAGTCTACAAATCCACTTTTTCCAGAAGCTTCCAGTTCATTCTAGTCATGTTTTCCCTGGCAGTGCTTTCAGGAACACAATAGCAAAGTCCCATCACTGCCTAGATGGCAGTCAGCTCCTGAGCAGACATGGCAATGTCGCCTAGGGGCTTTTGTTCCTCTGCTCCCCTTGAGAATAGCTGTCCTCACTATTGTCCTCACTCTTGACTGAAAGAAGCAGAGACAGCGGATCCGTCACCCTCGGCTTTGCTCCCTGATCCCGGCACTTGGCAGCTCTGTGCTCTCTGACATGTTTCTTAACCCCTCCGAGGGTCAGCTTTGTACTCCCCCTGAAATGGAGCCTCTACAGCTGTAGCTGCTTCCCTGGGTTGTTGTAGGGATTGGGCACAGTCTCGCGCAGGCCTAGTGTGTGCCTGACCCTCTCCTCCTTGACTGCCGTTGCCTTCCAAGCCGTGAGAGCAGGAGACTCGCTTTCTTCAAGTCTCTGCTCTGATGTCACTTCTCAAGGCAGCCTACCAAGACCGTGCTATTCAAAACGGCTACTTCGCGTGTGCTCCCTGCTCTGCTCATGCCCCCCCCCCCAGATTTACTGACATAGCCTTCATCGTCTTCTAATAATCTATGCTATTTACTCACTAATTTTGTTTCTTTGTCTCCTCCCACTAAATGTAGTATCCTGGTGGGCAGAGATTTTTGTCAGTTTTGTTCACTGATAATACCTAAGTTCCTAGAAGAGTGCTTGGGGCATAGTAGGTGTTCAGTAAACACTGGATGGATGGATGGGTGGATGGATGGATGGACGGACGGACGGACGGACGGACAGATGCCTGCCTTTGAACTCTATTTCATCTATGCTGCCATTCACACTGGCTGCAGTTCTGGAGCTTAGAAAACCTGTCTTCTTTCCCAGCTGAGGTAAGACCTGATTACTCACAAGCCAGTGGCTTCCCTCTTTAATACCAACTTTGCAGTTTTACTACCGACATGTTTTCATCAGATCTGTTTGCGTGTTCGTTAACTCATGTAAACGTTAATATAAGAATTATAAAAACAGCCCCTTACACGTTTCCTCTTGCTTTCATTCAGGGATAATTATACAAATGCACGAATTGCCATATATGCCAATGGACTAGATGTGCTCCCAAACGACAGTTCCTCCCCGGGAAGACACCCAAATACCACATTTTTACATCTCCCCTTCTCACCCCAAGCTGCTTTGCTTTTTGCATAATTCAAGGGCCCTCAAGTAAGACAAAGACACCAGAGCGCCCTCCCCATGATATGATGCCCTCCCTCTGTGCCACTACACAGGTGGCTTGCCCATGACCCGGGCAGCTACAACAACAGCACAAGTAGGACCCATGCCATGGGAAGGTGAACAATTTCTCTAGCTCCCCTAGCTAGAAAGGACCCAAAACCTGCTAGTGGAATGAATCAGGATTGGTTTAAAATAATTCTAACCAACCCTTCCAGCCAAAGGTAAGGACTGCTGTCAGGGCCAGCTTGAGCGTGCTAAGACAACAGTTAAATAATACTTTTTAAAACCCATGACTTCCAGTTCTAGACAAGATGGAGTAGATGTACTTCACCCTATTCCTTCCTGCTAACATTAGTTATAAAACAGGCATCAGGAGACTCTAGAACAGCGGTTCTCAACCTTCCTAATGCCACGACCCCTTAATACAGTTCCTCATGTTGTGGTGACCCCCAGCCATAAAATGATTTTCGTTGCTACTCTATAACTGTAATTTTGCTACTGTTATGAATCATAATGTAAGTATCTTTTTGTTTTCCGATGGTCTTAGGCGACCCCTGTGAAAGGGAGAACGACCCCCAAAGGGGTCGCGACCCACAGGTTGAGAACCGCTGCTCTATAAGGTAAAGAGAAGAGGCAATAGGCTAGCGACTATGGGGCCTGAGGAACGCCATGGTGACTGTCTCTGGGTGTTCTTTGTGCTTCATACATCCTGGACCAGGTGCTGGAGAAGCAGGTTCCCAGGAACACCAATGGACACAGACAAAAAAGGACCAGGAAAGAGGCAGCCTCGCAAGACAGAAAACTGGAGACAACGACCATCCTCCTCTAACCAAGCGCCACAGAGGATACAGTGACCCTAACTCCACCCCTATCAGCAAAGGCAGAGTAGAGAGCCTACAGTTCCACCCTCACGCTGACGTCACAAGGCGCCCCTGTCTCAGCCTCCCACTGAGATAGGATGGTCTCAGAGAAGGTAGAGTGGGGAGCAGAGGCATTCAGCCATGCTCACCATCCATGAGCCCTTCAACAGCATCAGTAGAGACCACATGGGAGCCTGGACTTCCACCCTCACCCAGCGGAAACCTGGCACTGCCCTCCCTCCCGACTGGGTGGTCTCAGTGAAGCCTGAGTGAGAAGCTGGGACCCTCACCACCTTCCAGAGGTAAGAGGCCTCCACCTCTACAGTATCTGTGAAGGCCACATAGGGAGCAGTAAGGAGGCACCGCTCCGCCTCTCAGCCAGGGTGGTTATCAACTGAGGCCTGCTCTGGTAGAAGATTTCAATAAGGTCCAGAGTCTCATAACCTAACACCCAACATGTCCAGGTTGCAATCAAAAATCACTTGTCATGTCATACCAACAACCAGGAACAGCTCAATTTGAGTAACAAAAGACTAGTGACAGTTGCTAACACTGAGTTGACATGAAGTTGAAATTAACTGAAAAGGATTTTATAGAAGCTATCAAAAAAGTTTTTCAATGAGCAATTATGAGCACACCCAAACAACAAAAGAAAGTCTCAGCAAAGAAAAAGAAAATACAAATGGAGATTTTAGAACTGAAAAATACAATAGCCAACACACACAAAAACTCACTGGGTGGGCTCAAAATCAAAATGGCGAGAACAAAGGAAAGAATCAGTGAACCTGAAGACATAACAATAGAAACTACCCAATCTGAACAACAGAGAGAAAGTAAACTTAAAAACTAAAAATAATGGGTATAGCCTGTAGGACTATAACAAGAAACCTAACATTCTTTGTCATGAGGGACCTGGAAGGAGAAAAAAAAAAAAAAAGAGGGTGAAGAAATAATGGTTGAAAATTCTCCGCATTTGGCAAGACTTAAACCTACAGAGTCAAAAAGCTGAGAGAACTGCAGGACTGGAAAAATACAAAGAAATCCATGCCATGATACATAATGGGGAAATTTGTTTGTTTTGTTTTGTTTTGAATTTTTTGAGTTTGTTTTGTTTTAATTTTTATGAGTTTATTTGAGCCAAACTGAGGACATATGCCAGGGAGCAAGATCTCAAATGCTTGGCAAGTTTCTGAAAACTGAAGACACACAAGGCAGAGAAAGAGAAGCAGCAACTTATCTATAGAGGCAAACGCAATTTGAACGATAATACATTTCTCATCAGAAGCCATTGTGGCCAGAGGAAATGGCACAGCACGTCAAATGCTGAAGGAAAAGAACTGCCAACCCAGAATTCTAGATCCAGCAAAAATATCCTTCAGGAATCAAAGGGAAAACAAGACTTTCTCAGATGCAGGAATACTGAGAGAACTTGTCACCAGCAGACCTACCTTAAAAGAATGTCTGAAGCAGCGGTTCTCAACCTGTAGGTTGCGACCCCTTTGGGGGTCGAACGACCCTTTCACAGGGGTCGCCTAAGACCATCGGAAAACAAAAAGACATTACGATTCATAACAGTAGCAAAATTACAGTTATAGAGTAGCAACGAAAATAATTTCATGGTTGGGGGTCACCACAACATGAGGAACTGTATTAAGGGGTCGCAGCATAAGGAAAGTTGAGACCCGCTGGTCTAAAGGATGCTCTTGAAACAAAGGAAATGATCAAAGAAGAGGACTGGAACAGCAGGAAGGAAGAAAGAAAATGGAAAAAGGGGGTAAATATAATAAACTTTCCTTGTCCTCTTGAGTTTTCCAAACACAAATGTCTGCAAGTGTCCAAGATGGCTCATCCTCACCCAGGTGACCCCAGCAACTTCAGGGTGGATTTCAGAGGCCAGTTGGGCATCTGAAGCTTCTCAAAGTGTGGTCCCTGGGCCACCTACATCAGCATGTCAGCAGGAGGCTTGTTCAAAAGGCTGTTTCCTGAATCAGAATTCATAGGCAGGACTGGCATGGAAAGGTGATTTTTACATATGGGAAGGTTTGAGAAGTCCTCAGATCTGAGTTGACCTCAGTGTGAACTTTTGAGGAGGGTGAGAACAAAATGTTTTACAAATTCCTGGCTCTGGGCTCTCCAGCCTGCAGGACTGGAACAAATTCCAAACTAAAAAAGCAATCAATACCCCACCCAGGGTGAAGGTCACACACCTCTGCATCATCACAGGCTGTTGTCCTAGGCAGTGTGGGCCACAGAGGGATCTGTCATTCATCTGTGCCTCAGTTTCTTCCTCAGTAAGATGGGGGCAGCATCTGCCTTTCCTAACTCACCGGGTCAAAGTGAAGAGCAAAATAGGTGACCTGTGACCAGGCTTGCAAATGATTAGTTATTCTTCCCCAATGTAAATGTTTAACCTCCCCTTAAAGAGGGCCACATTGTCGCCCTTCTCTCTTTGAAATGGAATGTCTCTGTGTTCTTCAGGCTGGGAGAAGCAGACATGGTTAAAACAAAACGTATGACTTAACTCACACAGACTTTCCTCTGGGATCCGGCGGATGGGAAGCCCCAGCACTGAAACAGAGAAGGCCTCTGGCTTCGGAAGGTCAGCAGCACCCCCGCAGAGCTGACCACGAGGGGGCCAAGCTCCTCCAGAAGCCCTTACAGGTCCCCACTGTTCATGAGCCCCCACCCCCACCCCCCCTGCGCGTTCCTCCTGGAGGATGCAGCCCTGGGTCTCGTCCCCTCCCCACAGACAGGGTAGCAAAGACAGTTGACAGGCATGTGGCTGGGAGCTTGCAGAACCCTCAAGAATTTCCTTCTAACAGGAAGGAGGCCTGTAAATAGCCATGGGTCAGGGGAAGCAGAATATGGGAGTGAAAGCCTCAAAAACGGGGTGGGGGTAGGGAGTGGGGGGAACGGTGTCAAACTATTTTAAAAACAAAAGTCTCTTCCCCAACCAACCTGTGAAGACAGTGATGAGTTACTAGCGCTGGCGCCACCTGGGTGCCAGCAGTGCCCTGAGCCTGCGGGGTCGGGCAATGGCAGTGCCTCAAGGGCTTCTGCCCGGGCCTCTGACCAGGCGCTGGGACAGGGCAGTGGGGCGCGGTGGGGTGGCCGGGGCCCGTGCGCACGTGGTGCGGGCGGGTGCCTCCCCACTGAAGTCATGGACTTGGCGGGCGCGTTGCGGCCGGCGCGCAAATGTGGCTTCGGCCAAAAAGGGGGCGGGAGGAGCGCACAATGTGTTTCTTGTTAGCCGGGACTCGGGTTCTGCTTTTGCTGCTGCGTTATGATATTAAGACGCAGCCCGATTCCCGACAAGCCCGCCCTGGTCGCTGGCTGCCGTGGGCGGCCGTGGCTGCACCCTGGCCAGAGGCAGCCCCGGGGCCTGGGCACTGCGTCCCGGAGCCGGAGGCGCGCGGCACTCGGCGGCCGGACCCCGCGCCGCGCGCTGGGGGGGCGCAGACTCCGCGACGCCAGCCCTGCGCCCGCCGCCTCGCGGGCGGCCCGGGGTTGTTTTCCAAGACCTTATCTCCCGCCCAAGTTGGTTTTCTTTTTTCATTTGGTGACCGGAACAAAAGTCACAGGAACGTATTTTGTGAACGCCAAACATGGCCACAAACTGGGGCGCTTCACAGCGTCTGTAACTAAATATTCGCCGTGCTGGTCGTTAACTCGGCGGCCCCTCCGCCCAACTTCCCAAACTTTGCTTTCTTTGAAGGCTCGAAGCTGAAAGGTGATCTCCCCACGAGATCGGGCCGCTGAAAGCAGTTGGATTCGGCACCGCTTTTTCCCGGGTGCTCCTGAGGTTCCGGCCAGCAGGGCTGCGCGGATCCTCGAAGGAACCCCGGGCGGGACGGCGGCTCAGGCCATCGTGGCGGCGGAGGCGCTCTGTTACTCATGCCGTGTAGGAACTGTGCGCGACAAGAAGTGCGGGAGGTTAGGCAGGGCTTCAGAAATACCCAAAGGGAGAAAAATAAACATTCCCTTGTTTGCTTTTTGCAGCTTTGCTCCGTTTCCTCCCTTCTCATTGCCCCTCATCTAAGGCTGGTTTAAGCCCAAATTCGGTTATCTGGTTTCAGGGTAAGGGCTCCCTCTTGCCAAGGTATTAAATAAACAAGGAAAGCAAAAACTTGAATCCTCATGTAATCCAGATGCTGTTTCCTCGAAAACCACAACAAACCCTGCTGAACCAGATAACAGGATCGGGGACAGTCACCCCCCTCGTCCCCCTCCTCCTCCCCCCACACCCTCCCCCCGTTTTAGGGCCAGCGGAGGACATCCACGTTCAGGAACGTCTCTCCAGAACAGACGACACATAATTGCTAACACTCTTAACTGCAGAGGAGCCCCCTTGAGGGATCCGGATGCCATAAACTGTCCGGGAATGTTGGCATCTGGTTCTTACACCGAACTTTCCCTAGAGATAAAGCCGGGACGGAGGCGGCGTCGGAGTCCGCGGGCTGCCTTGGAAGTTACTGGCCTCTTGATGTTCTCAGTGGAAAACGCAACACTGGAAAGGGGCTAAGACGGCTGCACGCTTTGTAGTGGTAATGAGGGCGCCGGCGCGCAGTGGCTCTGAGTACCGGGTCGGGGTGCACATCCTCCCGCCTCCCCCGGGGATGGGCTGGGGCTGTTCTGGAAAACTCTGATGTTTTTTAGGGCAGCTTCCAAAGGTTCCTAGGAGGAAGGCAGGGGCCAGTGGGGATGGGGCGGGTGTCTTTCAAAGTATTTTTAGGAGTCCGGGCATCACAGTCGTGCCAGCGAGGACCCATCCGCTAAGAGAGTCACCTTCTGCCCATCTGCCCTTCCCTCGCGCCAGCCCCGCCCTGAACGCCTCGGTTGCAAAAACAAATAAAATAAAGCAAAACCTTTTGCTTCGGCAACCTCTAAGCCACATTATGCCTCCTTGGGCAAAAGGAGGATTTCTTTCTTCTCCCTCCCCCCTTCCTTTTCTTTTCTTCTCCGTCCTCCTTCCTTCCCCCAAATCGCTCGAAACTCAAGACGTGCGGCGGCTGCAGGTGCGCGCGGGCCGGGCGGCCGGGCCAGGGCGAGCCTGGGACTGCCGGGCCTCGCAGGCATTGATCAGCTGGGCGCGCGCGCTGAGTGACGGCGCGGTTGCCATGGCAGCCGCCTGAGCGGCGCCGCGAGGACAAGGCTGCAGGGCGGCGTGAATGGGCGGCGTCACGCGCCTGGCGCCAGAGAGTCTGCTCCCGGGCTCCGACTCCGGCCCCGCCGCGGCCCGGCCCGCGCGCCGCCGCCGCTGCCGCCGCCGCCGCCAATTCATCACCTGTCAGGGATCACTCGGGGGGTCACGGGCGGAATGGACACAGCTGTGAGAACAAAACCGGGGGGGAACAAAGGCGAGCGCTCCCAATTGCGCCAGATGTGCAAGGAGGACCTTGAGACGCGCCCCCCCCCCAAAGCTCCCCCCGCCTCCCGCTGCGTCATGCGCGCGGTACCCGGGGCTGCTGCTGATGACTGCGAGGGGCTGGACGCGCTGAGAGCCACCGGCCGGGCGTGGGCTGGAGACAGTGCCCGGCGAGCCCTGGAACCGGCTTAGGGGAACTTCCAGGGCGGTGTGTTCCTTTAAATGGGGGGCGGTATCTCCACCCCCCCCACACACACACACACCGGAAGCCTTTCACACCTTCCCACCACCCACGGGGCTTGCAAATCCAGAGCCCTTTCTGCAGCTGGGACCATTTGAACTTTAGAGGCCTCAAATGCAAACGCGCAGACACCAGTTGACAGGTCTTTCACTGCCTTGTAACCCACCCCGAAAATGCCCCAACACCCATTTCCCCCACGAAAACATAACTTTAAAGGTAATCCCGAATTGGGCTTGCTGAGACAGACAGACTTACTATTAACTCAGGTCTCTTTAAAATCATTAACTTATACAGCCTCATAATCCCCTTAAAATGATCTTTAAATGAATGTAGAGCTGGGTAGCGTGCCAATCGAGTCGAATTCAACACAATCAGGCTGACTGGACTCTGACATGGCAGCTAAAGAAAGAAACACCAGAAAAGTTTCACCATATTTAGCAATCTTACTACATCAGGGTACAAAAATGATCATGGGAGAAAGCACTGCCTTAATCAACTTCGCAAGTGTGTAAAGTCATACTGCACAACACTCATTACCAACCAGCCCAGAGCCTGGCTGTCGGGATGGAGAATGACGCTGGCAGGGATGTTAACATACGGTGTCCTTGGAAAAAGCTAGAAATGCGTCAGTATCTCAGAACTGCAATGTCCAAGAATCACAAGTAATAATTTGAGAATCCCAAAGATGTTTGTTTACATTGGCTATTATTGTAAAATAGTCGAAGTATAACATCATGAACCAAAATAGTGTCAAAACAAAATCTGTTCCACTGTGGCATGTATGTGACAGAAACACATGCACACAAAGTACATCAAAAGGCTCGAACTGTGGGGGACTCGGGTATTAAATCATTTCCAGACTTAATATCAGAGGAGAAGTTGCTAATCGAACACTGTCAGGAAGAGAGATACAGGTGGCATTTGCAGGGCCAGGCCCTCAGCAGGCTTCTTTGCTGATCAGGAAGCCATTCACCTCCATCCTCCAAAATGAAGGTACTGGGTTTTCTGAAGGTGACATCCACTCAGCACCACCAACTCCGCCTTCCGAGAAGCCCCGGAGCAGGCACATGGCTGGGCCACCAGCTGAGGAATTAATCATTAATTGAAGGAAAAAATACTGTTTCCCCATTATTAAGCTTTGCTTGTTCTCCAGTTCTGCCCCCTTTCTCTTTCTTCCATACAAAGGAGATGGAAACTGAGACAAGAAAGAAACAAAATATTTAGAAATATGTTTTCTTGGGTTTTCCAGTTTTGCATTGTAGAGAAGTATGATTTTTCAAAACACACAACTAATTTACTGTGATCTTCATCTAAGCTGAAATTACGTGTGAATTAACTGAAAAATACTTGAGTACATAGCTGAAAGCTAAAAAAAATTTAGACTGCAGGAATGAGTTCTTAAAGATTTACATTAAAAAAAAAAAAAGGAACAAACAAAACCTGAGGCTGCATCCAGCACTAGTGCTGAAGATTCCAAACCTCATACACGACAGAATTTTTTTTTTCTTTAAATAGTGTAAAGGTGTCGGTCAATAGCTGGGGCTACCTACCTGTCACACAGCTTTAAAAATACTGTAGTGCTGGAATGTTACACACCAAATCACGATTTGTGCATCATCACATTACTTTGCCTCCCCCACTGCAGGGCACAGACCCCAGCCTCAAGGAAAGTGAATGTAAATACAGTTTCGATATGCAAATTCCCCTAATGATTTCCGATTAGTAGGATCTATCTGCCCTGTTGTAGAAAAGGAACCCCGAAAGCGTTCTGCCTCTCAGAGCTCCTTAGCGATAAGCAGTTTCCAATAAGTATGCACTCATTTTACTGAGTGCACAGTAAGCCTCCCGCGTTGCTCCGGGTTGCACGATCCCACACTAAACCTGTCGTCGAATGTGCGCGTGGGTGTTGCTTTTTTTTTTTTTCACATAGCCTTTCCTTAAGAAACCGCACTCACTCTACAAACATCACTTGTCAATGGCAAGCTTATTTGCGTTTTCACTTTCTGCAGAAATGCTTTCTATCTCGATGACATTCCCTGGGTCGCAGTAAACTGTGGTGTTCCCTCTGCTGTGCAGAACTTGCCGGGGTCGCTGTGATTTTAGGGCTGCTGAAAGCTCCAAGGAGTCGGGGCACATCCTAGGGTGAAGGTCCTGCCTCGCCATGGAATTAGAATTAAGATGCACTTTTAGCTTCCCGGGGACCCTCCTCCTCCACCCGTTCCCCCTGACTCCTCTCTTCTCCTCTCCGGCCCTCCAGCCCCTCTCCTCCCCGTCCCCTTCATTCCTCCTCCTTCCCACCTCCCCCCTCTCCCCCCGCGCTTACTGTACTCTATTTACCACCCCAGCTGGGCTCGCGCCCGCCCCGCCTACCCCGCGGGGATTGGCTGCGAACGCGGAAGGACCGAGAGCTCGCCCCGCGCCAGCGCCCGCCAGTAGAGACGCCCGCCCGGCTTGATGGACTCTCCACTTCCACCAATGGGGACGCAGAGAAGCCTGATGGTGTGGCCCCGGCGAGTCCGTATAAAAGCCGCCCCACGGCTCTGCGCGCTTCATTCTGAGCTGAACCAGGTGCTGGTCGCTGGAAGCATTGCAGGCTGCGGCGGCGGCGGTGGCGGCGGCGGCCTGAGCTCCAGGGCAGCCCGCTCTCTCCCGGTCTTTCCTTCCCGGCGGTCAGCATGAAAGCCTTCAGTCCAGTGAGGTCCGTTAGGAAAAACAGCCTTTCAGACCACAGCCTGGGCATATCCCGAAGCAAAACCCCGGTGGACGACCCGATGAGCCTGCTGTACAACATGAACGACTGCTACTCGAAGCTCAAGGAGCTGGTGCCCAGCATCCCCCAGAACAAGAAGGTGAGCAAGATGGAAATCCTGCAGCACGTCATCGACTACATCTTGGACCTGCAGATCGCACTGGACTCGCACCCCACTATTGTCAGCCTGCACCACCAGCGACCTGGGCAGAGCCAGGCGTCCAGGACGCCACTGACCACCCTAAACACGGACATCAGCATCCTGTCCTTGCAGGTAAGACCTGCTCCCCGCGCCCGCTGCCGTGCACCCCGCCGATCGCCTGGGCTTGCCCCCCCCCCCCCCCCCCCCCCCGCCATGATCGATACGGCTGTAGTCGGTGACTTACAAATGAGCTAATTAACTTTATTTCTTAAAATCTGTAGATTGAGCGGTGCGTGAAATGGCTGATAAGTTCTGACATGTTACTATATCTGCCTTTGATCTGAATTGTAGCATAAACGTGTTTGATGGAACTTGGTTGTTCATGGACTACTTAAAAAGAGACAGGCGCCTGCTTTCTCCTTAAGATTGTCTAACATCGTTCCTTTTATCCCCTCTCACAGGCTTCTGAATTCCCTTCTGAGTTCATGTCAAATGACAGCAAAGCGCTCTGTGGCTGAATAAATGGTGAGTGTTTGCTTGTGGCTCCCGTTGGTTTAAACTGCCCCTTTGAGTGTGTGCGCGAGCTAGTGCGTGTTGTGTGTGTGTGTCCAGGTGCTTGTGTGTCTGTAAAATTAGGCGTTTAGTAAATGAATGTGTACTTCAATGTGTTACAGGTAGTACGTTGTCTACATGTACTAGACGCAAAGGGGCTTCTAACTCTGGTTACTCAAGATCAGAGACTATTTTCTTAAAAAAAAAAAAAAAGCCAGTAACTTAGGAAGGTGGCTAAGGAAAGCGTATCGGCTGCTGTCTTGAACGTAATGCCCTGGCTTCTCTGCCTTTGCTCTGGTGCTATGAGGTACTAACCTCCGTGTAATTAATCTTATCGCCACAAATTCCACAGGGATCCTCCTTCCCAAAACTGAAGCCCTCTGGGATCCTGCGAGGCTTGCATTGCTACCCTGTGCCTCAGCCCCTTGTGATGTGGGATTCCAGCTTCCCTATCTGTTAAAACTCAAGGGCTGTTTTCAATCAAATAATTGTTACAAGAAGCAGACTGGCGCCTGTGAGTACTGCTGTTGGAGATCCAAATAGGAGATTGCTGTTGGGAAATTTTCCCCTTGAGCCTCTGCTATTTTAATGTTTAATTTGTGCTGTCCAGGCCGACTGCGTGTGTTGCATCTGGACGCCAGGGTTTGCCCAATCTTTGAGTGTTTGGTTAAATGTTCAAACTGTGGCTTCCTCCGGGCGCCAGTCTGCCCGCCTCTGCCCTTAGCTTGTGTTCTCCTAAACTTGCCTTTCTCTTGCAATCTTTTGCAGGTGTTCGTGACTCTTTTTTCTTTGCACAAACAACAAATCCACAGGAACTTATTTTTCAACCATTTCACAAGGACAAGTTGAATGGACCTTTTTAAAAAATGGAAGCAAAACTAAGAAGGATCACATCATCTTCCCCAGGGTGTCCGACCTGGACTGATATTAGTTATTTATGAAAAAGACTTTTAATGCCCTTTCTGCAGTTGGAAGGTTTCTTTATATACTATTCCCACCATGGGGAGCGAAAACATTAAAATCACAAGGAATTGCCCAATTTAAGCAGACTTTGCCTTTTTACAAAGGTGGAGCGTGAATACCAGAAGGATCCAGTATTCAGTTACTTAAATGAAGTCTTTTGGTCAGAAATTACCTTTTTGACGCAAGCCTACTGAATGCTGTGTATATATTTATATATAAATATATATATATATATATATTGAGTGAAACCTTGTGAACTCTTTAATTAGAGTTTTCTTGTATAGTGGCAGAGATGTATATTTCTGCATACAAAGTGTAATGATGTACTTATTCATGCTAAACTTTTTATAAAAGTTTAGTTGTAAACTTAACTCTTTTATACAAAATAAATCAAGTGTGTTTATTGAATGGTGATTGCCTGCTTTATTTCAGAGGACCAGTGCTTTGATTTTTATTATGCTATGTTATAACTGAACCCAAATCAATACAAGTTCAAATTTATGTAGACTGTATAAGATTATAATAAAACATGTCTGGAGTCAATATCTGAATTCTGAATGATTTTTCAGATCTCTCTCTCGCTCTCTCCCTCTCTGCCTCTCCACTTTATTTAATCCCGCCTTCATCGCTTCCATTCCCCTCACTAAGCCTTGGAGCTGTGTGCAGAGACTCGCAGCAGATGTGTGGTCAGGGCTGGAAAGGTTATAAACGCAAGTTTCTCTCCGTCCCATCAGGGAAAAGTAGTTCTGTGCTTTGTGGCTCAGTTTCAAATCAAGGAGTTGCTGTGGCAGTGACTCAGGAGTTAGCTCACTGAAAATAAATGTAGTGTCTGGAAGGACTACCTGTCTGAGTAGGTGTTTAAGATGCTTCTGGACTAAATGAAACTGCTTGTTAATCTGAAGAGAAAGCTCCACAGAATTCAGAACATGATACAAGAAAGGCAAAAAAAACCCTTGGTGTCCGTGTGCTGGTGGAAACTAAGCTGTAATAGGGCCCTGAGCTCTGAGCCTCTCCCCTGTACTTCCTCCACCTGTAGCTGCTCAGCCTCAGGGAGACAGCGCTTGGGCCTGGCCCACTTTTCCAGCACAGGTGGCTGTTCAGTTGCCCTTCACCCTTAACTGAGCTCCCGGACTGCCCAGGGAAGGGAGGGGGAGGGAGAGCAGAAAGGCCTTCCAAGCCACAGAAAAATACCAGCGTGCTGTTTCCACAGCAGCCTCCATTCAGGTGGGCAACATTTTGGACCCTGCTTTAAAATGTATTTAATGTCTTTAAAATTCACATGCATAGGTATATTCTCAAATTGGAAAACACTTTAGGCGTGTGACAGCAGGGGTGGAAGGTTCTGGAAGGCCAGTCAGAGGTGGGTGGGAACTGGAGAAGAAGAGGGAGGACTGGCCGGTGGGAATAGGTGTCTCACCTGGGGCCACTCTCTTACACTCAGCCAAGCAGGTGTTTGGGTGGCGCCACCAAGTCTCCCTGGTGGCGGTGGTGCTTCCCGCCCTGATTCAGAATCCATCACCAGAGAGTTCAGGGAGGGAGTGGGTAGGTGGCCTCAGGCTCTCAGCAGAACCTCCACTGCCTGTGTCCACTGTGGTCTGGTCCCCGCCAGTGGCTGCAGCTCTGGTTCCCAGACGCGCCCAACGCAACAGCCTAACCCAGGACACCATCCGTACCCGCAGGTGAGCCCGTGCTTTGAATAGTCGCAGTACCCAGGCCAGTCATTGTTGTTGTTGATAATCATAGCCCCAGGAAAGCGGGCTCTGGTTGCGGCATCTGTGCCTGACACAGGCCGCCCTTCGGACCTGGCACCTTGACGTCCAGCCTCCTGTCGTCAGTCTGCCCAGCACCCTGCACGGGCCACCTTGCACCCGGCTGGGGCCCCGGCGGAGCAAGGGCTGGAAACGCAAGGACCAGTCGCCACCCCCACACCTGTCCTTTCCTCTGGGGATGGCGGGTGGGGACGCAGACACCAGCCCCTGGTCGCCCCCTGCCTCGGTGACCCGCTCTTGGTCTGCTTGGATGGTCAGGGGACTGACCTGGACCGAGGGCTCCTTGGCTCCCTCTGGGAAGCCGTGAGGGCGGGGCGGGCCCTTCTGAGCCCCTGCTGCACGGTCACTGGTGGCCGAGGCCCGTTTTTTGCAATGTTTAGACGAGGACCCAGAGTAGCAGCAGAGTCGAGGAAAAGCTGCACCTTTCGGAGGGGACTTTTCGCGGCGAAGCCAGGCAGCCCTTCTGGGTCCGGCCAGTGGAGGCCGGGCGCCACCTGCTGGCAGACAGGAGGAAGGCGGCTCGTGAGTGGGAGCCCGGGGCTTGGATTCTTGGAACCAGAGGAGCAGTGAGCTGGAGCGTTAGGGGAGAAAACGCCAAGGAGATACAGCCTTCTGCAAATAAATGACGATATTAGGAAAGAGTCTTCTCTAGCATGTGTACAGTTGTTTCCGCATGTGAATCTTGACTACTTCATAACTTAGGGTCCCCTTTGGTAAACTAGTATCTACCACCAGCTCTCGAGTGGGTGCTGTCTTGGATTTATTAAATGTATCAGACGTGATCTGCGTCCTCAAACAGACTATAATCGGGTTGTGGAAGAAAATGAATTGTGAAGTCACATAAAAGCCAGAAGGTTTTTCCCTTCTTATTCCTTAGTTTTTGTTTAACCCCCCACCCCACCAACTGCTTAATAATGTTAACCAATGTTATGTTAAAGGAATGGGGTTTGAGAGTGGGTATCCTTGTCTTATTCCAGATCTTAATGAAAATAGGTAAAATTTTCTCCATTATACATGACTTAGGTCTAGGATTTTGTTGGAAAACATAGTCTGGATCAATTTTAGGAAGAACCTTTCAATTGTTAGGGTTTTTGTTTTTGGTTTTGGTTTTTTTGAGAATTTAAAATCATAATTTGAGGATGAATTTGGTAAAATATTTTTACTGTATTTAGTGATATTTTCTCCAGTGTTTTCTACTGATTTTTCTGATGTGAAGTGGCCTTTCATTTCTGCAATAAATCCTCCTTGAACATTATGTATTAATACTCTTTATATCCACTGTTGGATGCTGTTAGCCAGTATTTTTCTTTGAATTTTTGAGACTGAAATGGAGCTGTGGTTTCATTTCTTGTGCTCTCCTTATCTCGTTTTGGAATCAAGGTCACACTAACCTCAAACAATACATGTGCAGGTCAGTATACATTTAATTTTAGTTCTCAACACCATGGGTAGGTCCTCAGAGGAAGGCAGACATGTAGACACTCCATACTATAGAAACTGGACTCAGAGATGTGACGTGAATGACCAAGGGCACACAGCAGTCAGTGGGCAGACTAAGTCCATGGAGAAGGACTTTCTGAATAGAGTGCAAAGATACAGAACTTGTGAGGCTCTGAGATTACAAGAATGTCAGGGAACTCTGCAGAGGACAGTGGAGAGAATGTGATGAGAGTGTACACATCCTGTGACAGTCCTGGCTGAGGCTGCCGGTCTCAGCAAGTTATAGGGCATTGGCCCAACAGGACCTGGACACAAGGTTTTGCAACCATGTGAAGCAGGACATTGGGACTGAGAACACCATGCAGAGCCCTTGAAAGCATGCAATCTCAAGTATAGACTAAAGAAACATTACTCACTAGCCTGGGCAGATCCTGTCTGTTGGCCTGAGCTTAGGATGGGAAAGAAATGTCTCCCTTGAAAATTCATAGTCATAGATCTGCCTTCAAAGGGAATGGAGGTTCAAATACAGAGGGTGCCAAAAAAAGGTATACACACTTTAAGAAAGGAAAAAACTATTAAAATTTTAATACTCAATATATACCAATAACAAAAGATGAATACAAGTCATGTGTATACATTTTTTTTGGCAATATACTGCCCAGTTAGTCTGAGAAATTCCAATGCTGACACATTAACATAAAAATGGGTTCCTGACTGGTGACACCCCTAGGGTATTTGGCAATAACAAATGCAAAACTTCTCTGGAGAGAGAAGCCTTTACATAGACCACATAAAATTTTCATGTTTGATGGACTGCTTAAAGTAAGTTTAAAACTTAAAAACTTTTTTAAACCACTGAGAAAGAATTTGCCATGAGAGAAAGTATCAGTAGATACAATGAAGAGAAAGATTAGAAACCAAAGAACTACAAAGGCTATAAAGTAAATATGACTAAAATGATTAAAGAAGTCAAAGAACTAATTGAAAACACAAGAAAAATCACAAGATATAGTTATTGAAATTGAAAACTCAATAAAAAGGTTAAAACCCAGATTAAAAATTACTGGAACATTTCTATACACTAACAATGAACGATCTGAAAAGAAAATTAAGAAAACAATTCCAGAGCCAGCCGAGTGGCTCAGTTGGTTAAGAATGCAAGCTCTGAGCAACAGGGTTGCCGGTTCGATTCCCACATGTGCCCGAGCTGAGCTGCCCTGAGCTGCTGACAGGTGGCTGAACGGCGACTGGACTTGGAGCTGAGCTAGCTGCACCCTCCACAACTAAGGACAACAACTTGGCTGTTCCCCTTGCCCAGCTCCCCAACACTGTTCCTCTTCCCCAATTCCCCAATAAAATCTTTAAAAAAAAAAAAGAAAAGAAAACAATTCCATTTAGAGTAGCATCAAAAAGAATACTTAGGAATGAACTTAACAAGGAGGTGAAAGATTTATATAATGAAAACCACAAAACATTGCTGACAGAAATTAAAGAAGACATACATAAATGGAAAGACATACCATGCTCATGAATTGGAGAACCTAATATTGTTAAAATGTCAATACCACCCAAAGCAATCTATAGATTCAAGGCAGTCCCTGTCAAAATTCCAATGATTTTTTTTTCAGAAACAGAAAAATCCATCCTAAAATTTATATGGAATCTTAAGGGACCCCAAATAGCTAAAACAATCTTGAAAAAGAACAAAGTTGGAGAACTTACACTTCCTGATTTCAAAACTTACTAGAAAGCTATGTTAATCAAATCCGTGTGGTACTGGCATAAGGACGGACATATTGACCACCGGAATAGACTAGAGAACCCAGAGATAAACCCTCACATATGTTGTCAAATGATTTTCAACAAGGATGCCAAGACCATTCAGTAGAGAAGGCCAGTCTTTTCAATAAATGGTGCTGGGAAAACTGAATACTCACATGCTAAAGAATGAAGTTGGACCCTTACCTGACACCATACACAAAAATTAACTCAAAATGCATCAAAGACCTAAATGTAAGAGCTAAAACTGTGAAACTCTTAGAAGAAAACATGACATAAGCTTCATGACACAGGATTTGGAAATGATTTCCTGGATATGACACCAAATATACAGGCAACAAAAATAAAAATAGACAAGTTGGACTTCATGAAAAATTAAAACTTTTTGCATAAATAGACACTATGAACAGAGTGAAAAGGCAACCTATGGAATGGGAGAAAATATTTGCAAAACATATATCTGATAAGGGATTAATATCCAGAATATATAGAGGACTCCTAAAACTCAACAACAACAAAACAAACAATCCAATTTAAAAATAGGAAAAGGGCTTCAAGAGACATTTTTCCAAAGAAGATAAATGAGTGGGCAACAAAACATGGAAAGATGATCAACATCACTAATCATTAGGAAAATACAAATCAAAGAAAATAACAAGTGTTGGGGAGGATGTGGAGAAATCAAAATTCTTGTACACCTTTAGTGAGAATGTACAATGATACAGCCACTGTGGAAAACAGTATGGCAGCCTCTCAAAAAATTATAAAATAGAATTACTATATGTTCCACAAATTCCACTTCTGGGTATATACCCAATTAAAGCAGGGTCTCAAAGAGATAACTTGTACATTCATGTTCATAGCAGCATTATTAATAATAGCTAAACATGGAAGCAACCCAAGTGTCTATTGACAGATGAATGAATAAGCAAAATTCATTCACACACACACACACACACACACACACACACACACACACACACACACTCTGGAATATTTTTCAGCCTTAAGGAAGGGAATTCTGACATATGCTATCATATGGGTGAACACTGGGGACATTATGTTAAGTGAAATAAGTCAGTTACAGAAAGACAAATATGTAGCATTCCACTTATATGCAGTAAATACTTAGATTAGTCAGATCATAGAGATGGAAAGTAGAAGGGTGGTTGTTGGGGGGCTGGGGGAGGGGAGAAGGAAGTTATTGTTTAATGGGTATAAAGTTATCGATTTGCAAGATGAAAACAGTTCTGGAGGTGGATGGTGGCAATGGTTGCACAACAATGTAAATGTATTTAGTAGCACTAAACTTTATACTTAAAAATGGTTTAGAGGATAAATTTTATGTTATGTGTATTTTACCACCATAAAAAAATTGTTTTAAGCTACAAGAGAGAGAATTAATGAACAGGCTGATGGATCTGACGAAAAGCCCAGAATAAAGCACAGAGAGATAAAGATGTAACAAATACGGAATCAGGATAGGAGACACAAAGGACAGAACGAGAAAGTCCAACCCAGAAGGCAGACTTCACCGGCGGTTGTGGCCATGGCGGGGAGTAAGCAAGCAACTTAAACTTGAACATTAGACAAACCTTTAGTCAAGCTAACGTGCCACACATCTATAGGTCCTAATAATTGAGAAGAAAACGTCTAACAACACACGACAAAGAGTTCACAGATAAAGTAACAGATAGGATGGTCGTTAAACACAAAAATATGGTCAGTTTCATTTATAAATAACATAAGTACAAATGGAAAGTACATGAGGTACCAGTTCTCACCTAGCACAAGGAGAAACATCCAAAAGTGACAGTGTACTCTGCTGACAGGACTGTGGGGGAAACAATCTTGTGTATTATTGATGACAAAATGGCACAACCCCTATACAGAGGAATTGGACAATATCTATCAAAATTATATATGCAATGACTCTTTCACCCAGCTGTCCACTCCTAGGAATCTATCCCAAAGTTACACTTGCAAAAATATGAAATAGTATGTGCTCCAACTTAACAGATTTGGCAATATTTTTTATAGCAAATGATTGGAAACAACAGAAATATCCATCAGCGAGGGGCTGGTGGGGAAAAATCTATGGTACATCCATGATGATGTATTGTAAAGAGGAAAAGCTTTACACTGTTGACAGGGCCCGGGCAGATTCAGACGCCCACAAGCGGGTCCCGGGCGATCCAGATATGGGCAGGTTGACATACGGACCCTAACCCCGGCCATACAAACCTTGACTCCAGAGCCTGCTGTGCAGGCGCCGGGCTCTGGTTACATAAGCCCTTTATGAAAGCATGCGCTCTCCTCCCCCAAAACCTCTATATAATGGTTGCTATTGCTGATTAAAGACGCTGGTTCCTCCTCCTGTCAGCTCCGTGTGCTTTCTTTACCCTGGGCATCTCACCGCCGAAAGCTCCCCCGCAGTCCCATCCCCCCCCCCCCCCCACGACAACAACTGTGATGTGGGATTTCCAGGGTATAAAGTCTATGAAAGAGTATAATACAGAGCAGTGTATAGAGCACGATAACTTTTGTGTCACAAGAAAAGTATAATGTACATGTACACATTCATATTTGTTTATATTTGCAAAGAAATAAAATGGGAGTACAAACCCAAGATCAACGAAAGTGGTTATTGTTGGGGGAGGGAGAGAACAGGGTGGTATTTCTAAATGCACCTTGTAATGTAGATTTGACTTTGGAATATGTAAATGTTTTTTTTTAAAGCTAAAAAAAGCAATGCATAATTTTTTTTTAAATAATAGAAACAAATTGATCTCAATGTATCACAAGTTGGTGACATATCCACGCAGAGAAAAGAATGACCCCAACTGACTTTAGTACACAGTAGTGTCATTGTCAATTCCAGGTAGTTAGGTCCTAAGGACAGAAAAAAACTGCCAAAGAATCGTAAACTTCATTTAGTTGTCATATTGTTAGTATTAATATTGATGTTGTTATTTTTAAACTATTAAATGTACATTGTAAGATAAGCAAAAAAGTAATTCTACAAATGCTATTAGGAACTAAGATTTTCAGTGTAAGAGAAATCAGATACAAGTATAAAGTTAAAGAAGTAAAAGCCCAGGACTCTTATATTTGAAATGAAAATACCAATTTAAATTCATTTTTCCTCTTTAAAGTATTTTTCTACCTTTCCACTGAAAATGCCTAGAAGTGACAATGTGGCGGTAAGAAGCACCCCTACACCATCTGCATTCTCTAGTAACATTAACCACTAAGTAACAAGGGTTCCCTAGAGAAATGGGTGATTTCCAGTCTAGGACAGGAAGCAAAAATAAAAATAAGAGGGAGACAAATAAAAACAAAAATATTTGGTTTCTAGGGTACTAACTCATTCTAAAAATGGATAATTAAAGTGAAATAATACAGCAATTATCCTGTCTTTCCGGTATGAGCTGTATTTCAGATAATCGTGACAAAAAAGACAAAATTAGAAAACCACCACTTTGCAGTTGCTAATGTAACAATAAATGTAATAACTGCAATGTGATAACTAAGGTAGTTACTGATTCAGGCAATAGTCATCAATATTTTAGCAAAACCGGTAGGTGAAAGGTTGATGGGAAATTTCATAAAGAAACGACCAGGCTGCTTATAAGAAAGCGATTACTTGAACCTACAGGTCAGTCACTATATACCAGACAACTGACCTTTAGATGCCTCCTGGTGTGTTATAGTCAGACATACACAGCATCACTCAGGAAGCGTTTTTAGGGAAACAATTTTTAAAATAACTCAATTTGAAATAACATAACGCTTTTCTATCTGACTTCTTGTCTGTGGGAAACAGGAGAGAGTACGTGAAATGATACAACATGGGAGCTGGCAGGACAACCAACCTAGATTTGTCCACAGGTCAATGGCATGAAAGGGCAGGACAGTGAGGATGGGGGAAGAGCTTCCCTGATTAGGACAGCTTAAAGAGACTTAGAAGTATAACAGCCAAATACAACAAACAGGCCTTGTTTGGATTCCTCAACTCTAAAATGACAACTATTTTAAACCGTTGGAGAAATCGGATTGAGGACTGGGCATTAGAGGAAATTAAAGAATTAGTTTTATTAGATGTGAAATTTGGTATTATGTTATAGAAGAAAATGACCCTGCTTTTTAAGATGCACACTGAAGTATTTACAGGTGAAGTGATGTGATGCTTGGTGTCTGCTTTAAAATACCCCAGTAAAAGGAAAGGGGGGTAAGGACAGATGATACAGATACAGCAAAATACTGCTAGTGTTACAGCCAAGTGATGGGCACATGGCCATGTGCTGTATGTGGAAATGCTCATGATAAGAAAGTTAGAAAAACACAGTGCTGGGTCTACTCTGGCATGTGGACTTTCCTAGAGGGTTTCCCCAGAGGCTCTAGACCAGCGGTTCTCAACCTTCCTAATGCCGCGACCCCTTAATACAGTTCCTCATGTTGTGGTGACCCAACCATAAAATTATTTTCGTTGCTACTCTATAACTGTAATTTTGCTACTGTTATGAATCGTAATGTAAATATCTTTTTGTTTTCCGATGGTCTTAGGCAACTGACCCCTGTGAAAGGGTCGTTCGACCCCCAAAGGGGTCACGACCCACAGGTTGAGAACCGCTGCTCTAGACTCCTGCCTCGTTGCTTGGCCTCCCTGTTCTCTCCCTTGAGATTTGCCTTGACCTATAGAGCAACTGAACTTCCTTGCCCAGCTCAGTGGCCTTGACCCCACTGAGAACACATACTGTTCTGTGTGTGCGAGGACACCTACTATGTGTCTCACCATTTGCCAGCAAAGGAAACCTCTGCGAGGCCTAGAAACATCCTCCTGTCCTTTCCTCTTCTCCCCACTGTCACAAGCAGAAGAAAACAGTCTGTGCATTTCCACACATATGATTATGCCATCCTTTGAGAATATGGTCTTAGTTTTAAATAATTTTCTACCTAGAGACAATGCTGTAAACTTTATTTTACAAACAAAGTCTTCTAAATAAGTTTCATCAGCTCTGGAAGAAAGTTTTTAAAAACTCATACATTCCTTCAAACTTCTAATTAAAAAAAAAAAGTCTTACAGAAGCACTGCAAGCAAGGAAACAAGAAAGGCCATTCTTACTGTTCTAATTTTACCAGATTTCACCAAAGCCTACCAAGGGAAAAAATACTCATTAAAAATGTCAACTGAGGAGAGACCCAAGATGGCGGAGCAGATAAACACTGTGCCTGCTTCCTTCCATGAACACATTCAAATTACAAGTAAATTATAGCACAATCAACCTGGAGAGCCATCTGAAGTCTAGCTGATCAGAAGTCCTTTAACTGAAAATGTAAAGAAGCCACGGCGGGACTGGTAGGAGGGGCGGAGATGCGAAATGGGCCCCCAGCTGCGTGTGGCAGCCGAGAACCAGGAGGGATATGTTAGCTACAGACCTTCCCCCTGGAGGAGCGAGGCACCCCAGGGCCACACCGGGTTCACCAGCCAGGAGCACTGGTACTGAGAAGAGGAGCCCCCACAACCTCTGACTGTGAAAAACGGTGGCGATTCTGACCGTCTGTGTGGGACGCAGGCTTAACCCAGGCGTCCCCTTAAAGGGCCGGCGCACAGACACACTCGCTCGCAGGCACTCACCTGGGGCTCCAGCGCAGGGGCGGTGGCTCGGGAGGCATCGGAGGCATACGTGGAGGGGGGCAGGTTGAGGTGTGTGCCTTCATGGTGAGGGCTGGAAGAGAGTCGCCATTTCCCTGTGTGAAGGTCCGCCTCCTATGTAGCTGGCAGGGAGGCGCCATCTTTCCTGTGCTGAGCCCGCCCCCTCATGGCCAAATCTGAATCTGATTGGCCTGGTGAGCTCCACGGGGACCCTGCCCCACCCAATTCCCACAACGCCAGAAGCACTTTCTTCTGAGCAGCCAGCCCCACCTGCACTGCACTCTTTCATGGAAAACCATTGGAGTCTCCAGGCCCCAAGCAGGCAGTGACTGGCCTCAGGATACACAGAGCATTGTCATGATGGAGGATGAAACCGTTTGCCCATTTCATGTTAATGCGTTGCTTGTGATTTATAGCACACTTTAAAACATACCTTCTCTCAGTCATAACTCACACCCGACTGACTGCACTGGACAAGTTGAATCTTGTCACACACTGTTACTAAGTTTCAACATGTCACTTCCCATAGTGAAGATCCTGGCCTGTCCATTGGATGGCACTTGGCAGCAGCAGTCACCGTAGTTTTTTATCACAACAGAAAGGCTCTGTGTCACACATCACTCCTGAAATGGCAATTTCTGTCAAATAAAAACATTACAGCGTGCCTTCGTCCACATTATTCACCAAATCTGGCACTGTGCAACTTCTGGCTCTTCCCCAAAATCAAAATGACCGTGAGAGGTAAATGTTTTTCATCAATTCAGGACATCAAGGCAGCCACGACAGCACAACTGAAGACAGTCACAAAAGAGGACTTCCAGAACTGCTTCAGAAAGTGGCAAGAGTGATGGGATAAGTGTGCTCGAAGTCAGGGGGAATATTTTGAGGGGGCTTAATGGCAGTATGTCTTTTACTGTAATAATTTTTATTATTTTATTTTATTAATAACATTCACCATATTGTTTGATCACACCCTCGTACTCTGAGACTTTTGCTGAGTTGCTCCAGGCTCAGCACTGGCACCAACAGAATCTACATTAACCTGATGACCTCCCCATGCCTTCAACTTTAGCACAGGCAGTGAACAACTACAGATCATTTTGTAGCTCTTACCAGGTAGTCCAATCTGGTCTCAGGCAGTGGGTGACCTGGGCCTAAACCAGAGCCTCTCCCAAGAGTTCCTAGAACCAACTCACTTGGAGGTTGGCTTCAGACCACAGCAGAGCACCACTCAATTGGCCCCACAAGCGACACACACAAAGCGTGGTCTCAACAGGCACCAGAGCCCACTGGGGCAAATCCCACTCAGTGGGGTAAGCCTCCCACACAGCAACCTGTAAGGCATGGACATGGCCAAACCCCACAGCCTGTCAGCCTGAGGGTCCAGCCCACCCACTGACATTCCAATAGCAGTCAAGGCTCAACTATAATAGGAGAACGCACAAAACCCACACAAGGGACACTCCTAGAGCACTCAGAGCAGGTGACCAGGGACACTGTGCCAGGGCCACACAGGGCACCTACTACCTAAGACCATTTGACTAAAACCTGGAGACATAGCAGCTCTATCTAATATATAGACACAAACACAGGGAGACAGCTAAAATGAGGAAACAAGGAAATATGTCCCAAATGAAAGAACAGGAGAAGACTCCAGAAAAAGAATTAAAGAAAATGAAGGCAAGCAACCTGCCAGAGACAGAGTTCAAAACACTGGTTATAAGGATGTTCAAGGAACTCAGTGAGAACTTCAGCAAAGAGATAACAAGCACCAAAAAAAAGGACATTAAAAACTATAAAAAAAGAACCAGCCAGAAATAAAGAATACAATAACTGAAATGAAGAATGCACTAGAAGGAATCACCTGCAGACTAGATGAAGCAGAGGAATGAATCAGCAACTTGGAAGACAAGGTAGCAGAAAACACCCAAGTGGAACAGCAAAAAGAAAAAAGAATCCAAAAAAAAATGAGGAGAGTTTAAGGGGTCTCCGGGATAACATCAAGCATACCAACATTTGCATTATAGGGGTACCAGAAGGAGAAGAAAGCAAGGGATTGAGAACCTATTTGAAAAAATAATTACTGAAAACTTTCCTAACCTGGCAATGGAAATAGACATACAAGTCCAGGAGGCACAGAGAATCACAAACAAGAACCCAAGCAGGCCCACACCAAGACACATTATAATTAAAATGGCAAAGGTTAAAGACAAAAGGAGAATCCTAAAAGCAGCAAGAGAAAGGGAACTAATAACTTATAAGGGAGCTCCCATAAGATCTCCAGCTGATTTCTCAATAGAAAATTTACAGGCCAGAAGTGAGTGGCAGGAAATATTCAAAGTGATGAAAAGCAAGGACCTACAACCAAGAGTACTCTAATCCAGCAAGGATATTATTTAGAATAGAAGCAAAGATAAACAGCTTCCCAGACAAGAAAAAACTAAAGGAGTTCATCACCACCAAACCAGTATTACAAGGAATCTTAGAGGGACTTCTTTAAGATTGAAAGAAAAAAAAAAGATAAAAAATATGAATAATAAAATGGCGATAACTACATAATCTATCAACAATTACTTTTTTAAAAAAGATTTTATTGGGGAATTGGGGGAGGAGAACAGTGTTGGGGAATTGGGGAAGGGGAACAGCCAAGTTTTGTCCTTCAATCTTAGTTGTGGAGGGCACAGCTAGCACAGCCAATCGCCTGTCAGCAGCTCAGGCAGCTCAGCTCAAAGTGCCATGTTCAATCTTAGTTATGGGTGGGAATAGCCCACCATCCCATGCAGGAGTCGAACCGGCAACCTTGTTGTTAGGAGCACGTGCTCTCACCAGCTGAGCCATCCTGCCACCTGTTGGCAGCTCAGTGGCTGCTCAGCTCAGGCACAGCTCACTGGCCCATGTGGGAATCAAACTGGTGACCCTGTTGCTCGGAGCTCAAGCTCTTAACCAACTGAGCCACTCGGCCGACCCCAACAATTACTTTCAATGTAAATGGATTAAATGCTCCAATCAAAAAACATAGGAGGGCTGAATGGTTAAGAAAGCAAAACCCTTACATATGCTGCCTACAAGAGGCTCACGTCAGATTGAAAGACACACTACTGTCTTTTATAACCTCATCTCAGAAGTGACATATCACCACCATTGGTCGGGAAGACCCACCCTGGTACAATGTGGGGGATTACAAGGGTGTATGGTGTGAATGCCCGGAGGCGGGGATCACTGGGGCCATCTTGGAGGGTGACTACACAAGGCCTTTTTATTAAGAACTTGGGTTGTGGGGCGGTGGGATGAGGGCCCTGGTGTCCCAGTTCCTTTACTGCTGGTGCACATCAGAAGACACCCCACACTCTGAGCAAGGGCTCTAATCCATCAGCCCTTCCAGTAGAAAATGGCTAATTTCCTACTGCAGGCACCATTTTAGAAGCTCTTTGAAAACATTTGATGGAAATGGCAGGGATAATTTTGGCTGTGTAACTTCTCCAGGCATATCTTGCTTTGTCACTTAAACTCTCTATTTAGGAATTATGCTGGCATTTCTCCAGCTGCTGAGATGTCTAGATGTCAATAGTTTATATGTGTCTTTTTTAGTTATAGCCAATGTATTTCAAACTTATTAACTAGACCACAATTAACTTGTTTTTTTTAACCCAAGAAAAAAACATCATATTAAGTAACCACACATCATAGAACATCAGAACTCATTAGATCGTTTTACTTTTCCTGAATATTACTACTCCCAGCTGATTCAGTACATGACTATAAGCAGAACCTTGAACTGAGGTAAATAACATTTCCACTTCTACAATGTCAGAGATAATTTTAGCATACCTAAAAGATTAGTTAGATGATAGATTAGATAGATAGATAGATAGATAGATAGATAGATAGATAGATAGATAGATAGATAGATAGATAGATATAGATAGAACCATACTAGTAAATGTTTTTGGACTTGAAATAATTATTCTAATAAAAAATGTAATGGCAAGGCATAATAGCCAAGGATAAAATTCAGTTCTTCCTGGGCCGGCCGAGTGGCGCGATGGTTAAGAACTCGCTTGGGGTGCCAGAGGGCCCCGGTTCGGATCCCACATATGAGGGCCAGTGACACTGCCCTCCACAGCTAAGATGCTGAACAACAGCTTAACCTGGAGCTGGGCTGCCATGAGTCGCCGGCGACGGCGTGGGCTGCAGTCCCTGTGGCAGTGGATTGCCATGGGCTACCGTGTGTGGCCAGCAGCCAGCGTGAGCGGCCAGCAGCCGCAGTGAGCGGCCGTCCAGAAGCCGGCGACTGATCTGCCTCGCCAGAGAAGAGCGCAATGATGGTGCCAACTTGGGCCAGTGAAGCAACATCCTCCACAACTAGATTGAAGAACAAAACGACAGCAACTTGTCTGTTCCCCTTTCCCCAATTCCCCAGCACTGTTCCCATCCCCCCAATTCCCCAATAAAAAAAATCTTAAAAAAAAAAAATTCAGTTCTTCCTGCCCATGACCACACCCAACCCAGCTATAATATGTATTCAGCTTGTCTAGGGGAAAATATTTTAATTACGTATTGGAAACTTATTAAAAACAATTGATAGCCTTTTTCAATCTCATAATTGAAAGTGACACCTTTCAAGTCCAAGTGATTGGTTGAAGCAGGCAAAAGGACCAAATTCTGGAAATGTTAAAAATGGCCCTGGGCCATTTCCACACATTTATATATAGGAAGGTGGTAGCTTTTGTGTATTTACCATCTAGATAGATTAAGACGAAGGACTTAAATCCCAAATCTTATGTTGATATGCAATCTGAAAATAGTATATATTGAGGATTTTTATATATTTCAACATTTTCTGGGTAAGGCCTTTATATTCTTAGTTATAGGCAATAGCCCAAGTTTTGTGAGATTCCATAGCCAAATCGTCAGTGAAATAGAATTAAAAAGAAAAAAACAAAAAAAAGAACTTGTACTGGAGGCCATATGCAAGAGAGATGGTGACAGTGTCTGAAAAGAGAGCCATTTCTATTTTTTACATCTTTTTCACTAGAGTAAGGGTGTAAAATTTTAGATGACATTTTCCAAATAAGTGAAAATCATATGAGTGGAAAAAAATGGAGGTGATTACATACCAGAAGTATGTTGCAGGCTTCAATATTGAGGGAAAATATCTACTTGATTTCAAATATTTTCAACCAAGACGCTTTCCTGCCCCACACTACCCTCATGGGAGCTGCATGGAATGCAGAGCTTATGAAGCCCGGGGAAGAGGAACTAGGCTGGGAAGGTTTCACCCTGGGTGCAGCCACGTCCCGGGAGGTGTGGGCCAGCATTGCACTAACCAGCTCTCAGCCTCGCTGGAAGCAGAGAGAGAGAGGTCTGGTCAGCCCCACCAGGTATCTGTAATTCTCCAGCCCTGGGAGAGGAACAGTTCTCTAAAATCAGGCTGGGATGTATCTAGCATGTAGCACAGCTATTTTGCCACCCATTTTCTGCCATGATGGAATCATAGCAAAGTGTTTTTTGTCGTTCTTATCCCTGCACTGATCTGTGGCAGTTCATGTCTTCCAAAAATGGCTGAAAAAAAATTTCTGGCCCCTCATGCTCTTCTGGAACCTTATGACAAAAGGTGGAGTCTGTCTCCTGCCCTTGAACCTCAGCTGGACTTGGTCAATGCAACACAGGAGATGCTCTGTGAATTCTAAGGCTGGGCCATAAAAGGCACTAGTACTTCTACCTGGTTCTCTCTCAGTGTCGGGACACTCACCCTTGGTATGGAGCTGCCATTTTGTGAGGAAGTCCAGGCTGCAGACAGACCATGATGTGGTGTCAGCTGGGATGGCAGCTGCTGCAGACAGACCAGCAGCTGCCATCCCAGCTGACACCACATCACCCACCAGATATGTGAGTCAGGAAGTCTCAGATGTCTCCAACCCCCAGCACCCTCTGACCACAAGTGCAAGCGGGACCCTGAGCAGGAACACCTGGGTGGAGCTCCATTAACCCCAGAAAAAGATTATTAAAAATATATCTATAGAATACAATATATCGTTGTAGTTTTATGTCATTCAGTTTGGGGTGATTCTTACACCGATTGATAATCTGAACATGGTCTGAAAGGTAAGGCATCACACAGTTTAAGAATTATAATCTTCAAACATTTTTGTTTGTTATCTCCTTAAAGGGTTTTGAAAAACCATGTGTTTGCTCACCCGTTTTTAAGTTGCCATCTAAATTTTTGTTGCAACCTTAAATGGCTGCAAAATAAATGTGCATAAAAAATAGTTACATTATTTTCTTCAGGGCATCCACTTTCACATAAGCACACCAAGAGAGCCATGATCGCCCATATTTAAAACACAAGACCCATTTCTTCTTTAGGAAAGAAAACTTTTACAGTGTTTCTTTCTTTCCCTGAACTAGAATTTCTGGAGCACTGCCGTAAAAAATTTTATTCTAATGTAATATATGTTTGAAAATCATTTATCACCCTATTATACCTTCCTGCAAAAACATCTATGCATATATATATATATATATATATATATATATATATAATGTTTTTGTTTCTAGTTATCACAAATTATTCTTCACCACTTAAACATTTAGATAACATTTTATAGGAAATAAGTCCCTTAATGAGATGGGTGAGACCGTTTTCAATTATTTTAAGTATCCATGGATGAATAACTTGTATAGAATGAGACAGAATTCAGCATGAATTTCAATCCCTAGGTTTTTATTTGTATACATTTAAGTACCAAGAAAACACATTTACATAAATAAGTAGATGAACCTGAAAGTAGTTTTGATAGAGCAATGCCACTGATTATTTTTTTAAAGATTTTTTTTAATTGGGGAATTGGGGGATGGGAACAGACAAGTTGCTGTTGTTTTGTTCTTCACTCTAGTTGTGGAGGACGTTGCTTCACTGGCTCAAGTTGGCACCGTCATTGCGCTCTTCCCTGGAGAGGCAGATCAGTCGCCGGCTTCTGGACAGCCGCTCACTGCGGCTGCTGGCCGCTCACGCTGGCTGCTGGCCACACACGGTAGCCCATGGCAACCCACTGCAGCAGGGGCTGCAGCCTACGCCGTCGCCAGCGACTCAAGGCAGCCCAGCTCCAGGTTGAGCTGTTGTTCAGCATCTTAGCTGTAGAGGGCAGTGTCACTGGCCCTCATATGTGGGATCCGAACCGGGGCCCTCTGGCGTCCCAAGCCAGCTCTTAACCATCGCGCCACTCGGCCGGCCCAATGCCACTGATTTTTCTTCAACTTCTTCCAAATGATATGCTAGAATCTGCATGGTGATTCCTTATCAAACTTTATTTTTAGTACTTTATTCCATAACAACTCGATTACATCTAGTTCTATTTTATCAGTAGCAAAAAATTGGAAATTATTTGGCCTGAACTTTTCCCTAGTCATTCCGGAAATTATACTAAAAAGTCTTTCCTAAGATTTATCAAATAACTATTAATTTTATCTTTTACTCTTTCACTGAGAAGTATCCTGTTTAACTGCATAGACTCAGAAAGAATTGAAAGAAAAAAGGACATATCCAGTAAGCCTTTGCCAAGACAATGATTTTGATAGAATGCTTTTACCTTTTGTGCTTTGAAAATATTTTGTTAATATGTTGAAACCATAGAAATAGTGTATTAATTATGCAAGCTGCGTCCATAAAAACTACTTGGTAAAGTGTTGTCATTGTCAAACCAGTCAGCCAATCAGACTCACTCTTTTTTAACCTGTTCCTTGTAGTTTTTTCTTTTAACAGACTATTTTTTAGAGCAGTTCTAGGTTCACAGCACACACGCGCGCACACACACACACAGAGCCTCTGCCTTTACCAACATCCCCACCAGAGCATCCACTGTGACAGATGAAGCACCTACGGACACACCATCACCCAAAGCCCAGAGTTTACACAGGGCTCCCTCTTGGTGGTGGACATTCTTTGGGGTTTGACAAGTGTATGGTGACATGGATCCACCTTATAGCATCCTACAGAGCACTCTCACTGCCCTAAAATCCTCTGTGCTCCACCTGTTCACCCCCCTCTCCCCATCCCCTGGCAACCACGGATCTGTTGACTGTCTTCATAGTTTTGCCTTTTCCAGAAGGTCATATAGTTGGAATCATACACCATGTAGACTTTTCAGATTGGCTTCCTTCACTTAATAATATGGATTTAAGTTTCCTCCATGTCTGTTCATGGCTTCAGAGTTCATTTCTGTTTAACACTGAACACTATTCTGTTGTCTAGGCAGACCACAGATTATGTATCCATCACCTACTGGGGGCATCTTGGTGGCTTCCCAGTCTTGGCGATTATGAACACAGCTGCTCTAAACACCCGTGTGCAGGGTTTTGTGTGGATGTAAGTTTTCAGCTCCTTTGGATAAATACCAAGGAGCACAATTATCATCAGTCCTGCTGCCCTTCTCTACAATATATCTAAATCCAGAACATCCTACTGGGGGCCGAATTACCCCTTTCCTGAGGCACATCTCCCCTTTCCATCTGCAGATGCATAGCCTTCCGTTTTGGCACTTTTTCTTGCATTGTTCTGGTAAACCCTCCTTTCTGTTTACTGTTTCTAGAACTACAGTTTGTTGGATGTTAGATCTCTGATTCACTGCATAACTTAAAAAAATTTCCCCTCCTATTTGTGTGTGTGCGTGTGTGTTATACTTTTCCACATTCTGTGGGATTTTCTGAACTTTACCCTTTATGTTTTCTATCAAATTTTTAATTTTGCCCATCATTTCTTTAATTTCCAAAACTGCTTTTTTGTTCTGATTGTTCCTTTTTAGAGACAGTATTTTTGAATGCATCATCTTCTCTTTGCGCTCCTTCAAAAATTTTTTTCCTGTTTGCCTTTTGTTTGTTTGTTTTGGCCATTCTATTTTACATTGGAAGTCTCCTAAAATGTCTGGTGACCCGGGACATTTGCCGATATTTAAGCATGCAGCAAAAATGTAGCTGATTGGAAGCTCTGTGTTCACAAGGTGGAGCTTGTCGGCTGGTCGGCTCACTCAGGCCTGGAAGAAAACCACCCCCACACCCCGAGTTCAAGGATCAGGTCTCATTTCTGGGACTCCTGGGCTTTTCCAGAATAGAGCCCTCCTGTCTTCTCCCTGAGGGATGGAACCCCGGCTGTGGTTTCCTGAGTGCAGGGAGAGGACAGGCCTCCCAGTCGCTCAGTCTTGCAGAATTTTACCTATCCCCTTGTTTCAGAATCCGTGCGTAACCTTCAGGCCCACACTGCCAAGTTGGTAGCCCCTCTAGACAAAATTCTCCAAAGAGTAAATGTCCTCTTTCCTTCTTGCAGTGGGGGCACGAAGAGATTAGGGGACAACAAGGGGAAGAGGGCTGTCACCTGCCTTGTGGGAAGGAGGAGGGTGCTTCAGATGGCCACATGACGACACTTCCCAACCTTCCCTTTTCAGCCCCTTTCTCTCTCCCTCCAGGGGTGCCCCAGCTCCCAGAGCCCTTGAGAACCCTGCACCACGGCTCTTCTCTGTTGGGGCCCCTTGGCAAGCATACAAGACACAGCGTGTGCTTCAGCTAAGCCACTGACCACACCTCCCTCTGCTTTCTAGGTTACAGTGGTTGTTGAGCCCTCTCACCTGCTGCTGGCTCCTTTCCTGTGCTCTTTGTCTTCGCAGGTTGGAATGTCAGAATGGAGAGGAGGGAGATGTGATCACCCCCCCTCCCCCTTACCTGGTAGTGGGGTAACTAGTTAACAGAAACTGCAAGTGCTTAGACATACACTCTAAAGACGAGCCTGGGTGGAAATCTCCTCTTGGAAATCATTTAAGCAGTATCTTCATCGCTTTTTAATATGCTCAGTGGTGGGCTTGCTTTATTGAACTTTCTGTAAGTCACTTGGAGGAAGGGCCTCAAGGCCCTTTACAGGATGGTCTGTGGAAGACTGCCCTGCACACTGCTTGGAGGAAAGGCTGCTGGGTGGGATATGTATTTGGAAGAGATCACACACTTTGTCTTCTTGGAGTTTCAAATTATACACTGAGAGTTTTAATAAATCATGTAACAAAGAAACCCATCTGACTGGATTTTTTAAACTCATGGGACCACAGATCCAGGCTTTTGTGTATCGCCTGCTAACATCCTCACATAACCAGCCTCCCACAGAACATCCCAAGGGAAAGGCTGAACTAGGTGATAAGCCTATAGGCAGGTTTTGGCCAGAGACTGCTCCTCAAAAAGCCGCCTGCAACTGGGACCCAGATGTGGGGAGGCCAGCAGCTTCAGACCCCATTCGGCGCTCCACTCAGGGAAGCATCCTCTGCACCTTCGGCACCTGTGAGCACGTGTGAGCTTCCAGCCTCCTGTTTGAACAATCCCACAGATGGCAGAGGAGCACAGCAACGCACTCTTTATTTGTGGTTTTGACACGTGTGCTTTTGGATATCTTGGGAATATTTTAATTTTCCAGTGCAAACTTGGGCACTTTGCTTCTGGTCACAGAGAAAACTCCACCCTTTATCGCCAGTTACTATTTTCCTCAAATCCAATTTTTGTCCAGTTTCCTTGGAAAGACCAGAACAAAGGCTAAGCCTTTGCTTTCTCCACTTGTCACTCAAATTCATGGTATGGATTTTTTAAAGTCTTACCTCGTGTCCAAGTTATCCTTCAGAACATGTGGTTCGTTCTCAAAAGTTAACGCTCCTCCTAGTTCTGTCACTTTGCTAGAATTGCAGCTCTTACCTTTCTCATGGTCATGGAAGTGACTGACTGACTGTGTGCTGGGCTGGTCATTGATATCTTTTATACCTTGTATAATTTTCAGGGCCACACTCTCACTTTTGATTTCATTTCATTCCAATCAAATCCCTTTTTACTGTATTTACATTTTACATGAAAATTTGGCCTCATATAATCTGTGATATTAATGCTTTGCTCCAAATTAATGTTCAGTTCCATTTAAGCTGATGCATAAAAATACATTCTTCTATTTCTTAAAGCTGCTAGAACAAGATTAATTTGGACAAAGTTAAGATCAATGCTGCTACAAGTCAAAACAAGTTGCAACATGCTGGAAAATCCTCTTTTTTTTTAAATTTATAAATTAAGGGTGTTAGACTTGAATCTTTGAAGGTCTCTTTGGAGACCTTTCTAAGTTCTGCATGTCGCTAAGCTCAGGGCTGCACTGTTTCCATAAGTTATACAATAACATGCCCAATCACTTATCACTCATTACCTTTATCTAAAATTTTTTTTACATTCAATTATTTTTCAACTTACTGCAGCTCTTTTAGTATCAGTTTCTGTTAACTTGCCACACACCAAGTTCAAGTTCCCCACTTGGCCAGTGCCTTGCATACGACAGTGGCCGCAGGCATGAAGGCACAAATGGGCACTGCCTCGGGTTGTGTAAGTTTCCAAGCTTTAGGGATACCCCTGACAACTGCATTTCAATAGAACATGTGCCAAGAAGCAACAGCATTTCAGCATGTGAGGAAGAGAGGACAAACTCACCAAAATAAAGACCTGCTGTGAATTTAGTTTCCTGAAGATGTTTGTAACATTCAGGAAAAACTAGGTAAGTGGACAATTTTAGCTTAGAAATCGATATCCACAGGGGTAAACTGGGACCATATTTTGAAGGGCCTTGAATGCCCACTGAAGGTCACTAGAGTTGGATACTTTGAGTAATGGGCGAGTCATCCCCACTACTGAGCAGGAACTGATGAATTCTGTGTTTTTGGAGGCTCCATCAGCATTTGTGTGCAGGCTGGAATGAAGAGAGGAAGAAGGAGGAGGCAGGTGATAGTGGTGACTAGATTCAAAGTAGAGGGACCCTAGAGGAAGAGACACTAGTCAGGGAGGAGCTAAGAGCTTGGTGACTGATGGGTTGAAGGAATGGAAGGAGAGGAAACAGAGAGAACTCAGTTTCTGAGCCTGTGTAATGGAGACAATTATGGCTGCAATGGCAAGGAGGACACCCAGCAGGCAGTTGGTCAGGGGTTCTGTTTTAGGTTCTGCTTTAGTCCTACTGCATGTGATCTTGGACTTCAGCCTCCAGAACTCGGTGACATAAATTTCTGTCATTCATAAGCCACCCAGGCTATGATACTTTATTACAGCAGCTTAAGCTGACTACAACCAAGATAAAATGAAGCTTAGAGTGGGGTGAAAGCAAACCATTCTATGCAGCACATATTTGTAGTAACACAACCGCTTTATAAATTATGCATCTGTAAACAGAGGGGGCTAACCTGAATGGCCCACAGGGGTCTTCTGAGTCCCTTCCGTGCTACCTGAGCGTCTGCAGGCTGAGTCCACATATATCGCGGGAGAGGCAGAAAGGCACAGCCGGCGGGGGGCATTGTTGGCTTTGGTGTTGGACCTGAGCTCAGTTGGACAGAGTTCAGTTCAGGAGACCCCGTTCGTGAGGATGCTGTAGGCAGACCAAGGATTCATTCTGAGTAGACAAGGATTTAAAGGTCCAGGAAGGCCTGCGATTGGGCCCCTCTCCTGCCCAGCACTGAGGTGGCAGTGGCTCCGGGGAAGGGGACAGAGCGGGGAGATGAGTGTGTCCACGGGGAGCCTGGGAGTCATCCAGCTGAGAATGAAGACTCAGGTATGTTCAATGCACACTCCACTAACATTCTCTACTACAGTGGGACGTGGAAACAGACGCAGCGCAGACCCCCGCAGGATGGAGTGATGGGTACTGGGGGACCAGAAGTAGGCAGGGTGGTGCATGGTGGGAAATCAAGTTTGGAGTCAGAAAGCCAGCATTAGTATTTTTGTTCTGTTTACTAGCTGGGTGACCTTGGGGGCGGGTTGCGGGGGGCATCTCAAATTCCCAAAATCTTCAGTTTTCTCAAAAATAAAGAGAATAATAATAATGCCAATGTTTTAGGGAAGCTACAAAAATCTAATGCATTTTTATTAGTATGTTAAAGTTATAACTTTCTGCATTCAGTCTCCTCAGCTGTAAACTAGGGATAATAATAGTATTCACTTTATAGGCTTGTCAGGATTTAATGAGCTAATCCATGTGAAGTGCTTACAACTGTGTCTGGCTCAAGTAAGCACTCACATTACTAGGCAGATAATTATATAAAACTAAATTGTCACCCAACCACTATTATTGTGTCTATTGGTTTTTTACACCTTTAGTGAGCAGTTGTCACTATTTTCTTTTCTTCTCTCCTTAGGAGACAGTGACCAGAATGACGTAAAAAACAACAACAACAACAAAAAGCTCTACTGCAGTAATAATTTTTTAAATAGACATATATTACTTACCTATGAACATGTATTAAGCACCAGTACTGTTCGGTAATAGAATATAAAGAAAAACACATATCGTGGTATTTAGGCTTATACTCTAACACAGGGTACTGACAATCCTGACATATCTATAGTAGGGCAAGTGTGTGGAAGCCGTATAACAACAGGACTGCAGATGAACGAAGGCACTCGACAACATGCACAAACTTCAATGCGGTGGTCTCATCAGTGAATAATAACGGACAAAGGGCGTCAAAGAAAGTCAGTATATTTTTAACCAAACGCTGTTCCAAAATAATTAGTAGAAACGATGTTTGATGTTTTTTTAAAAAAAGTTTTTTTCTCTATAAATACAATTCACATGGCTACAGACTTTTAAAAAGACTTTTACTTTTCTTAGACAGATAGCCCTTTCAAGGACCCCAATCCTATTTTAAAACAAGTAGGCAACGATGATGATACAGAACATAATGCTAAAATTAAAATGTATCGTGGGAAACTGTAAGAATTGACTCACCCTTAACTAAAAAACAATAAGATAAATGCAATGTGAAGAGTTGGCTTTCCAGAGCCACACTGCCTGCACTTGACCTCTGGGCTCTGCCACTTACGAGCTGTGTGACCTTGGGAAGTCACTTAACCTCTCTGTTTCTCATTTGTAAGTTAAGGATAATAGGGATTACTTCATGCAGTTGTTGTGAAGATTAAGTGAGTTAATATATGTAGGAGTCTTAGCACATTGTCAGGCACATACTATGTGTTATATAAATGTAAGCTATTTTTGTTATAATAAATGTATAACAATGCTTTCAATATCCAAAATGAATACAGGATGAGAAATAACTGGTAAAACAAATATTCAACAGAAAAGGTTAAATTTGGCGGGTCAGTGGGATAGAAATCATCACGAGCCCATTACTATTGCTAAAGAGAGAACTCAACATGACTGTGCCATAAATTATCACATTGCATCAACTCAAGCAAGACTCCATCAATGGTAGGATGTGTCGCTACTTTAGGAAACATTAAGGGGGAAAATGCTGCCACTGATGCTATTGATTGTAAGACTTTTCAAAAGTCAAAATGTGAAAATTTGTGCACCTTAGAATTGATGAAACACTGATAGGAAGACACTGGAAAGTGGTCATGAGTTAGATTGCAGAAGAGTTTGTTGAAAAACAAAATGTAGACAGTCTCCTTTTCCCACTGACTTCTAAGGGTGGATGGAGCTCTATTTCCCAGACCGGAGTGGGCACTAACGGAGGTTTGTTCATTAACTACCCATCTTCACTGGGGCAGGGGCCTCCTAGGACCACATCCTGCCACCTCTGCCAGCTCAAGTAGAAGCCTCCAAGCTCAGCTGTTGGCAATGCTCCAGGAGGAAGAAAGTTTAAAAAAGTGACAGCAACAGGAAGTCTATATTATAAATATTTATAATCAAATCTTAAAAATCAGGCAGATTCTGGATCTGAGAGTATCTGGGTAAAAGGGGATTCTAAGGGAGCTTCGAACATTTTTCTCTGCCCCTTTCTTAATCTTGCTAACTCTCCTCGCAACCTGCTCCACCCTGGAGATCTGCTTAGTTTCTCACATGTATGCAAAGAACTGGCTAATTGAAAACTACCTTCCCCTAAAATCCTTTTTCTAGCTTAGGTGTTATGATTTTAATAGACTTCCTTACCAGAATGAAAGCTGCATACAAAGTAAAATTTCAGATGTCAACGAAAAGAACTGCCACTGAAGTTGAAAACAAGGCGAGTCACAGTGTTTAAGCCTCTGCGGACAATCCACGTCATGTAGAAATAAACTTCAGGTCAATAAAAACAACAGCTGACCCTACGAAAAGAAACCATGGAGCTGCAGACAGGGCCAACCCACACATCAGATTTCCTGGAATGGTCCAGGTATTAAATATCCTCATTATAATGATGTATCCCGATTTGGGCTCGGAGAAAACAGGCTAAGTTATACCCAAAAATATTTTCAATATCCTACAGTAAAATGAAGAGTTGAACCATTCCAATTTGATTCTACGATTCTACAAATATAAGATGGGCATCTCCACAAAGATAAACAAAAGATTTAAAGCACACAAGAGGATTTTAAAATATATCCATGTAAAACATATAGCACTTTAAAATGACAGTGCTTATCAAGATGGACTATAGCTATCCTTCCGGGGGAGTTTTTAACAATGCGTGGTATTATGTCTTAAAGGATTCCCAGTATCACAAACAGAAAAGCTTACAGGGGACAGACAGGTAACAAGGTGGCTATAAAGATATAGAGAAGAGTGGGGCCTGTAAGGAAAGACAGCACAAACACACAGGGTTAGGGCATTTAAATTCAGTATTTTTAAGACACAATGTAGGATTTGTGGGCAGACTCTCTAAGTTTAGGCAGACTGTATTCACTCACTCACCAAGTATTGACTGAATGAATGTCCGCCATCTAAAATCCAAGGTTTTCCCATTTTACTGCTCTAAGGAATGTTTTATGGCAAAAGTAGGATGAAAGCATGACAATGTAAATAAATAAATAAATAAATAAAGATTAAGGCACATAAAAAATGAGAAGAACTCTGGTAAGAGACAGAGGAAGAAAAACAGAACTCAAAAAGAAAAAAATTTCTTTATAAATAAAACTAGAGTTTTAATTTGCATTAAATACAACAATATGCAGAAACACAGCTTAAAAAGTGCAAGTGTCTGGAACTATGACAATTTTGAAAATAACAATCTAACTTTTTATTAAACATTTGACCAAGGATGTGCTAGAAGATATGAAATGTCAGGTTATGTGAATTTATTTACATGCTTTTTGCTCTACATTTGGGCTTTCACGTAAAATTTCATAAAAGAAACACTTCATTAAAACAAGTTCAAATTTCACAACTACTAAGAAGAAAACTGGCAGAGGTGAACCCATCTCTCTTCTCCAGCAGGGCTACTGAATGGTAGGCAGTATCTTCTTCACCCAGTGTGTTTGGTGAGGAAGCCAACTCTGAGAAGTTAAGCGAGTTGTCAGGAGGGATGGTCTACGGGCAGAGTACTAAGATCTAGAGCCCTCGTTGCCTTGAAAGAAAATGAGGTAAATAAGTATCAAATACACGTTACAATTAGAAATAATAGTGAGTAATCAAGATGATCTGAGTTATTTCAAACAGCTGCTTAATTTCAGTAATATGGAGCATGGAGTTCTATATTGTTTGAAAGTAAAATCTTTTATTCAAGTTCTAATAAACCAGCTTGATATATTATTTCATGTTCTGTTAAATCCTGGAAAAACTAAGAAAGGGCTCCTATTACATGGCACCCGTGTAAATAACATTACAAAAAGCATAAACTCAGAAAATGAGGAACTTAAGCATAGTATTTATAAACAAGTTAACTGCTGATTACACTCTACGGGCAGGTTCAGAATATTTTGTGAGCTTTAAAACAATCGCACTGCCTTTATTTTACAATATCATGTAATTCATGGTTTTGCCAATTTTGGTTGGTCTTCACTATAGTTAGGTCAAATGACTGACATTTCCATTGACTTTTAAAGAGTCATTCTACTAAAAGTCCAGAAATAATTGCTCTTCCTTCTTGACTGACCCTTTTATTCTTATAAATTCCTTATTTTTGTAATGCCTCACTGTAACTGGGAATTCAGGGTAGAGCTCATCACAGAGCCACCCGGGCCCCATTAAAAAGTTTTGTGTGCCCGGTGCCAGGAAGCTCTTTTTACGAAAACTTTCACCGGCCACACAAGCCTGGGACACAGCAGACTTGAATTATCCAAGGCTGTGCTTTACTTAAAAAGCTTTTACTATATTAATAGTAATTAATATTAATAGTAATTTTACTTAAAAAGCTTTGACCATAGAGGTGACACGATGGGTTTCTAGCAACATTTCGGCTTTCTTAAGTGTTAAGAAACATTTCAGTGTTTCTTAACTCTTAAAGCGGTGAGAATATGAATTCTTTAATTGGTGAGAACTGTTTTCAACAGCGGGAACTGTTTACAACAGCGGGCTTGAAACGACTTGAATGTGGAAACCCATTTTTTACATACCTTAGTTTACACTGCGTCCTCTGAAGGTCTAGCTATCTCAAGCGCAACATGTTCTTCCTAGGCATGAAAGGGTTTACAATTACATAAAATTTTAAATTCTAGTGAATCAGTCTCAACCAAGGATTCTCAACCTTTCTGAAGTGACAAGCGTTAAAAGACCATCTAGTGTGGGCTCACTGTTACATATAAATTGGCATCATCATGATCTATGCTTAAAATTCTGAAGTAGGGAAGGGTAAGGGAACACCACAACCTGAAAATTAAAAATGCAATCATTTTGGAGAGCCCACCCACCCCCACCCCTACCCCAAGCAAAAAAACCTCCCCGCCTATTTCTTCCCTTTGCCAATTGTCAGCGTAAGTCTAGAAGAGCACGTGGGGGACTAACGGGGCTAGATATTCAATCTCAGGTGTTTGCAGACATTTTTTATCACGCTTTCCCTGTTACCCGCTTATTCCCTCAATGTCACTTATCCATCAAGTGAAGGGGAACAGTGCCCTCTAGTTGTCTCTTTTCCCAGTCATTACGTTGATTTACTTGTTAGCCAGGAATTCAGGATTTTTAAACTCGGGGATACTTCTAAATAGGCTGAGAATTCCTGGTATTACCAAAAATTATGCAGTCTTAAAGCTGTCTAAATTTTGTGGTGTAGCTATTAGAATGAAGGATTTCATTTCATTCAAAAATGTTTTCTAATGGTTAGTACTGGTGAGAAAAAAGATGATTACAAATATCTTTTACTGTAGTCCTGTAACATGCAAGCGATCAAGAGAGTTCTCAATTTAAGATGAGAATTTTAGCAAAGAAGTTTCTAAAATTATGTGGCTAGGCAATTAAAATTATTCTGCTACATAAAACTCACGTAAGTAAAATATGACACAAACAAATTTTCCTGTCAACAATGAAAATGTGAGTTTAGTTTGGAAGGCTTGAGCTTCCCAGAACGTGAACGCTGATCTTCAAACACTCAGCACTGTGAACGCCGTACCAGCTGAAATATCAATGGCTTCGTTCCATTTCCAGTTTCTCCTGCAGAAGGGTACTTCCCACGTCCAAGGTGAACGGATCTGGCTAATATTATGCTACCTGAACGGAACTACCTGTGGCTTAAAGGTAAAATGGTTTATAAAATACGGTAAAACTACATGATGCCCAATTTAAAGGACCAGCAAAGTTAGAGCACCGATTTTGCAACCAGCTTAAAGTGGAGTTTTGCATATGTGAGAACCAGACTGAGCTATGTATTATAGACACATAGACACACACACACACACACACACACACACACACACACACACACACACACTCAAAGGGATGGCGGTGTGACTCAATAACCCATCTGGTTTGTCAATTTCTGTAATAGTATGAAAAAGCAAACTTTTCCAGAATGCCCATGTAATATGACTGATTACGGCATCTGGATAACCTAACTTCTTGTTGCTACAGAAATGTGTGCATGGCACGGAGTGCCGCTGCTGGGTGCTCATGCTCCCTAAAGCACCCCTCAGGCCCTGGGACCTGAGGGCCAAGCTCTGTCAGAGTGGCTAGCAGGGGCAGCTCAGGACACCTGTGCCCACTGCATGACTGCTACGTGAACCTGAATGTCTTTTGCAAACCTTGGAGAATGAAAAAAACAAACACGCAAATTACTTTTTTACTTTTAATCAAAATGTGAATCATTATCACTGTAATGAATAAAAATTCAGAGTCAGAATAGCATGCAGATTTTTTATTTTTTTCTAAATCTATTTGTACACTTAATACTCTAGTAATAACTTCACAACTGGTATAAATATACTACAGTGATATTAAGCTGCATCTACTCACCTGAAAAGGAACAAAATAATTGCCTCTGAAATAGTTACCAATTATACAACATTGCAAACTAAAAACACTATAAATACAAAATGTTAACATTTCAATATATAATGTTAATGACATCCTGTCTTTTTTTAGTTGGCTAAAACATTTGTTAACATCATGCACAATAAACACTTCATGAAAATGTTAGATTACACTCAAACATCAAGGCAACAAACCCAAAAGAGCAACTATTTAGTGCAATGACTGGTCAAGTAAATAATTTATTCAACCTATTAATAAAAATCCATTCAGTGAAAAACATCTCAGATGTAACACTACACTTAGGTAATTACACATCTACAGTCTCACCGCCTACAGTCTTAACTGTGACTGACGATATACTGCCAGAATTAATTCTACATAAAGAAGCTATGTTAAAATGGCAAAAAATTTCAACGCATGATGACAGGGTACATTTCTAGTCCACAGAATACTTAAATATGATCATTCTCTTAACTCTGCTAACAATAAATGGAAAGTCACACCAGCTTTACCTTCTTTTTACCCTTGCTTTGTTACGTATTTTTTAAACGTTTATTTTTAAAGTATTCCCTTTCTTATGATCCTCCCCCAGAATTAACATGCTGATTTAGGAATAAATAAAGTAGATAAACTCCACCCTGATAGGCAATGATTAGGCAATTACCTAATTAAATTTCCTTGTCATTTGTCAATTGTCAAACTGACTTTCTGATGGAATTTCCTCATTCTCTCATTCCATAAATATTTATTAGTGCCTATTACTACCCATGTTTTCCTTGATTCTCCAGAGAAAGAATTCTTGTTTTCTCCCCTCATTGCTAGGCTAAGAAAAGTTGGGCACACAATTTAAAAGTTGCAGTGTAGGCCGGCGTGGGTCCCCAGGTGGGTTGACGGCGCTTGACGCCGGGTCTGCTGGGGGTTTGGCAAGAAGCGCATCCGTGTCACAGAGAGGCTGCTGTCCCCTCCCCGCAGGCCATTATCCTAGAGCTCATAATGCCCCAGTTACTGGGGTGACACTTTGCGCACCTTTGACTCGCTTTCCTACCAGTTTCAAAGCCCTCTTTATCATATATTTTCTACTTAAAAATTTAAAACCCTTCGAGAAGCAATTGTCTATTATATGTAGAACACTGGTTCTGTTTACCGTTAGTCTCTGGGCTACTCCATAACCTGTCAATTCTTTCTTATCTTTTACCTCTTAAGAACAAAATTTGCTGCTGGTTCCTCTCACACCATGTCTTCCCTCAGATATTTCATGACAGATGTTCTACAAAAGGGGTCTCAAGGTTTTTATTTTCTTTGACAAATTAAGCGCCTTATATTTAATGAAATGTTTCTGACCTATCTTTATACTCAGATCTTGTCTCAAAAATGTTCATGAGGTTATGTGCCAACGAAAGGGAAAACAAGAAGTTATTCTAATTAAAGGTTCTAATTACAGACAGTGGAGACTGACTGATGAACCACCCTTTCTAATAGCCTCTTCTGTTGTATAGAAGGTGTCTCTTTTCCCAAAGCCCTTCTCATCCATTAATTACTTGTGAATGAAATGCAAAGATGATGTGCATGGATGGATTCACCACAAAACTCACGTCAATTTTGTCATAGGACACAATGATACTATTCTACTTTTGTGTGTTTTTCTTAAAGAATGCTTTCTCTTTCTTCTCCAAAGCCTGTACTGTCAGAAGAGGCGACTGCGTGGAGCTCTGAAGAATCCTTCGAGAGCCTGGTGTAACTTGAACGCTGGCTTCGCTTATGGGTCATGCCTTTTAGGTTTTCATTTTGAATAGCAGTTGAGTTGGAACTGGAAGCAGGCCTCAGAATGACTTGGGCCGTCTCTCTAATTCCCTCCATTTCATCAAAATTCTGGTTGGCTCTATTAGCCGGAGCACTGTTGTTGTTCAGTGTCACAGTGCTGGGTGTCCGGTTCAGGTTGTAGGCTTTCTGGCATGCGGGCCAGCTCTCTTCAGGGCTGCTGGCCATCAGGCTGCACTCAGAAGGGCTCTTCTTGTCTTCTGAACAAATGGACATTCGAGCTATAATTGGATCTTGCAGGCCGCTCAAGCTATGTGGCACTCCCCGTTTGCCACTATGGCTGTCATCTTCGAGCTCAATGAGATTTGCTTTTTCAAGCTGGGAGTCGTCAGCGCCTTCGTTGTGAAGAGAGTGGTTGGGAGAACTTTCGCTGGATCTCACTCCTGAATCGGAGGAGTCCTTTTTGTCCAGGAGGGCGTCTGACAAGTACTCCTTTGCTTTAATGAAGGTTCTGATTGGCTCGGCACTGTGTTCTGGGGACTTGGACGCTCTCTCTGCTTTCCCTTCAGCTTTTCTGTCTTTGTCATCTCTGAGCAGTGGAGTATTATCTGATTCTTCGGTTCCAGACTCATCTTCATCGCTTGGAAGTTTCTGATAGCGCAGTCCACCCCCCTTCAGCTTCAAGTCTGTCTGGAAGAGACTTGACCTTTCCGAGGGTTTCTTGCCTGGGAGGAGCTTACTGCCTGACTGGTCAGACTTTTCATCTTCTTCGGTGATAGGGTCCAGGGGGGAGGCATCGTTAGTGGAAACTCCTGATGAGGAGTAATCGATAACATCTGCCCTCTTCATTACAAATGACTTCCTTCCATCATCTTGCTTTGGTTCACTATCCTTCCCTTTTTCTGCTTCTAGACTAGAATGAATGGAGCCCCCTGACGAACTCTGACCCATATAATATGTGCTGTGTGGAGAAGACCGGCCACTAATTGTTGCAGAGCCTGTACCTCCTTCTAACTGCGACATCTGAGCAATATATTCTCTATAGGCATCTCTATACTCAGCCTGCACCTTATCAGTAAGCTTTGAAATTTCAATACTGGAATCCTGGGAATTGAGACTCGAAAGACTTGGGGTTCTGCGAGTTTGTGACTGTAAAGACAGGAAAAAAAAATTAAGAATTAAACTAAGCAAAAAAAAAAAAAGGCATACATAATAAGTATCAGCTTAGGAAATATATACCGGGGGTGTCAAAAAAACATACAAGTGGACACTTTGGTCAACGTTACTCAAGCAGTAGTTCACCGTAATCAGAAGTGTCTGGATGCTGATGGTAACCACTTTGAGCACTTCTTGTAATTGCAGAAGTCAAATGTGACTTGTATTCCTCTTTTGTTATCAGTATATATGAGTATTACAATTTTAATATAGTTTTCCTTTCTTAAAATGTGTATACACTTTTTTGGCACCCTCTGTATATACACTAATAATTTTTAAAGTCCTTGACATACCAAATTCTTTTAAAAGAATTCTACATAACAGTTTAATAAAAGCTGTGAACTTATGGATCATTTTACTCTTAACTGAAAGCCTTATACATTTTAATAAAGTTAGTTTAATATTAAAAGTATAATTAAAGATTGTAAAACAAATAATCTTAGCACTTGTTTTTATAACTTCAAACTTTTAATTTTAAGGCAAAAGTCACCTTTATCAATACAATATAAAAATTCCTCTTAGAAAAGAAAGATTAGAGTTAACATATATCTCAAAAATAAAATACTCATGTCTTCAATGTATGTTCAACAGAATCTCAACTTGTAAGACATGAAGTTTCTGTCAGGTTTCAATTCAAAGCAAGAAAATATACTCAAAATTCCAAAAATTAAAATAAAAAATGTAAAAGGAGTTAGAGTTCAATAGAAAAGATAAATACAGGATCCAAATGAACAGATGAAATATTTTCAAAAGATTGATTTCCAATGTGAAGTTTTAGGATTAGCATTGCTTTAGATCCCAAAAAAAGCTATCAAGTGAGTAGAAAGTACAGATTAATGAAAAGAGAAGGGAAATCGGAGAAAAACAATCAAGGAAGGTGAAGGACAAGAGCAAAGGCTAAAACGAAGAGACAGAAATGAGGCCGAGTCTTCCCTCCACTGGGAGAAAATGACCCAGCCCCACAAGGCCCCCTGGGGCCAGAGTCAGGCTGTCAGCAGCGCCACCTCTGCTCTCAAACGCAGTGCGGACACTTCTGGGGGACATCCATGAGGTCTGGACTATTTCCAGAGAACATGAAGACTCATTTGCCTTTCCACCCTCGTTCTCACACAGGGAGGGTCCCCAGAGGCTCCACCACGGGCGACCTCACAGCTTTAATGCAGAAGCAGACATGGGAATCTAGTTGTCTTCTAGTAAGTCAGGCATTAAAGAGGTTTGCAAAACAATGTCATTTTCACTAAATTTTGTTTTGTTTTGGACAATATTGTCATTTTTCATAAAAATGTTAACATGTAATTTATTTTTAAATTAATTAATTAATTAATTAATTAATTAATGTTCTTTAAGTTTCTCAGTTTTTATTTCTAATACAGTAAATACTAACAGATAAAACTTACATGAACAAAAGCCCTTTGGGGTCTTCAATAATTTTTAAGAGTATAAAAGGACCCTGAGATTTTCTTAAAAAAAAAAAAAAACAGTTTCAGAACTGCTGCATTAACGGGAAGGCTGTAAGTTTTCAGGTCATGGTAGGAAACATCAAGTATGGAAAAGCAGAAGATGAGGATTTCTTGAGAAATGTTAAAAAGAATCCCAGGGGAAGGAAAGGAACTACTGTTGTTCAAACATGGAGACAAAAGGCCCAAATGTGGCCTTGTCACATTGCACAACAAGGGAATTATTTTCTCTTAGTCAATAACCAGTAATAAAATGGTCTTCCAACTTAAATAAGGTAGATAGTATGTAGAAAAAGATAGTAACAATGAAAAAAATATTTTTACTGCCAAACTAAACACGCTTAAAAATGGCAGACCTACCAGGTACTGTTTTCCCTAAATATTGCTCCCTTTTATCAGAGCTTCTTTGTAGCTCCTTACTTTTTTCCTCCCTCATCTTCTCTTTTTCTTTATCCTGCTCTGTTTTTATCTTAGTTTATTTTTCTTCTTTCTTCTCCCCTTACTCCTTCTCACATGTCTCTCATTTTTGTTTTTCTTCCCAATCCTCTCCTGTTCCCCTTCTTCTAAGAACACCCAAAGGAAGAACTCACCCGTATCTAACATCAGGTCATAAAAGGAAAACAAATCTCCACAAACAGCATCTACGTGCTGAACAACCAAATTATGGTGCTCAAAGGGTTACTACATGGCAATTTTCTGAGAAAGATACACGCTAGCCAATGATGAACAAGTTGAACAGGAAAACAGCAAGTGGAGTGTGAACTCTGCTAACCATCCAAAGGGAAGCAGCCCAGTTCCCATGACTCTCCACGCCATTCCCGTATTTCATGGTTTTCACAGTTCGTATCAATTTCTGAAGTAATCTCATTTTGTCCTTATTTTACAGATTATCGTCTCCAGAAGGACACAGCCCCCTGAGAACAGGGAGTCCTGCGTCTTGCTCACCTAGGTACTCACTCACTGAGCAGTTTGTGAATGTGACGATATCAATGCACCAACAGAATTTCGGTGAATTAAATATTGCCGCTACTCGTCTGCAGTATGAAAAATGACATTTAATAAATACCTGCCAACTCAGGTTACTGTGACGTGGGGCGCCTTCATCTAGACCAAGTGCATTCAGTTCTTCGAAGCTGAAGTTGAGCGTGTAGGGAGTCTGACCGGAAAGCTCGGTGTGGGGCAGTTCGCTGTGTGCAGGTCGACGAGCAGGTTCACAAAGAGGGCCGGGGCCGCTGTTGTTTTCACTGAGCGCACGTGGGTCTTCAGGGACCACTTGGGTTTCTGCGTTTCTCATTTCTAGTACCTTCAGAGAGGAAAAAAATAGCATTTATATCCACACTGACAAGTCCCATTTTAGAAGCTTTAGAAATTATTTTAAAAATAAAACATCATAAAGTTATTATATTTAAAATGAGAAAACACACTTCCAGTAAATGAATTTCTAATGAATTTATACCATATATGCTTATCTTCCATTTGAATTAAAACTAAAAGAATGGCAATAATCATCATGTGTATATTATACTCTAATCTGACCGTGATGTTATTACTTGAGTTTCAAATTGCACTTGAGAAGAATACAGAACGCAAATGTGTGTCAAAGAAAGCCCGCGCCGGCAGCAGGTGAAGCAGGACAAGCCGATTTCACCCAGGGACTGCAGCAATAGGGAAAAAGAGAACTCAGGGTAGAACCGGGCTCAACTCCAAAAGCGGCAAGGGCAAGTGGGTGCTTACAAAAGGGCCGTGGGGGTCGGTGGATGGACAATTGCTAAGAGGAAACATCAGGGCAGGGAGGGTCCTGACTGAGCCTCCGGGAGGGGATTCTTGCTGAAGGCAGGCCCAGCAGTCAGGTATCACCTGGGGGGTGGAGTGGGTGGGCAACTGGACCAGATGCCGAGGGAGGTTAGACATGGAGTCAGAGCTCTTTATAAAGTGACTGCACAGGATTCCTGCTAAACCTGGACAACGTGGACCTGACAAGGACAGACATCAAGGCCAAGGCGCAGAGGCTTAGGGGAGCCTGACTGAGGCAGGTCAACAACACAGAGTCTTTGCCAATGAAAGCAGAAGGAGTTGGCGGTGGCCTCTTTCCCAAATTTCCAAGTGACATGTCCAAAGGGCAAAGGTTGCCAAGTGCCGCTGTGTACATTCTTCTCAACAGAATATACAAGGGTTGTGCAGAAGCGTGAAATGCAGTGTTTACTTTTTCTTTTACTATAGAAAAATATCAGTTTGGACCAGCACTTACTGGCACGTTTTTATAGCATGTTGTAAATAGTTTGGTCAATATAAAATATCTTACTGTGCTTCTAAACAGATGCCAGTCTCCAAAGTTCATATTCATCTCTTTCTTCAGCTCATCAATGTTACACTGAGCTAACACACGGCCATTTATGTTTGCCTGAATCAACAGAAAGACAGAAGAAATATGACATATTCTGTATTACTAGTGATTAAAAAGTACATTTATTTCTGTAATATTGAGAAAGTCACTAGAGATGAGACAACAATGACCTAAAAAAGGTTATCCCGTTTAGTAATATAATGAACACGCTGCATTTGAACAATATAAGCTGCTCCACATTTTCCCAAGTATCTTAATCACTCAAGTAATAAAACAAACCATTCTTCAGGGGCCCAAGACTAACTCTCCCGACTGTTTCCAGAACTACTTACCCTGCCATGAGTAATAACACAACTGTTAGTTTTTCTCCGCTAATCTTGTAAAATATGAACAAGAATGCAAGCTGTTGGGAGGTGACAGTGACATCTGTCATTGTGTCAGCCTCTGACAGAGTTCTAAATGATATCAGCAACCTTGTTTATCAGTGTAGTGGATAACTTCAGCCAGAAAAAATGTCCACCTACTAATTTTCCAGTCTATTAAATTCACCAAAAGTGACTGTATCCCTATTAGGTCTCTGTAATTCTAATGTCCCCCAAATAAGAAACGATGAAGTTTTCTTTATTAATAGATAGCTTACTGATTTTATGCAACACAAAACTTGACTTTACTAATTGTGGTTAAAATTATGGAATACCTGCATTTAAAACTGGTAGAACATTCAGTTTCCCAGTTCACTCGGCAGAAAAGAGTGCACAGAGCAAGCCCTTGACAGAGGTCCTGCTGTAGAAACGGAGGCAAGTGTGCGGCACTTCAGAAACCAGCTGCTACGACAGGCTTGAAAAAGCCAAGGTCTGGGGGTGAAGGGCTGAGTGGGGAGTAACCCTCTGTCCTGATGCCACCCATGTATCACCACAGGAGTCATGCTGGAGACCTCACTGTGTCCTGACACTAAGAAGCTGCCTGAGGCAGGCAGGTGTGCACCTCGGAAAGGCAGTGCTTGAGGCTTCTGCAAACAGGGATTAGCAAGAACCAGCTCTGTAAGGAAACGGACAGTATCCGCAACCGTTTTGATTAAACAGAGGGTGAGGTTAGTAAAACTGTATCTACATGTGCTCATGATTCTTTAAAAAACGTTTTAGATGCCATTCTTTAAAGTATCCAAACATTAGAGGCTTATGATTAATGTTCCACCTCATGACATTTCTCTAATACAAAAAGTGTAACTTAGTGGAAATGTCCAGTGTAACTGGGACTCAGCCTTGTTATGGGAAGCGTCCTCACTGTCCAACTGCGTGGTAGCTACTAGAATCGCAAGAATAAGACCTAGGAAGAAATAAACTTCTTCCAATGTGTTATCCTCACAAACTTAAACCTGTGAGGTTTCATCAAATGGGACATGATCCTAAGTCCTGTAAGACACGAAAGCAAGAATTTGGGGAAAGTGAAGCACGTGTGATTTACTTTGATAATTATTAAATCACAAATAAATATTACAATTAAAGGAAATGTAGCAAAAAAGGCCTCCAGCTGTTCTATGCTGCGTGTTAGGAAGGAAGAGTTCTTGTTTTTCTAGATGTGAAATCCCACAGCGCTTCGTATTCCTCAAGGCATGTTTTACTTTTATTAGGTCATTTAAAAAATAACATCATCACAGAGCTACTTTATTTTATTTTATCTACTTATAAACTAAGAGGTCATAGGGCAATGTAGGATACAAAATAGAGGATCATGTTTCCATGTAGAGCTTCCCCGTTTCAACAGAGAACACGCGCTGAGAAGCTAAGCACACAGCGCTCACAGTGCAGAGCCATCTCCGCACCGTCGGCTGCACCCTGAGTTGGCAGGTAGCATGCACATCACCTTTCTGATGGTAGCACAGTACTGAGGCAGCATGCTCTGCTCCAGCCCTTCTATTTGTTTCAGCTTCTCGCACACTGCGTCCACATTCATTGAATTTAGTGATATTGTTCCTGAGGCGGGGCCTGATCCCTAGAAAGGTTATAGAAAAATACATGTATGAATAGCATGTAATGTCAGCTATAAGCAGTCATGTGACAGAGACATGCATGAAGTTACACTATGAAGTACCCTGATTCACAATAAAGTTTCAAACTACAAAACAAAGGATGTGTGTCATATGTGGCAATGTCGTTAGGGAATAGCTTTATCTGCCTGTTATGCCTTAAGGAGCAGCTTTTATTATAGCAGATGCAGCCTGACCGAAACCACATTTCTAGCACAGAACATTCCATAAACCAAGCCTAGGATAACTTCTTAAATGTTTACAGTCTAACTGCAAGCAAGGAGGGCACAGGCCTTAATAACAGAAGGACAGGGGTTTTAAAAAGGAACAAAGGGGGAACATTACTGATGCCTACATGTAAAAATACAAAAGGTAAATCTATGAGATCATTTTAAAAGTGTCTAAATGGCTTTAAATGTTTCTGCAGAATAAAACAGTCTCCGACAGCTGAAGTTTTCAGATCTTGCGGGCCCTCAAGCTCCCCTTAAGAATTTATGCAATAATCACATAAATAGAAAACAACAGGATTGGTCTTAACACATAAATAAGTAGATACAACCCACTATAATTTGGTCTCATTTAAAAGAAATGTCAAAATACTAAATAATTCTAGTATTTACTTAGAAGAAAATCATTTTCTGAAATGTGGTGACATAGTAAAGAAGTATCTGCCTGTGGTCAATTATGTAAGAATCTCCTCAATTATAGATGAGGTCTTGAGGGGTTAAGTTTTGATCTCAAGGTTGCAGAATAAATAGCTAGTTAGTAGCATATTTGGAGCAGAACCCTAACATATTGGGTCTTACAACTTCCTATTTTCTTGCTCCAACTGTCTATTTTTTGAAGAGTTGACAGAAACTATAACTACAACAAAGAGTGAAATCATGCAGTGCCAGTGCTTTTCCTTCTGACTTATTTCACTTAGCCTAATACTCTCAAGATCCATCCATGTTGTCGCAAATGCTAATATTTCATTTTTTATGGCTAAGTAGTCTGTTGTACGAGTATATATGTAGCATTTCTTTATCCATTCATCCACCGAAGGACACTTAGGCTGTCTCCATGGCTTGGCTATTGTAAATAATGCTGCAATGCACATAATACACATATATCTTTACAAATAAGTTTTCAAAAATTTCAAGTAGATACCCAGAAGAGGGATTGCTGGTTCACATGGTACTTTTGTTCTTACTTTTTTGAGGAACCCTCGTGCTGTTTTCTATAGTGGCTGCACCAATTTACAGTCCCACCAGCAGTCTATGAGGGTTTCCTTTCCTTCACATCTTCTCCAACAGTTATTTCTTGTCTTCTTGATAACAGCCATTTTAAGATGTGTGAGGTGGTATCTCATTGTGGTTTTGACTTGCATTTCCCCTACAATTAGTGATGTTGAACATCTTTGCATATGTCTGTTGGCCATCTGTATGTCTTCCTTGGAAAAGTATCTATTCAGGTCCTCTATTTTTTAAATGGATTGTTTTTGTTGTAGTTGAGTTGTATGAATTCTTTATATATTTTTTATATTAGCCCCTTATCAGAGGTATCGTTTGCAAAAATCTTCTCCCATTCGGTTGGTTGCCTTTTTTTGCTTTGTTGATGGTTTTTGTTTTGTTGATGTTTTTGCCATGCAGAAGCTTTGTAGTTTGAAGTACTCCATTCATTTATTTTATCTTTTACTTCCCTTGCCTTTGGGAAGTTCACAAAAACCCCTCTAAGATGAAGGTCCTTAAGTTTAGCATCTACATTTTCTTCTATTATTTTGTTTCAGGTCTTACATTTAAGTTTTTAATTTTTGTGTATGGTGTCAGATAGCAGTCAGGTTTCATTCTTTTGCATGTGGCTTTCCAGTTTTCCCAGCACCATTTATTGACGAGATTTTCCTTTCTCCAGTGTATGTTTTTGGCCTCTTTGTCAAAAATACATGTGTGGGTTTATTTCTGGACTCTCAATTCTGTTCCATTTGTCCGTGTGTCTGTTTTTCTGCCAGTATCATACTGTTTTAATTACTGTAGCTTTGTAGTATAGTTTGAAGTCAAGGTGTCTTTTTTCTTAGGATTTCTTTGGTTATTCAGGGTCTTTTGTGGTTCCATACAAGTTTGAGGGTTTTTTGTTCTATTTCTGTGGAAAACACCAATGGGGCTTTGATGGGCTTTGCATTAAATCTGTACATTGCTTTAGGTAATATGGCCACTTTAACAATGTTAATTCTTTCAATCCATGAACACAGGATGTCTTTCTTTCTTTGTGTCTTCTTCAGTTTCTTTCAACAACATCTGGTACTCAGTGTGCAGATCCTTCACTTCCTTTAAGTTTACTCTTCAGTACCGTTTTTGCTGCAATTCTAAATGGAATTGTTTTCTTCATTTCTCTCTGATATTTCACTGTTAGTATATACAAATATAATGGATTTTTATATATTGATTTTGTATCTTGCAACTTTACTGTATTTATTGTTTCTAACAGTCTTTTGGCAGAGTTTTCAGGGTTTTCTACACATAGAATCATCTATGAATAGTGAGAGTCTTACTTCTTCATTCCCAATTTGGATGCATTTTATTTCTTTTTCTTACCTGATTGCTCTGGCTAGAACTTCCAGTGCTGTGTTGAATAACAGTGGTGAGAGTGGGCATCCTTGTCTAGTTCCTGTCGTAGAAGAAAAGCTTTCAGTTTTTCACCATTGAGTATGATATTCGCTGAGAGTTTTTCATATACGGCCTTTATTACGTTTAGGTACTTCTATACCGATTTTGAGTGTTTTAATCATAAATGGATGTTGCATCTTGTCAAACGTTTGTCTGCAGCTATTGATATGATCATATAATTTTAATCTTTTCTTTTATTACTGTGGTGTATCACAGTGATCGATATGCATATGTGAGCCATCCTTGCATCCCTGGAATGAACCCCACTTGATTGTTGATGTGTGATCCTTCTAATATATTGTTCTTGGCTTGTGGTTTCTGTTTCAATATTTTGGGTATTTCATTCCACTCTCTCCTGGCTTGTAAGGTTTCTGCTGAAAAATCTGATGGTAATCTAACGGGGTTTCCTTTGTAGGTTACAGTCTTTTATTCCCTGGCTGCCTTGAGAATTCTTTGTCAATAACTTTTGATAGTTTTACTATAATGTTTCTTGGAGGAGGTGTTCTTGTGTTAAGATAATTAACTACTTGAATTCGAGGATCCAGCTCTTCCTATATATTTGGGAAGTTCTCATCAATTATTTCTTTGAGTAGACTCTATTCCTTCCTCTCTCTCTCCTCCTCTGGGATACCCAGTATACTTATGTTGCTCTAATGGAGTCAGATAGCTCTTGTAGAGTTCGTTCATTTTTTAAATTCCTAGTTCGCATTCTTCTTCCACATGAATCAATTCTAGATTTTTATCTTCGAGCTCACTAATTATCTCTGGTCTGCTCTATTTCCAATACTCTCTAATGTATTATTCATCTCATTTATTGAGTTCTTCAGCTCCAGAATTTCTTTGGTTCTTTTTTATAGTTATTATATTTTTGGTAAAGTACTCCTTTTGTTCATTGAGCTTTCATTCCTGAGCTCATTGGACTGCCTTTCTGAGTTTTGTTGTATCTCACTGAGTTTTTCACAACCATGATCTTGAATTCTCTGTCATTTAGATCAGTCTTCCATGTCTTTGAGTTTGGTTCTGGAGACTTCATTTTCTTCCTGAGTTACCGTGTTACCTTGGTTATTCTTGGTAATTGGATTGCTTCTCTGCCTGAGCATCTCAGGTAGTGAACTTTGCTTTGTTAGGTTTTGCTTTTAACAATTTGGTAGGTTGATAAGTAGAAGTCTTTCTTTGTTTTCCAGTAGATGGTGCTATAATGCAAGTTTTTGTTTCCGCTTACCTGTACTACAGGCACATCCGGGATCTGGGATCTTGGTGGTGCAGTGTTGTCTAGGCTGTGAAAGACATCCCGTATTCCTCAAGGTGGTGGATGTCCCCTCTGTGTGGATCCAGACTGCCTTGGCCTCAGGGCATGACACCCATGCTGGGATGTGGCAGCCAGTGGGGCTCCAGGCCTGTGACTTCCTCCTTGTAACGAGTGGCTGCCAGACACACTGTGCTATCGAGGTGTCTTGGCTGCTTCTTCCAGGTTCTGCCTCTACTGGATTCCACCATGACAGATGGTTGGGTGGGCAAGGGGAGGCAGGTTCGTGAGTCTTTGGCTTTGCCTCCTTGCTAATAATGGTTGTCGCTAGTCCGCAGCTGCCACACTGCTGGTCCGTGTCTCTGCCCCGGTCACCGGGTTTAGACAAAGTGGGAGCTGGCTACTCAGGCAGAAATGTTGTTTCTGTCCTGCCCCACCCCCCCACCTTGTGAGGGCTGCAGCCTGACTCCTCCCCAACTACCACGCCAGCTGGGGCTGCAGCAGATGCCCCGGATGCTAGACTGCATCTGCAGCCACGTCTCTATCCACCTCCCCTGCTTGTTCTGACACGCCCACCTTCAGAGGTACTGATGCTCCGATTTCTCAGACGTGTTTCTACATTGAGCAGAGGATCCTTTGTTGGATTATAGTTGTCCGATTTGTTGTAACTTTAGGGGAGATACAAAGGGATCTTCTCACTCTGCCATGATGCGGATATTACCTCATTCTAGGAATTTTTAATAGCTATACTTGTTTTATCTTTTTTTTCTTTTTAAACTGCTTTATAATCGCATCCCATACAATTCTCCCATTTAAAGTATACAATTCAATGATTTTTTATATATTTACACAGTTGTGAAACTGTGAAACCATCATCACAATCAATTTTAGGACATTTTAATATCCCTAAAAAGAAATCTCTGCCCCTTAGCAGTCATTCTCCGTCTCCTCCAACCTCACTCCCAGCCCCTGGCGACCACTGGTCTACTTTCTGTTTCTACGGATTTGCCTATTTGGACATTTCATATAAAGGGAATCACACAATGTGTGACATTCTGTAACTAGCTTCTTTTACTTAGTGTAGTGTTTTCACAGTTTATTCATGTTATAGCATGTATCACTGCTTCATTCTTTTTTACTGCTGAATAATATTTATCTTTTAAACATTCTTTAATACTGACTTTCAAATATTTTTATTCCTCAACCTATCTCTTCTCTCCAGACACATTCATGCTTATTCACATTTCCTTGGTTCAAAAAATCACAAATGAACAGTTTAACCACCAAAGTCAATAATGACTGTACTGGGTTATAATTCACAGAATAAGATAAATACCCATGAGTCCATATTGATATAAATAATTGAGTACGTAAATGAAGAAGAGACAGCTTTTCCTTATAGAACTCCAATTAATAAACACAGAAAGGGGAAACAGAAAATTAGCATCAGGAAAACACCACAATAAAAGTGGCTGTACACAAGGTGCAGTGGATGCTAAAACTAATGGGCAAAAGTATAAGTAGAAACAGGGTATTTGCAGAGTTTCAAAGTATGTCCCCAAGGTATTTATTCATTACAATGGGAAAAATAAAACTTTACAGTGCTGAAATCTAGCCGACACCACCTTAACCAAGTGATCAAGGTCAGCACTCCCAGTGGTCAGACCACTGGGACCATCACATATCCTACCAGGAGGCATCAAGAAGGGAACAAGCGCATCGTTTCTGTGGGTCTCTTGCCAAAAATGCACAACCTCCTTCTAATCATGAGGAAAACAGTGTCTACGCCCATGTTAGAGGACTGTCTCCAAACTACCTGAACAGGATTCTTTAAAAGTGTTAATTAAGGTCATGAAAGACAAGGAGAGCCTGAGGAACTGTTACAAATTCGAGAATTCTAAGGGGAAAACACAAAATACAACTGGATCAGCTCCTGGATCAGAAAAGATGACATTCGTTGAAAAGCTAGCAAAATTCAAGTCTGTAGTTTAGTTATAGCACTGTACCAATTTTAATTTCTGCTCTTGAAAAATATACTACAGGTAGGAAAGATGTTAACATTAAATGAATATATTTTTGTGCCTTTTCCTTAAATCTAGAATTATTTTAAAGTAGAAGTTGGGTTTTTTTAAATCAAAAAAGAACTCTATTTCTGATTGTTCTAAGAAGTACAACAGACATGGAACAGATTCACTTTGTCAGCCTGGGGCGGGGCATGTAAATGTTAGAGTATCTTATTTCCCCAGAGACTCTGGAAATTCAGCAGTAGGGACTTTTCCTTTAAAACAAAAAGTCCACATAATTTTACTTACAGGATCCCTTAAAAACTTTTACATTTTATCAATTATTTAAAAACATATTCTCTCCCTCACTGGGGACTATGTATTATCTCTGAATGACTTTTAGAAGCTTTATAAGAAAGATAGACACACATGGACCTAAGAGCCCTGTAATTCCTTCAAAGCTACAGTTTGACTTGATTATTTGTATAAGTTGGGCTTGATCAAGATAAAGGGTAAATTATCAATAAATAAAATGTTACCATATGCTTCTTTGAATAAAGGAGAAATGGTAATTATCTACCAGGTCTTTTCTAAAATACTCGTATATAATAAAATTATTTTTAAACCAAATGAATCTTAGTAACCAAAATAATGACTTTTCTATGGAAATCTCATAAAAGGAAGGGAAAAGAGTACAAAAGTGATAAGGAAAAAGCATATGTAATAATTCAATAGGTAAATGCTTAAAAGAAAACTAATTATATTACTTTGACAATATACAGAATGGTAATACTCTAAAGTTTATCATGCATTCTTACTTGAAATTTACCCGTTATAAGTCAAGAACAGATAATTTCAGCATACATCACAATTTATTAAAAAAAAAATTTTCTAACACAGAGAACTGAATGCAGAAGATGTTAGTTTGTTAAAAACGGTTAAATATAAATTTCAGAATGCACACAAATCAACATTTTTCCAGGCAAAAGTAAAGCTAACAAAACAGACTGAAATTACCTTGATGCAACTGTATGATTTTATACTGTAAGTGGATTAAAACTACACGTTCAAACATTATCTATCATCTTTGGTAAATTCATTAAATAAGCTTAGAACAGATTAGCCAGAAATTAGTGCCATGCAAAGACTAAAAGCAGCTATTATATTATAATAAACCCAAGGCATGGAAATGAGCACAGATTTATAAACAGCCCAGCATGAAGTTGCCAGTAATTGCTTCTAACGGTCTAATAAGAAAAGTAAGATTTCACTGAAAGTCTCTGTACCTGTCTCTGTTTGCTAAACCCAGAGTCACACGGCTTCAAGGAAGGAATAAAACAGAGTGAAGGACACAAGCTTCAAGTAAACCATCAAGTACACATATGCATAAACATAGGCAGCACTTTTGTCATTCCTTTTATTTTCCCATAACTTTAAACCAACCACCTCTACAGCAACACCAAGCAAGGACAGTCACACGCACGCACGCGCACACACACACACACACACACACACACACACATACACACACACACACGCGCGCGCGCACGCGCACACACAGAGTAGTTTCATGTCATTAACATGTGCTTGGTAATTTTAAAACACTACTCTCAAAATTTATATTCTATTAAAAGAATCCTTGGCCATACATTCATCAAGAAAACCCGGTAAATCAATTTTGTTATGAAAAGTCAAAATCCTACTACATACAAGTTTAAAATTGTTCAATATTCTAATTTAAAACTTGCAACTATTTACTGAAGACCAATTTAATAATAAGATCTAAACATCTGGAATTATGCGATCACTTCATACAATAAAATACTCTCTAGCTACATTACAGTTAATGTTCAGAAACATACTTTCCAATTTTGGGTTTTGTTTCTTGGGCATGAGGCACATGATATACGCACTAAAGAATACCGTTTCAAAAGAAAGGGCTTAAGAGCCTCACAGCTCAAGAAATCACGTAATGTAATGATGAAACATCTGCATACTACGATTAACATAACTATTCTGGTGATGTAGATTTTTGAAAGCTCGTTCAAAGCAGACACACTGCCATTAATTACTTTTCTGTGTCTACTGGGTAGATGGTAAATATTCCTAAAATAGTTAAAATAATCTAGAGATGACTGACAATACTGATGCAAAATTAATTTCCTACACTGCTTTAGTACGAGAAAGGGCAGGGTCTTTGCGAGCCTAATGTCAGATGTTTTTCTTTTGACATACTCATTATCTGGAGTACTTCATGGGAACCTTGTTTTCTAGTTTAAGTGTCCACCTTATTATAAGGAGGCTTTTAGGAAGTTACTATGTATATCTGTGGAGACTTGAAAAAATATCCAAAAAAAAAGAGTGCTAATGAAATTACACTATAAGAGACCCAAAACATAAAAGATAGCTATTGTTAACCTAGTTGGAAAACATAACTCTTCAAACTACATAAGAAATAATTAGGTCAAAGTTCACAGAAGAGCTTAATGCCATGTTTTAAGGGCAAAGTTTTAAAAACCACAAGTACTAAACAATTGCAGTGAATATGATTTTGTTTTTTAACTTTTAACTGTACTCTAGGATTTCAATCGTATCATTACTACAATATCGTACTGCTTTGAAAGTATCTCATTTGAAAGTAAAATCAATTTAGTTGTGGTTTATTAATTATTCAGAAAAAAAGTTTTCTTCGAGTGCAAGTCTGGCACAAGGACTTAGCAGCAGGAAGTGAATGCAATTTTTTATTATATTATTAAAGAAAAAATAAGCTAATTCTTTTCCAATCTGAAACAGAATAATAAAAACACACTTCTGAAATACTTTAGAAAGTGTGACTGAGCTACCCAGAAGTTGCTGAGAGCTGACAGGGAGGGCCCATCCGGAGCTGCACTCTGAACAAACCTGACCCCGCCCACGCCTTACCCACAGCATCTTTAACTTTCTCGTCCAAGTCTGCTGCTCCTCAACAATGAGAAACAGCTTGATTTGGACATATACTCATTTGAAAATGGGTTATTAAGTTCTAAACCAGTGGTGGAAATAAAAATTATCTACAGCTGAGCCCATCTTTTTTTATTTTTTATTTGGTCACTCCACTTAATGGGTCCAGTTTAATGAAAACCAAGATCTTCATTTTAATACCTTTATTAATTCAGTAGTTTTCATCAATCTCTAAAAGCAAAAGTGACAGCACCCTGGAAATCAGGATACCATTTAACACTGCCTTTGCAAGTCTAAAGTTCTTTACAATTTTCCTTTGTGCTAATTAGTTATTCGCATGCCTTTCAATGAGGTATAAAATTGATCTAAATAAAGCTGTCTAAAGATATCAAGTCAACCCCGTGGCAGAAAAGGCCCAGAAAGAATGACTTCATGCAACCTGTAACTGCCCCATGACAGCCTTCAAATCCATCAAGCTCAATGAGGGCAGAATTTTCACCAGTACTGTTCACAGCCACATCCCACTAGAACAGTGCCTGGCAGATGCTCAGGACATTTGTTGAGCCAGTCAAGGATCACCCAGGATCTGTAGTACTCAATGCTAAGTAATTCCAGGAAGGATGGAAGGATCAAGAAATGCTCTACCACTCCTCCTCTGGAGAAAATGCTTTTCAGTGAAACAGGCACCACCATAAGCAGCACCCTTAAGTAAAAACAGACTACGATACTCATAGCAGCAGCTCTCTGAAAGACCAAAGCAAAATGCCACTGAGGAGACCTGGCTGGAGACAGGCCCCCTATAGAGGTTCCTTCCTGTCATGGTCACAGACCCATCTGATGCCACTACTTCCTAGTAGGAACCTGACTGAAAGAAAGCACCAAGGAAAATTCCCCTGGAAAGCTTTCAAAATGTTAAAGCTTTTGGAGCATTCAAATAACCAAGGAGTCTTTCAAATTCTAAGAAAACAAATCGACTGACACCTTTCAGCCTGAGAAGCATCAACAGATAAAAGACCTAGTTAATCTAAACTGATTGGAGTACTTGTACTGAGACAAAGGTTTTTTAACATGAAATAGTTGTAGTTTCTGCATCTTTAAAGCTTCATGGAATTTAGCCTTTGGGGTACTACTACTAATAATAATTATTAAGTACAGTAAAACCTTGGATTGCGAGTGACTCGGTTTGTGAGTGTTCCGCAAGACAAGCAAACATTTCTATTAGGTTGGTGCAAAAGTAACAGCAGTTTTTACCATTACTTGTAAAGGCAAAAACCGCAATTACTTTTGCACCAAAATAATAATACATTTTTTTAACTTGGTAAACGAGTGATGTCTTGCAATATGAGTAGTTTGTTTCCAGAACGAATTATGCTCGCAAACCGAGGTATTACTGTCCTTAAAGTACGCTCAGGCTGAGTCATCCTTAAATCAGACCTTTGAGGTAGGTTTGCTTTTCCCAGATAAGGACGCTGAGTGTCTGAGAGGTTAAGTGACTTGTCCAAGGCCAAGAGCTAATCACAGGGTCTGTTTAACCTGAAAGACCAAATACACAACTAAGTCACCGTGAGTGTTGACAGGTCAGGTCCACATCAGGTGCTCCCCCTCCTGCACAACTCAGCTATGTCTCAAAGACGGAGCCCCGAATACTCTTCTGTGCCGTGGAGCTGGACTTGACCATGGGTACAAGGGCTCTCTGATGACCCTCGAGAGGGAAGGCAAGTCCAAGGTGCGGGCCAGAGTTCGTTTTTTTACTGGTTTTATAAACTGGAGCTCTGATGGAGATTTTATTTCTAAAAGAAGCTTCCCTACTTTAAAAGTTTGAAAAACACTGGTCCTTTCTAGCTCTATTATTCTGGGGAGCATATTTTGGGTCCAATGTTAATTTTTGCCCTAGTTTTACAAGACTTGGCATATATTTTCTCTTATTATAAAGTTACAGGCAGAAAGCTAGCATAGAGGCTTTTGTTTTACATCTTCAACTTTGTGAAACACTTGGATATAGCTATAATTTATCTGCTAAGTCCTTGGCTGGCCTTCACAAGCTACAATCATTATAATGCTCCTTAATGTGAGAAAACTCAATTATTTTCATGAGGATCTGCTTTATAAAGATTTATCATAAATTGCTTGTGGTAAAAAACAAAAAAGATGAGACCACCTTTACGGAGAAGACCATAATTGGTTAACTCTTTATGGTCTGTTTGATTTTTTTTTAACTCATTATTCTGAATCTATAAGGATGATTTGCCCAAAAACGTTGTGTAGCTCCTGTTATCAAGTCTTCCATATAAGGGGCAGTTGCATGAGCAGAGATGGACTCAATCTGCAGTCCTGTTCTCCTAGAAAGAGTTTTCAACTACAGAACCAGAAAGCCATAGAGGCCATGAGGAGCTACATAATTTTTATGTTAACCATGTCTATGCTCGTTCAGCTATAAAGATCCCAGACAATGTTCCCATCTACAGATACTTCTCCACATTTCCACCACTGCTTTTAATTTGGCTTTGAACTGTCTACTTTTACTAGTGTTCTACGAAACAAACTTCACATGCTATTGTCATTGTTAATTTCTTAAAAGCAAAGAAAGCTCGGTAAGCATCTATTATTCACTAAACAGATCACAAAATTATCTTTTAATATTAAAGGAACAGCAAATAGTATGTTATTTTACTAAACAAAGGCACTAATGTATTTAGAACATCTTTACTCTTTGTTATTGGGCTTCTAAACACACCTCAAGAATTGCATTATTTCCCCTTCCCCAAAAACTTATTTAAAAATTTGCCTAATGCTCCTTCACTGTCCTTGAAAGAAACTACAGACACCTTTTAATTACAAGTGTGTGTTCACATTCTTAAGCATGGGAATAGCTACGATTTCAGCATGTCTGTGTCACAAGGCCACCACATTCTTCACAGTATCTGATTTTCATCTAAAGTTTGCTGAGGAATTTTACCTTAGAGAACTGCATTGCATGCAGGAATCTATGTATTAAGGGTTCCCTGACCAAACTAAAAGTAATTCTTGCATATAGTGGCAATGATCCATGGATTAAAGATTCCTCCATCGCCCAAATAGAGTTATTATGGTTTATTGTTTCTATCATTCGTGGATAACTGAAGGCACTCAAACGATTCAGCTAAAATGTTAATGATTTAAAAAGAATGATCAGCCCCTCAATGAAAAGACCAAAATGGTTCTCGTTCTCTTGCTTCCTAACATGAACTCAAAATTAGCGTTAAAAAACTACTGCCTATCCAAATGTATGTTTTATGTTTAAACATGGATAAACTCAGAATGCAATATTTCATCACATTCATTCCCACTGCTGAGCCACGGTTCAGCATAGCTTTAGATGAAACTGATCATGTTTATATGGACATAACATTCTGTAAATATATCAATAGAAGTTAAAATACAAATGGGTTATTAAATTCCAGTGTTAGAGGAAATGATTTTAAGGCTTATCACATTGAATGTATTTCTTATTAAGTACAAAGTCTCCAATAAAAAATATACAGTGACTTCCTACACGTTTGTAGGTTTAAAGAAACCTACCTTAAGGTGTTTGTGTGGGGGTAGGGCGGGGGGTTTGAATAATTCCCTTTACATGCTCAACTAGCCCTGTGTTTATCTGGAAATTTTATTTTAATCAATATACAGATAAAGAAAAGCAGTACTGTGCTTACACGAAGGCTTCAAAAGCCATGGAAGCCTCGATTAGGGATGAGTCACTAGAGATCGTTTCTGGTCTGCGCCACCTAGCTCATAATGTCTTTTTGTAGTCTCACGGGTGATTTGGGGTATCTTCAAAAATATTCTACATGTAGAGTGCCAGCTGCAGGCTTAAGAAAAATGGGCCAATGTGAAAACAGACCTCAACACTACGGAACAAATACCACCAATCGAATGTTCCTGGAGGCTACTGAAAACACCCCTTCCTTACTAGACAATCAAAAAACCCCATCCCGTGTTATTGAAAAAGGGGAAAAGTAGAAGGAAATAAAGGGTAAACATTAGCTCTTTAATTACTCCATGATCTATAATATTAGTATTCAGTACTCGACGTTAGCTGCCCATCACACCACAGATGCAGTTAGTGAACTGTGGCCATGACAATTAATTAAGACAGTCAGTCGTTACTGCCGCGGAAGCGACGAGACACCCAAACTCCACACCACAAGACTACTCCATTACCCTCGAGGAGTCTGTGGGTGAAGAAAGCCCCTCAGCAGCGTCCTCCTTGATAACCTCCTAACAACACAAAACAAGAGGGTGGGTGAAAGGTGGGGATGAGCCAGACTAGGATGACGAATGAACATGATGTTAAAATAATAACAGAAAACACCGAAACCAGGAGGTGATTAGACTCTTCCTTCAGTGACATTTTAAAACATAAAATATTAATATAAATACCAATTTAAGTACTATAACTTTTGCCTCCTACTTTATAAAAACATATTAATAAGGAATCTTGTTTTGCTAACTAAGTTTATCATCAGGAACACCTGTTAAGCACAGGTGCTTTTTGTTTTGGATTAGATTCAATAGTACATTTGAATAATTTCCTTATCCTATTTAATTTCTGCATTGGATTAAAATGTTCTTTCAATATGTCATCTAATTTTTATCCGACAGAACTAACATGTATATACAGATACCATATACATATATCCTTTAAAAAGATATTAAAATTAGCAGATGTAAAGGTTTAGTTTTAAAAGTCTGGTAACCAACACTACATTATTGGCCAGAAACACTGCTTGTCAACAACTCAACATTAATCCACTGAGGCTGCTAGTCATTTCCCTGCATAGATATTTATGAGAAACGAAAACAAAATACATTTTGTTAGTAATAACTTGTTTCTTAAAACTATTTATAAAGTAAGTTGCACTTTCACTACAGAAAGGAAATAATCAAACTTCTAATGCTCTTTGCATTCCTTATTAGATGAATACTTTAGTTACCCTTTTTTATACTTACTAGGCCATTGCTCTGCTCTCTGGGCAAATTCGATTTTACTGATGGACGTGAGATGAGATGTTGGGAGCCGCCAGGGTAATACCTTGGCGTGTAAAGGTATGGGGCAAAGAATGGCTATGGAAAAAACACGTAACAAAAGAAGGGGATAAACAATCACAGAAATCAAAGTGTAATGAGATTTATCAAATGAAACTAACCAATAAAATGCAACTCCAAACTTTCAATGCAAGTGACAAAATCAAAGGAAAAAAGCCTCACTCATATTCTGTAAGATATCAAACCTGAATTAAAGACGTATTATTTAAATTTTTATATTTTTGATGTAGTAAAAGCTTTTTTTAAAGCAACTAAATTTTATACTTTACAATTTGACACGGGTTTCTGTTTACATTTAACAACTTTACAGCCTATTACCATGTGTCGGGTTCTAAGTGACAAAAATATTAACTCACAATCTCTTTTTTAAAAAAAGGTAGAATGGAATCTTAATTCTATAATGGAATAATAATGGAATATTATTCTTTACAAAAGAAGGTTAGCTTTAAGAAAGACCAAAAAAAGTCTCAATTATACGAGAACACCCTAGCATACATTCCAGGACATCTGTTACTCTCCGTTCATAGAATTTACCTTATATCCTATACCCTAGAGCAGGGGTCGGCAAACTTTTGAGATGGAAGTGCCCATCCTGTCCCTCACAACAATTTAAACATTATTTGAGAGCCATAAAACAAATGAAATCACCATTATGTGAATAATATATTTTAAAAATTTTATAAATGAAACTATGATAGTTTTATTTTCATTTTCAATTTTACTTCAGAGCCACAAGTACATACCCAAAGAGCCACACGTGGCTCGTGAGCCGCAGTTTGCCGATCCCTGCCCTGGAGTTTTACTATATCTTCTAATTCTAAATAAGCAAGCATGTATTTTTTTAATGGGAAATCCACTGTTTAGATACGATTTATAACTATATAGCATTTATTTGTAAAAAGCTTCATATTAACAGGAGCTATCCGATTAGATGGACTAAACATAAAGATTAAAATTTCCCCAAGCTTCTTTGCTTCTTTACACTGAAATAACATCTTCCCCTGCCTTTTTCACTCCTGCCATTTTAAGAAAATTATTCTGCTTTTAATTTCCAGACTAAAAACCTCCAATAACTAGAGCAAAAACAAAACAAAACAAAAAAACCCCAAAAAACTAGACCTAAAAACATGACAGAATTTTAAATGGTTTAAAAATAATAAAATGTTATCAAGGCATCACATGATTGTTTTTTATGTAAAATTAGTGAACACAAACAAGGTCTCAGCCTATATGGTATGATAATTAAAATTTTTTTTTAAAGAAAAAAGAAAAAATCTTCTTGGTCTCAAAAGCTGAACTGTCATGTAATGATCAATTGAGCCATTTTAAGTAAATTACATTACAGCAGATTTGAAGACCGGAAAATAAAAACTTGCATTTCACACTGGCTACCACACAAAGTTTCCAAGGATGGGAGACACTATAAAATGCTATTGTTCCGCATTTTTCTCCTTGTCTGAGTAAAAGAATGGAAAAATATTCATAGGAACTCTATGAATGGTGCAGCTAATGACTTATACGGCCAACATCTTTCAAAAACTGAAGATTTAATTTAAATTCTGGAATTCCTTCTTTACCATATTTATTCTAAACTCTCTTTCTTCCTAGCTCGTATGAAATTTATTTAGGCATGCACTTGGCTTCTATGAATACTAGTCCCTATGTTTTCTTGAATTAGACTAAAGAGGGAAACAACAAAAACAAGGAATTGCATTGGATCTTCGCGTTAGTTCCAGGAAATATAAACTAGTGTTCATGCTCCATTGTCCTATAGGAACTATTTGTGTTAATAAGCATTAAGGGTGTGGACACCTTGGGCCTGCTAAGCTTGATAGGATCTGAACACCACTGATAATTAATTGTGCTTTCATCTTTTCAAATAGAAAATTATCATATTTATACTTAGTGAACAATTATACATGACTGAAGGTAACCTGAAATAAGACTCTAGAAATGGGATATAGTATAATATTATTATCTGGCAATAATATCTGAGTCCTACAGGCAGTATTTTCTCTCATTATCTCACATTTAAAAGTTATAACATGTATTAAACTACTGAACTACTGTAGAAATTTAAGCTTATCATTGCTTTAAATGCCAATATAAATTACTATACAAGATATAACAAATGAAACACTTGTTTATCAACAAATTCCTCTGAATCATAGGACAGTCACTGCTAACCCTGTGGAGTTCACTTTCTTATCGAGATAATAAATAAAAGCAAAAAGCATCGCTAATATTCCGTCTCAACTGATATCTAGAACCCATTAAAATTCAAACTTCTTTTGATTAAAAAAACATTATATATTAAATTCAAACTTAACATTTTTCCTATTTTCAAGCTGAAGTATAGTTTGAAAACAGTAACAGAATCCATAAGCAGAAACTTCTGGTGCTTCCCTGGAACAGGTTCTGAAAATGAGAGAGTCCTCGTATTTCCTTACCCTGTTATAGAACGGATGCTGGGGTCCCGTCATGCCACTGTAATAGCTGCTGTGAGGCTGTGGTGACACAACCCCACCTCCGAACGGCCCGTTGAAGGACGTGGAAGAAGAACAGACAGATGGAGGCTGGCTGTAGCCTGACGGTGGTCGAGGAGGGGCTTCGTGGACAGGGAGCGGGGGGTACGCAAGGCCCCCGATATTGATCTGGTCTCTTGCAGCACGAACATCTGAAAAATTAAATGATCCCCCAGAAGGCACAAGAAAAATAAGACATTAGTGATTAGCCCAGCGACCACTTCCTCCTCTGGTTACTAGAGAGAAACATGATTTTGTCCCTCTTGCCCGGGTTCCAACTGACTTAACGAGGCAGACAGGGCTCCTGACCACTCACGCTTTGCAGAAAAGCTGCTTTCACCAACTGAAAAGGCGCCATCTGGATGCTTCTCTTCAGTTACCAGAAATATAAAATTTTCTCTGACTTTTTAAGGTATTTGTTGGTATCTTCTGTAAATTCTTAATTCATAAAGTGTTACCAACTATTAATGACTCACACTTGCCTAGTGTTAAGAAGTACAAAGTCAGCTAAGGCTGTGGCTGGCAAACAGCAGAACTCACTTGCTTCTGAACAATGACAGCAGCCTTTTAACAGGAGGAGTCGTCTAAGGCTCTCTCCGTAATTCCTGGAAACTCAGAGGTGGCTCAGCAGTGCAGGAATCACACAAAAGACAGCGTGTTCCAGTAAAAGGTGTGTGCATGGTGTGTGTGTGTGTGTGTCTGTGGTGTGTGTGCGCACATGCGCATGTACATACATAGAGGTACCTCAAGCACAACTTAAATTATTCCCCGTACTTCATTACTCTATCCTCAAGTTCCAGTCCACAAATTAAAAGCTAAAATTTAAAAATTAATATAAAGCGTTTACCTCTCTGGATAAAGATCCCTATTAAGAGCAGAAGATTGGTGACAGAAAAATTACAAAGGACTGACATCTTAAAGTGGTGACTATATGTCAAAAGGAATCTAATTCCAAAATAAGGATTCAAGTATGTGGGCTGGGAAACACAATAAAGTGAGTTTAATAATAACATTTTCTTAACACTCCCAAAAGGATGTCAAGACTCCTAAACATTAATTCTCCTGTGTAGTGCTTGGTTTAGTATTTCTTGGTTTTTTCATGGACCAGGAGAAACTTATATAGCTAAGTTAGAAACAGGAAAATTTTTGAGGACTTTAAAGAAGAAAAATTAAATTTACTACTAACACCCACCTGCAATAATTTCCCGTAGTTTGGGGTCGAGGTTTACAGTGCATGGCAAGAAGGTTTTTACATCTCGAGCCACAAGAACTGGGGTCCTTGAAGACAAAAACACTTCAAAATTTCTTATATCTCCATCTATTTCCAGCAGTGGTTCAACATCTTTAGTTGTTGGGATGTTCTTTGATATTCTTCAAACAAGAAACAAATGAAAAGGTCATTAATGTCATTATTAGAAAGGCAAATTCTTTATGTAACTTAAAATTTGTTATTTCTAAAAGTAAATAAAACATTACACAATGCTCTCATTAAAAAATTTTAAAAAAACAAAGAAAAACAAAGCAAGTGGCATAGTTACAAAGTCACTAGGTAACAAGTAAGGTCAGAACTACGTTGCCTTAACCACAGGCAGGGCTTGGGCTAGAAAAACAGAGGGAAAAAGTAACACATATACTGGGTACTGTACGCGTTAATGATTATGTCTCAGCAAAAATTAAATGCGCTGTCATTTTACACATGAGGAGAGTGGGTCTCAGATATCAACTGCCTGCCTAAAGGTCACAAGGGTCAGAAAGAGAAATCTGATTGGTTCTAAAATCACATTTACTATAGAATACCATGGGCCTTGCCTTTGCAAAGAAAACAAGAAAAAAAGAATAATCTTTAAATAAATTACAAAAACTAGACAAAAATTAGCACAGGTTTTTCCTTTTTTTTTAAAAAAGGGTTTATTTTCTATTGTAAAAGTAATATATGCTCATCTATAAGGAAGAGAAATACAGAAAAATAGAGGGGGAAAAACATAATTTCCAACCGGACATAATAGCTACTAATACAGTGCATCACTTAGTATTTTTTTTATTATGCAGAGTTTTTTTTACATAGTTGAGTTTATATATGCAAACAATTTTGTATCAGGCAGAAGTCTTAAATGTAAAAACAAGTAATATTCATTAAAAAATACTTAGTAAACCCTTTTTGTTAAACTATATAAAACTGTCATTTTTATAGGTCGAAATGGGCAAATATTGACAATTCCATATGGTTCAACATACCACATGCCAGGCAATGTACCAATCTGAGGCAATCTGTAAAAACGCATTGCAGAGAAATAAAGAGATAGAAAATATGAAAAAGAGTTAAAAAGACAAGGAGATAGATGAGAAAAGTGGAAATCCCCAAATGTCCACTAACAGATGAAGAGATGGCTAACTTGTGGTTCATCCATATAATGGAATACCACTTAGCAACATGCAGGAGTTAACTTCTACACGCATCAACATGGTCGATCTCATAATAAATTATGTTGCGTGAATGAATACAGCCAATAAAGACTGCACAGTTGCATGTTTTCATTTACATAGAACTAGAAAATGTAAAGCAATCTATGGGGACAGGAAGCAGATCAGGGGGGCATTCCAAAGACACAGGAGGAAACTTTTGGAAACAACAGATGTGTCCACTCTCCTGATAGCAGTGATGATTTTGTGGGTAAATACATATACTAGTATCAAAACTTGTGGAATTGTACAATTTAAACGCGGCAGTTTATTGTATGTCGACTATACCTCATAAAGCTGTTTAAAAATCCCAGTACATTTGGAGATAACTTCAAGACACTCAAACTCCCAATTAATTAATTAATCAATCAAGAATATCAACTGTTAGATTTTACAGACCACAGTGTCAGAGGAGCACTTTCCTCTGACTAAACACTTTTTCAAGCCCTTCCAAAAGTGAAATGGGCTCTTACTCTAATATTAGTTACAGTTACATTATTTCTTTGGGACTAGCACTTTACTGCTAAGACCATTAAAAGCCATCTAAGGGAAAATCCAGAGAACAAAATTAGCCAACCAGAAAAGACTAGGGCGCTGGTGAGAAAGTAAGGATAGCAATTTTGTCTTAATGAGTTTCAGGAAGTCCCTTTTACAGACTCAGGAACACAAGCATGTAGAAAAGCCCTCTGAAGTGGGGTTACTTCTTGATAAGTTAAAACTGGCACTCAAACTGATTGTTTTTAAAATGAAATGGAAAACTTGGAGAATGGTTGCACAGAATAATTTGCAGAAGTGGCCAAAATATCAGAGTTTAACCAGTTAACAAGGTAGTTCATCTATTTCAGGAGCTTAACATAAAATCCTCAGAAGAGAAGCTCCCAAGATTTATATAAAAACACACAACTGACAAGTCACATGAAACAAATTAACTGAATTTTTTTTTTTAAGATTTTTTTTATTTTTTATTTGGTAATTGGGGGGATGGGAACAGTACTGGGGAATTAGGGGAAGGGGAACAGACAAGTTGCTGTCGTTTTGTTCTTCAATCTAGTTGTGGAGGACGCTGCTTCACTGGCCCAAGTTGGCACCATCATTGCGCTCTTCCCTGGCGAGGCAGATCAGTCGCCGGCTTCTGGACGGCCGCTCACTGCGGCTGCTGGCCGCTCACGCTGGCTGCTGGCCGCTCACGCTGGCTGCTGGCTACACACGGTAGCCCATGGCAACCCACTGCCACAGGGACTGCAGCCTACGCCGTCGCCAGCGACTCTCGGCAGCCCAGCTCCAGGTTGAGCTGTTGTTCAGCATCTTAGCTGTAGAGGGCAGTGTCACTGGCCCTCATATGTGGGATCCGAACCGGGGCCCTCTGGCATCCCAAGCGAGTTCTTAACCATCGCGCCACTCGGCCGGCCCACAAATTAACTGAATTTTAATGCCAGCTCTGCTTAAGCTTGAATGTGAACAGCGTTCTCAATATGATAAACAATATGGCTGTTCCCAAGCCAACAGTCTACTGCTGGGTTCCAGACTGAAGTCTCTAGTCTAACCTTTTGAGCTCAGCACATTCAAATTCTACTGAGAGATATTTATGTAAATGATTTCTGGCAGAAAAATAAAGGCACCAAAATCATAGGTGCCTTTATTTTTTTTTCAGATATTTTTCCAAAGGTTAGTATTTAAAGAATTTATGTAACTTCACTTTTCAATTAAGAGTGAATTTAAACTTCCAGTAATATGAATCATGTGAATTCAAGTTGCTAGCAGTTAAATGGCCCACAGAAAACATTATAAAACCTCAGGCATCAATGAGTTCCCAGGAAGTTCAAATGCAATGTCTTTCTGTGCTACCACCTAGCAGTACTTGTTAATGCCAAGTCAAGTGCAAGTTAAAGGCATTTTGATTATATATAAATGACAGTGGTTTATAGAAAGTCCATATTAATTCCTTGGCAGAAATCACACAAGCCATTCACATGATGTCCATTCAAAATGAGGTTTTAAATTACATGGGAAAAATTCTATTTTAAATCAAAACATAAACAGGTTCTAAAAGCATAATTTACAGAGAAAGCATTACTTATCATACTTTATCTAAAAGTAACTGCCTAATAATGTCATTAATTAATCATAAGACATTAACGATTAAATTTTCTTTAACATTTTAAACTGGGAAAACTCTTAACTGCCTCAGAATTTTAGTACCTTGAAACAAATTTAACTTCTAGTAGACTCCCAAATATTTTCTCTCAGTGAATGTCCATTTGTTAAATACTCTAGGCACAGAGAGAGCCCTTGTAAGATTATGGGAGATGGATGGAACACAGAAAACACCTACTCATCACTGTTGCCAAAGGGTGACATGAAAGATAAAATCACATCCACTGATAAGCCCACTACTATTTGTGGGAAGACCACCACGCCCCAGGCAGGAGCTAACCGATGCTCTCCCCCCTTCTGTCTCAAGCCTGTTACACCTGCTCCTCCTGCGTAGCTCAGCTCCATCCCGCCTTCAGGGAGGTCCTCCCTGAGACCAGGCGGTACTCCTCCATGACCAGCCCTCCTAGCACATGTTTTCTGGCAAACCATACTCGTATATCACAACTGAAATGTTATATCCATTAGTGGAATTATTTTAGTAATGTCTACCCCCACCCTAAACTGTAAATTCCATTAAAGCTGGGAGAAGTTTGGTTTTGTTCACCATTGTATCTCCAGCACCTACTCTAGAATACTGTCTTATCACTGTCGCTTAATAAATATTTGTAAGTAAACTACACAAGACAATGTATTGTCCCTAAAGAACTCTATTCTTTCAAAATAATTTTCACTTTAATTATCCTTCCTGATATTGAGGGGAACTTTGTGCTTGGGAAAGAGTAGGACAGTCCATTTGGAGTTCATGTTTGGACGTGATGTGAAATAGGGTCCAACTCCATTCTTCTGCATGTAGTAGAAATCTGGTTGGCGCAGCACTAGCTGTTGAAGACTCGTCTTTCCCCAGCGAATGGACCTGGCTGCCTTCTCCAATGCTCAGTTGGCCATATATGTATGGGTTTATCCTGGACTCTCAATGCTATCCCACTGGTCTATATCCTTATGGGTTTATTTGGGACTCTCAATGCTATCCCCTCGGTTTATATCCTTATGCCAATGTCACATAGTTTTGATTACTGTTGCTTTGTAGTGAGTTTTAAAATGGAGAAGTGTGAGTCCTCCAACATTCTTCTTTTTTGAGATTGTTTTGGCTATTTGGGGTCCCTTGCAATTATATGAATTTGAGGATCAGGTTTGTTTCTGCAAAACAAAAAGGCTATTGGGATTTTGATAGGGAGTACACCGAATCTATTGATCACTTTCGGTGATACTGGCATCTTAATATTTAGCCTTCCTATGAACACAGGATATCTTTCCATCTATTCAGAGCTTCTTTAATTTAGCAATTTCTGTAGTTTGCGGTGTATACATATTTGACGTTGTTGGCTAAATTTTTTTTTATGGATTCTTATGGATTTTCTATATACAGGATCATTCACTTGCTATTAGAGGTAGTTTTACTTTGTCCTTTCCAATTTGGATCCTTTTATTTCTGTTTCTTGTCTAATTGTGCTGGCTGGAACTTCCAGTATAATACGGAAAAGCAGGTGAAAGTGGGTATCTTAAGTCAACTCAGGCTGCTACAACAGAATAAACATTTATTTCTCATAGTTCTTGGAGTCTGGAAGTCTGAGATTAGGGTGCCAGCACAATCTAATTCTGATGAGAACCCTCTTCCTGGGTTGCAGCTAGCTCTCTGGTCCTTCTTAAAGGACACTAAGCCCATCTTGAGGATGCTACCCTTCTGGCCTCATCTAAACCTACTTACCTCCCAAAGGCCTCACCTCCAAATACCACCACAACGGGGGGTAGGGTTTCAACAAGGCATCTTTGTCTTGCTCCTGTCTTGTGGGGGGAAACTCTTTCAACTTTTGACCATTAAGTAGGATGTTCCCTATACATTTTTGTTTGATAACCATTATCGAGAGTGAAGTTCCCTTCTAGTCCTGATTTTCTGATTGCTTTCATCATGAGAGGGTGTTGTCTTTTGTCAAATGTCATTTCTGCATTCATTGAGTGT
>NW_017737231.1:0-1219 GCF_001890085.2 Hipposideros armiger | reverse complement strand
AAAGAAATAATTATAAAATTATAAATAAATATCCCATACACAAACTTCCAGTTATAAAATAAACAAGTCACAGGGATATAATGTAAAGCACGGTGATCATAATTAATAAACTCTTGCATATATGAAAGTTGGTAAAGAGAGTAGATCTTAAAAGTCCTCATCATAAGTAAAAAAAAAACTTTTTGTAACTATATATGGTGATGGATGTTAATTAGACTTATTATCATTTTACAATATAAACAAATATCACATTATTATGTTATGCATGTAAAACTGATATGTTATATATCAATTATACCGCAATTAAAAAATAATTTTTTGGGGCCGGCTGAGTGGTGCATTGGTTAAGAGCTGGCTTGGGACGCCAGCTCTGTGCAGCAGGACCCCGGTTCGGATCCCACATGAGGGCCAGTGACACTGTGCCCTCTATAGCTAAGATGGTGAACAACAGCTCGACCTGGAGCTAGGATGCTGTGAGTCACCAGCGACGGTGTAGGCTGCAGCCCCTGCTGCAGTGGGCTGCCATGAGCTACCGTGTGTGGCTGGCAGCCAGCGTGAGCGGTCAGCAGCTGGCGTGAGCTGCCAAGAGCCGCTGTGAGCGGCTGTCCAGAGGCTGGCAACCAATCTGCCTCACCCGGGAAGAGAGCGATAATACCAACATGGGCCAGTGAAGCAACGTCCTCCACAACTAGACTGAAGAACAAAAAGAACAGCAATTTGTCTGCTCCCCTTCTCCGATTCCCCAACACTGTTCCCCTCTCCCAATTCCCCAATAAAATCTTTAAAAATAATAATAATAATAATTTTTAATATCCCCTGTACCATTTTAATGATGATTTTTAAAAGATTGAAATGGTAACTAGAATTATATTGGTAAGTCACTTATTAAAAATCTCAAACTTTGCACTGTAATCAGTTCCTCTTCTCAGAACTGAGTTTAGAGAAACATGTCTAGAAATATTTAAGACATCTGCTAGAGATAGGATGTTCTATTTAATTGCTTGTGGTAAATGACAGACATAGAAACAGTTCCTCTCTGTTCATTTCTTAAACCTCACAAATTATCTGGGATTTACAGCCTAATGGAACCATTTTCTCCTTCGTAGGTAGGGTGGGTTTCCAGTTGAATCTTAGTACTATTATGAATATGTCATTCTGAAAGAATTACTACAGTAAGAGAAATATATTTATGTATATCTAAGCAAAGAAATAATTATAA
>NW_017737230.1:0-1220 GCF_001890085.2 Hipposideros armiger | reverse complement strand
ACCTAGATTACAGATCCCTCATTTCCATCTACTTACTACACCCATTTTTCTCTTTTGAATTCCTACATTGCTTGAATTTTTTATTCTGTTTCACTTCAAGTCACTTGAATTTCTCTAATATTACTTATTTGTATCCTCCTTTCTCAGTACACCTTAATTCCACATTAATTAGCTTTTTATTTGTTTGTTTTTGCTCCCCTCCCTCCCCTCCACTTTCTGGGATTTTTCTGTTCCTATGAAAGGTATATGTAGTTCTCTCTTTTTCCATATACATATTAAATTTGCTGCTTGGAGAATATCTAGTAGGAAGAAAAGGCTGCTGGCTATTTCTCATTAACGCTAAAAAGTAGCAACACCAACCACACTAGCAAAATACACATACAGACAAACACGTTTCATGTAAAAAAGAGATATGCAGACATGTATCTATGGTTTATTTCTTAGTTGTCTTTTTTTTCTTCTCTATTCCCATTTTTGGCTACTACATCACCTATCATTTGTAATTTTTTTTTGGTAATGTTTTCATCTCCTTCATTTCTCCCATGACACCTTAGACTATCCAAAGTAGATAGATCATGTTAAAAGCATTAGAATTCTGCTGCATTTTATTTCCCCAGGAACCAGGAAGAAAACTGCTTGATGTTTTGGTATTTTAATTAAGGTGAACACACCAAACTGAGAGAGAAATATTAATGTGAGTAGTCTAGTTTCTATGTGCAAGATAACATGTTTTGATTTTTATCTGACTTCTCCAGATATCACTTTTTTTGGCAAAGAGGATATGAGGGTGCTGAGATTCTGAGGACTGGAAAAATTAACTAATTTGTTCATTTGATGAGTGGCATGAATATCGGTGCTTCTCACACTTGGCACCATGAATATTTTTGAATACCAGTTCAAACACCTTCAGCTGTTGGGTATTAGCTATGTCTGCTCAGGAATATTGCTAGCTGCAGTTTGGGGCAAAAACCTTGAACTTGGAGTGCAGCAGATTATTCTGATGGAAAACTCACTAGTCAGGGGTTTATAGAGTCATTAACAGGGATCTAAAGTCCTACTGAGAAGAGATTTAGGACATCTGCAACTTTCCAGTTCTTTCTTCAACTTGCCCCGTGTCCCAGTACAAAGGAATATTTCCATCAATTGAGTGCGGGTATACATTCTCTGTACCTCTCATTTAGCACTTATCATATATTGCTTTATATTCTTTATATACTTAT
>NW_017737229.1:0-1220 GCF_001890085.2 Hipposideros armiger | reverse complement strand
GCTCTAAGCTTCAATGTCTTTATAAAATAAGAATAAAATTAGCTCTCATTCAATAAGATAAGCATGAAGATTAAATGAGTTAATCCAAGTAAAACACATATGCAGTATCTGGGTATAATAAACATATAATCAATATGCTAAAATAATCATTATTATTACTGTATTTATATCAATAATACCATAATTGTTCAATGTTCCAAACTTACTCTTGCATAAATGATGTACATGTTTACAAAGATCACATTGTAATCATACGAGAACTATCCACATGTAAAAAGATGGAAGACATAAAATATCTTCAAATATGGGTGGGTTTGAGAAGTCTCAATAAAGAATTCCCTAAGACAATAGGACAGCCCTGGGATAATTCAATGTTTTAGTTTCTGCTGTTTCTTGTCTGTGCCCTGGGTAAAGAGGAAAGTTAGGATTAGCACAAATGGTTTATATGACCCAGATGTATTAGAAAATATAACATGATATCAAAAATTTGGGGGTTCTATAACAATACCAGGATGAATTAGTGATAAAGCTCAAAGACACACAATTTAAAGCTTTATTACAAAGTACCAGGTATTTCCTAAGTTAGAATCTATCTGTCTCCTAAGTTAGAATCTATCTGTCTCTTCTTAGAGAATGAAAAAGGAACAGTAAGCCAAAAAATAGCTGTGTTTTTATATTCAAATCCCTAAATTTTAAATGTTTTTGCAAAACTAAAGTTTTAGGTAAATATACTAATGATGATGAAAATCATTAAAAAGTTTCAAAAGTAGTTTCTTTCTTGTTTCCTACCCATTTTATTCCCAAACATAATTGAACTCTACAGGCCTGATGTGTCACAATAGAAGAATAAACACTTCCAAGATTCCCAGGAGTACATGCTCAGTCCATTATTTCTAAATAATCTCCTGAACAACCATCCTACAACTACTATTTCAATGACATGCAATGAATCCCCAGTCTCTATCTCTAACGTTCACTTCTTTCTTTAGCTCAAAATGCAAGTATACCCGTTGGATATCTCTTAAGAAACTTCTTTAGATTCCTTAAACAATGCTATCAGCATGATTCCCTCTTCCTTCTTTCTTGTGCCTCATAAACTGACCTCTCCTATATTGCTTATGATTATTGCTATCATCACATTCCATGTAAAGGACAGGCCTGCTTCCTTATATTCTTCCTCTATAAGTACCTTAATTCCAGTTCATAAATACTTCTTGAAA
>NW_017737228.1:0-1184 GCF_001890085.2 Hipposideros armiger | reverse complement strand
TCTATTCCTGAAGGCAAATTATTACATGTAGTTGCTAGGAAATAACTATATTTAAATTATAACATTGAAGATCAAACTTTCAGTCCATGAACACACAATTTTATATACATATATTATATGAATGAAATCTGACATCTCAATGTTCCAAATTGAAAAGTAGTCAAGAACAGATTTTAATATAAGATGTTTTTCTTTCCGAAATTTAACATTGGCAATTTTTAAAATGCATGACCTTCTGAACTTGAAAAATTTAACATTAGGGCTAATAGAGTTATTGTAGAGTGTTTGGTGTTGACTTTAAAGGTGTCAAGCTGGTGCTGGATGTATAGACGAATAACAATGTAATTATGGAAATCACCTGTGTTCAATAAATTATTGAATTGAAAATAGCAAAATAAATATTATTTTTAGTGAATTAATTTAGAAATAGTATTGCAATTGAGTATGCCAAATTACTCCTTTGACCTGGACACATTATATTCTGGACTATTTTGCATATAAGGTATCTAACATGTTCCAGGGACACTGAATGATTTTGAAGGGAAATGGTGAATAAAGACTGAAGGTCTGCCTTTGTGGTTTGGATTTTCAAAAGAATTTTCTGATGTTTAAAAATAGGACTGAGACTTGTCTCAGAAACATAATAGATGTTCTTTTCCCTATTAACAAAGCCTTTGTAAAGTACACCTTAAAACCCTGGGTATTGTATATAAAACAAACATAAGAAGGCTGGAAATTTGAGAGCCAAAAAAACAGACCTCCAGGAACAGTTGCACTGAGGAACAAGACTTCCCTGATTTTTTGTTTGTTTTCTTCATATACACCAGACTTGGAGCTGAAGAAGCTGGCAACCTGAAAATGCCAACAGGCATAGGTAAAAGAAGCACCAACAAAGGATGTTCTCTCTAGCAAAAGGACCAGCAGAGCGACAGCTTAGCAAGACAGAAAACTCAGAAAATATTTGCTTTCTACCAGGGAAACACCACAGTAAAACTGTGACCCCCCCATCTCCAACTACATCAACAAAGTCCATGAGGAATGTCCGTTCCTACTAGGCTGTGATGAGATGTCTGAACACCTCTCTGGGAGTAGTATCAAATAAGAAAAAGTAAAAAGCCAGGACTTTTATCCCCATCATTCCCATGAACTGGTAATAAATAAAATTTTAAAAAGTAATAAAAATA
>NW_017737227.1:0-1112 GCF_001890085.2 Hipposideros armiger | reverse complement strand
CTCTTGGCCTCTCCCTCAACTGAGGCCTAACCCGGTGCATAGCCCAGACCTTCCTTTTGTTTCCCAGCCGAAAGCTCACCCTGTCTCCTCGCCGAAACCTGACCCTCCACCTAACGTTAACTCGGCCCACCACGAACACATCCTGACTCAGCAGAAACTTCCCTTGAACCCGCTTCCTACGAACACCCCGAACACTGCCGCTCAGCCCAAAGCGAAAGCTGCACATGTCCCTATGCAAGAACTTAACACTTTCCCTAGAACCACACCAAGAACTCTCCTTCACCTGAACCCTGGATCTATAGCTAACACTTGCCCGACTCCTAAGCCGAATTTCACAGGGTCCTGGGTTTTCCAGGAACTGCTCATGCTCCTCCTGAACGCTCCCTCACCCAAGGCCTAACCCTGTGCATAGCCCTGAACTTACCTGTGTTTCCCATGTAAAAGCTCACCCTGTTTCCTTGGCAAAACCTGACCCTCCACCTAACGTTAACTCAGCTTACCACGAACACTTCCTGACTCAGCAGAAGCTACCCTTGAACCCGCTTCCTATGAACACCCCAAACACTGCCCCGCAGCACAAAGCGAAAGCTGCACATTACCCTAGACCTGAGCTTAACACTGTCTCTAGAACCAACCCTAGATCTCTCCTTCACCTGAATCCTGGATCTATAGCTAACACTGGGACGAGTCCTAACCCAAATTCTCACAGGTTTCTGGGTTTTGTAGCAACTCCTCATGCTCCTCCTGGCCTCTCCCGCAATTGAAGCCTACCCCGGTGCAAAGCTTTGAGCTTACCTGTGTTTCCCAGCCAAAAGCTCACCCTGTTACCTCGCCGAACCCTGACCCTCCACCTAACGTTAACTCAGCCGATCACGAACACTTCCTGATTCAGCTGTAGAATCCCTTGAACCCGCTTCCTACGAACACCCCGAAAACTGCCCCTCAACCAAAACCGAAAGCTGCACTTGTCCCCAGACCTGAACTTATCACTCTCCATAGAAACACACCCGGGGCTGTCCTTCACCTGAACCCTCGATGTATAGCTAACACTGGCCTGTCCCCAAACCCGAAGAATCACAGGGTCCTGGGTTTTCCAGCAACTCCACATGCTC
>NW_017737226.1:0-1167 GCF_001890085.2 Hipposideros armiger | reverse complement strand
CATGTCATTATCTCCAAGTCTCATCACTTAGAGAAGAGGTTTTAAATAATTGATTACCACAAAAGAGGAAAAAGGCCATGCCGTCTTTTTCATTATCCGTCAAAACCGGGGCAACCTCTCCCTGTGGTCCGGACACGGACACATAAATACATTAATGCACGCGCTGGGAAGAGCATGCGCACAGATCGATACGCACAGGCCTGCTTGTGTGCCTTTGGGAAGGAGAAACCAGCATCCTCTTTCTAGCTCCCGTGGGGCCTGCTCTCCCCGGCAGGATGCCAGAGCAGTGAGAGATGGGGGCGCCCTTCTTTATTCCCCTACTCCCTAAGTATCCCTCTTCTGCCCTCACAGATTCACTCTCTCCAAAGCACACAAACTGCTAACATCTGAACTCTGCGAAACCATGTCCGCTTCGTGGGATCACACGTAAGCACACACGGACAACTGCGCACGGACGTGTTTAACGTCTAGTGAAAAGGCCTGCACCTCCACTTCCTAAAATGTCTCTGCCCGCGGCATGTCCTCATAGGAGGGGACCGCCATGGAACCGCAGAAAGAGGGAGGCACATGCGCATCTTAGCAGACACCCGAGAGCTCACTGAAGCGGAACAGGCAAGACGCACAGCGGTTATTCCGTGGGACGCATCGGCCTAGAGCGCTTCCCCTTCCTGCGAAGAGGCCAGATGTCTTCGCCATCACCTTTAAAGCGCTGGTGCCTCTGCAGGCAGAGCCCAGTTCCAAGGCCCCCGCAGAGAGCAGGTGCAACTTACCACGAGGGAGAGGGGCCTCTTCCAGGAGACGACGCCAATGAGTCCTGACAGCAGCACCTGGAAAGGCAATCAGTGCAGGAAGGTAAGGCGTTTGGAACCTTTAACGAACAATCAGAACAGTATCAGCTATTACACACACACACACACACACACACACGCCCTACAATGAGGTGCACAGTGAATGCAGCCCGCAGCCACTCTGACCTGCACGTCCCGCCCCTCAGGCCACCAGGTCTCCTGACAGGGGACCCTGCGGTGGATCCAAAAGCCAATGTGCTGTGTGACAGCGCCCCCACCACGTGCTTATCCCTCTCTGGTCCTGTAAGCTACTTGGCTGCGCGATTTAAAAACCACCCGGAGGGCTGAAAACACTTTGGAGAAAAGCGCAGATCTCCCC
>NW_017737225.1:0-1221 GCF_001890085.2 Hipposideros armiger | reverse complement strand
CCATCACTGAGAACTATGTTCTCTTAGAAATTAGAAGATCTTTGGTGATGAAGAATTATGTGGGTTTAAGGAACACAGTAATTCAGGGTTATACTTAAGCACTTAGTCTAGGGAAGCCTTAAACTTCTGAAGAAAATAGCTTAGGTTAAGAAGGAAGCGAGGTACAAGTAGTAAGCCAAAGAGCTAAGGAAACATGTAGCCTGGGTATGGGAAAGACCTGCAGAAAATAAAAGGTGGCTGACACATTTCACATGTGTCATTCCTCACTGTGGCAGTGTTAGAGCACTCGGAAATGGAACGGGACAGGTCACTAAGCTAGAGATGACAGGTTAGCAATGAAAGATACTCAGTCACTGGGAACTTCCTTACAAATCATGAATCTCACATTTCTTTTTGTTATTTACTCTTACAGCTCATTGCACCTCTGTCTGGCAATAGTGTTAATTTACCATACCAATGTTTTTAAGAATTCAACCCAAAAGGAAATCTCCCTGTCTGCAACAGGGTGCAAGGTACCAATGCAAAGATCTGACAAAATTTCTTGCAGGTACTAGGGTTGTGTCATACTCAAAAGACCCAGTTTTAGATGTAGAAATAGCAAGAGAAGCATTTCCGAAATTTGAACAGAGCGAGAAAACTATACTCATAGGACAGTAGAATGATTCTAGTGACTACCAAGGAGAAACACATTTCTTGAAGGCAAATTTGTTCTGACCTGGTTGGGCTTGGGCACCTGGTAGACACTGACTGTGCTGTGTTATTCAGACCAGTCAGCCCTGCAGCTGTGCCCAGCCTGCCCCAACCGCTACTTATTTGCATTTGACTGGGGTGCAACCCACAGCCCTGGACACATTAATAGTGTGGTCACACCCTGTGCAGGAATCAGTCCCAGGCAGGACTGAGCATGGACATGAGGGTCCCGACTCAGCTCCTCAGCCTCCTGCTGCTGTGGCTCCCAGGTAAGGAAGGAGCACTTGGGGGATTTACTCTGCCAGTGTGGTCAGTACCACTTAGACTGCAGGGTAGTTATAAGACCTGGTAACATCATTAAGAGCATGGATGTTTGTTTTCATGTTTCCATTGTCAGGAGCCAGATGTGATATCCAGATGACCCAGTCTCTATCCTCTCTGTCTGCATCAGTGGGAGACAGAGTCACCATCACTTGCCGGGCCAGTCAGAGCATTAACAATTATTTAAGCTGGTATCAGCAGAAACCAGGA
>NW_017731971.1:1161078-1221502 GCF_001890085.2 Hipposideros armiger | reverse complement strand
CATTAAAAAAAAAACAAAAACAAAAATCAGCTGAGTAAATCTAATTGGCTTTATGAAACAATACCTGAATCAGCAGCATCTCACCTAGGAAAAAGAGAGACACTCAGAGGACTTATAAAAAAATGGAAGCCTTTTACAGAAAGTGTTAGAAAAGGTCCTAGTCTTTTCTGTCAAAGACAGCAAATTTAAAAACATTCTTCCTCATTATTGTCTAGTAGTTTCTCATTTTAAAGCGTACCTTACCTTGTATCTAGGCAGATCTTGCTTTTCTATTAGCCAGTCGATTTACATTGTAAGGTCACGCTCGCCCTAGCCAACAGAGGACGACATAGTGGAACCCGCCTTAGGGATAAAAGCTGAGCGGACTTTGTGCTCAGTGTGCTTGCTAAACCGACTCACGGTGGCTCCACACCCTTTTGCAGAAGTAAAGTTTGCCTTGCCGAGTTACTTTCGACTTCATGTGTCTTTATTTGCAACACGGTTAAATTCTATTCTCGACAAAAGGAGGATGGGGCAAGGACTCATTAGAAAATAAAAATGCAAGTTCCTTGGAGGAAAGTAGGAGCTGTGGGTGACAACAGGTTCTCATTGGCAGAGCTGCTCTTTTTCCACTGACTGGGCTTGTTGGTGGGCAAGAAGAAAACCTCCCTTCCTCCTACAGGGTAGTCAAGTAGAAACACCTTTCTGTAAGAGAGGGCAAGGTAGTCTCTCCCAGGTTGAGGTAACTGAGAAGAGTGATAGGGTGTGAGAGCTCCCTCTAGAGACCTTCCTGACTCCAATCTTAGTTGAGATTTCCTTCATTAATTCTCACAATTCATTGCTTTCACCTGATTCATGACCTTAAAAAGCCTTAACCAAGAAGGCTTAGAACCCATGACCTATTCAGTACAAAGTTCTCCAAGAGTAAAAAAGTCGTGTGGGCTTCCAGCACCCTCTGGGGGAGTCAACCAAAAATTCTAGTGTCCACTGAGTGCAGAACTATGGGGGTACAAATGTATTAGCAACTCTTTGGAAGGAAATAAACTACACACGGAAACCGGGGAACGCTAAGAGCATTTTAGCTTATAATTCAGCTTATTTATTACAGCTTGCTGAGGTTTCCAGGCCACCATTAATGAGGACAGAGAGCCCGTTTGCAGGTTTGAATGCCTGTATGCATATGAGGGTGGAGGGAGGAATGGTTCAACTTGTTTTTCATCAAAAGGGGGTTATATGATCTTATAGCGAACTTCCATCACTACTACCCATAATTTTCTAGTTATTTTACCATCCATTGATTCTTTTCTTCCAGTAGCTCTGACGACCGAAAGCAAAACTGAAACACGGAAGGAGAGAGCAAAAAAAAAAGGAAAAAAAAGAAAGCACCAGAGGAAGCCAAGCGCCAGTCTTTCGTCCTGCGGTCCCTTTAAGAGAAGAACCTCTTGGGACCGGCAGTCCCAACCGACCCCAGTTTTAACCGAAACCTAACCCGGACTTCCCCCTCTTGACTCAAATAAGACCAACTTTGGATTTTCCCTCCCCTATTGACCAATCAGATTCTGTTACCAGGCAGACTTCATCTGCGCCCGAGTGAGCCCCGCGCCTTCTGTCTCCGGGTGGCAGCGACGACCAATGGTAGAGCAGGCCATCCGAGTATCTAGGCAGATCGGGGCTGTTCCAGCCATTCAGGAAAAAGAAAATAAAGCAACGCACGAGCCCGCTGGGCCAGGACCGTGGGGCTGGGCTGGAGTGAAGGTGGCTACGAGGTAGTTTCTCTTTCTCCCTTTCCTTTATTGTTGCTTGTGTGGGAAGGCGACTGTTCAAAGGTAGGGAGGGGGCACTATGAGTTGGGAGGAGAGCAGAAAAAGATTTTAGCTGTATTTTCAACAGCTTCTTCACCCATGTGCACGTGCCCCGAATCTGGGACCTCATTCCCCCCACCGGGTCTCCTACGCCCAGCCCAGGAGTTCCGCTACCCTCAACCCCCTCCTCTGCAGCAACCGGGGATTGAATGGAGGGGGAAGGGCGGGAGGTGGGGGCGCGCATCAGGATGGGATGTTGAGGGAGATGACGTAGGGGCCGGCGGCGAGGGAAGCCGTGGCGAGGTTGAGTAATGAGAACTTGGGCCCGGTGTTTTCCAAGCCTGGAAGGGCAGAGTACGTTCGTATCCTTTCTGACCTCCCAGGCAAATTCAGTGGTGAGGAGTATATTAGAGAATGAGACAACTTTGTTCTGTGGTGGTTATTGTTGTTTTTGAGGGAGAAGAGGGAAGTATGGGGTCAGAGGCAGAAATGAACATTTCTTTCGAACATGGATCCCCAATCCCTCTAGCTCTTCCTTCATAGCTTTTCACATTTAGGAGACAGACTGCAAAAAGGTGGGGCAGATAGAGTGGAGATGGCAAAGACCTTTAGGGATATTATATATGTATATATATGTATATATATACAGAGAGAGAGAGAGAGAGGAGAGAGAGAGAGAGAGAGAGAGAGAGAGAGAGAGGCAATGGAATAATTTCTAATTTTGGACAAGGCAAGTGATGAGAAAAAGACCACTGGAGAAATTTGGAGGCTTTCTTTCTGTTTCTCCATCTTGCTGAGTAGAGAGATGAGGAGTGCCCTGGGGTCTCTGGGGGAAGGAAAGTTAAATCTTGTCTTATTTCCTGTCACTCTAGCCCTCATGCCGGGATGGCAGAAGATGAACCCGAAGCTAAGAGCCCAAAGACTGGGGGTAGGGCCCCCTCCCGGAGTGCTGAGGCCGGGGAGCCTACCACCCTTCTCCAGAGGCTCCGAGGTAACATTTCGTAAGTACTCATCACCACCTCCAAGTCTTGTTCCAGACCTAGGCGTAGATCCCTGTAGCCCCTCACTTCCTCTGTAGATGGACTGCCTCTCCCCGGGCAAGTGCATCTGACCAGGGGGAGATTCTTGACACGGTAGCAGTTCTTGAGCACCTGGTAGGCATTTCAGCCCTCTTCCCGTCCTGAGTAATCAGACCAGGAGTGGGCAAAACTTGTGTCTGACCTCCAGCTTTCTTCTCTCCTCCACAGTAAGGCCGTGCAGAACAAAGTAGAGGGAATCCTGGTGAGTATTTTGGGGAAGAGGGCAACAGAGAGATGGAGTCGGTGAGGGATGAGCATGATGAGGATATGAATAATTAAAAGGTTTCGGGAGAGGCAGTGTTGTCTGCCCTGTCGGAAGACAGTTGGCTTTGCGACTTGCTACCAGTTTGACCTTGAGCATCTCACTTCATGTCCCTGTGACCTCTGCTCCCCCTGTCAACATGGTGTCCCCTAAGGGCCTCTAAGAGCACAGTGAGTGAGCACCCAGCCTCAAATCCTTCTAAGGTCCTTTTACAAAGTCTGACAGTCTCTAAGTCAGCTAGACTTTTTGGTAAAGACCAGCGGGTCTCACTTTGTATCCTTCTTGGCCTTATTGTTTCTCCTGCCTCTGTTCTCCCCACCTCAGCAAGATGTACAGAAATTCTCAGACAATGACAAGCTGTATCTCTACCTTCAGCTCCCCTCAGGGCCCAGTACTGGAGACAAAAGGTAGGTTTGGTGCTAGACTTTCAGATGTCAGAGGATCTGATTCTTAAAAGCTCACGAGGGGAAAGGGCGGGGTGAATAGGGAGACTCAGAAGGGCTGTCCTTGAGCAAGAAGGACGGTCCCTGTCGGCACTGGTTTACCAGGGAGAGGTGGATTCTGGGTGAAATAGTTTGGGCCAGCACTACTGAAGTGGTAGCCTGGATAGAACCAGGACAACTGTTGGGCTCTCAGTAATGCTTTTCTTACTTCTCTTGCAGCTCAGAGCCCAGTACACTCAGCAATGAGGAGTACATGTACGCCTATAGGTGGATCCGTAACCACCTAGAAGAGCATACTGATACCTGTCTGCCAAAGCAAAGCGTTTACGATGCCTATCGGTGGGTGCACGGGGGAATAGCAGGGTGGGTTGGTGGGCATAGGACTATCCCCTTGTCCCTGGAGAACTCCCTGCCATGGAAGAGCTTGAGTTCTTAAAGACTCCCCAGCTTGATCCGCAGGGGCCCTCTGAACCCACCCATGACCTCCTCCTCTGAGTATCTTCCCATCTGCCCCCCCAACTCACTCAGGAAGTACTGTGAGAGCCTTGCCTGTTGCCGCCCACTCAGCACAGCCAACTTTGGCAAAATCATCAGAGAGATCTTCCCTGACATCAAGGCCCGAAGGCTTGGTGGCCGGGGCCAGTCCAAGTATCCTTGACTGGAGAGGTTGGGGCTGGAGGACATGGGGAGGAAAACTTATGGATGTGGAGAGCCAGGAGTGGAAACAGCCTAACCTCCCCAACGGGCTTGGAAACCCCATGTGTGGGCTGCTCCTTAACTTGCATCAGATATTGCTACAGTGGCATACGAAGAAAGACCTTGGTATCTATGCCACCCTTGCCTGGCCTTGACCTAAAGGGCTCTGAGAGTGTAAGTAACAAACAACCCTCTGATTGCACTCTTTTCTCCAAGGTAGAAGTCAGAGGTCTTTGGGACATGTTTTCAGGGCGGACACAGCCTAGGTCATTCTGCACATATCTTCTGGGTATATAGGATATGTCCTTCTGCCCACCCTATGGCTGAGGCAGAGGACGAAGGGAATATGTGGGTTTCTGGGACGGGATGGTACAGGTTACTCCCACCCCCAGTCTGGTCTTACTGTGGCCAACATGGGTGTTCGAGAGGGGCCAAGGGTCCTTTAGTTTGGAGTGTGATGGAGCACATCCTTCCCCATTTCAGCCCGAGATGGGCCCAGAGGTAACCCCAGCACCTCGGGATGAACTGGTTGAGGCAGCCTGTGCCCTGACCTGTGACTGGGCAGAGCGAATCCTGAAACGGTCCTTCAGTTCCATCGTTGAGGTCGCCCGCTTCCTGCTGCAGCAGCATCTCATCTCGGCCCGATCTTCACATGCCCACGTGCTCAAGGCCATGGGGCTTGCTGGTGGGTGGACCCCCTCTCTGTCCAAGAAACCCTCAGGCTTCAACTTCAAAGGCCCCCAAACATAGGAGGAGAGAGGACCTTGGATTTGCCTTCTGTTCCTAGAGATCCTTCTAGAACATGCCTTAGACTAAGCACCTTCTTTCCCTGCCTCTACCAGTCAGTCAGAATCGCCCCATTTCTGCGTCCCGTTTCCTCCTCACCTTACTACTTGTTCTGACACTTCTGCAGAAGAGGATGAACATGCCCCTCGGGAACGGTCATCGAAATCTAAGAATGGTGTTGAGAACCTAGAGGGTGGAGCCCATAAGAAACCAGAGAGACCAGCCCAGGTAAGGAAGTCAGTGGCCCTGGCCTTGCTGCCCTGGGCTGCGGGCTCCACGTACCCTCTGCCCACGGGTCCTGTACTTTTTCACCTCCAGTGTCCAGTCTTCCTGTTCACTGTGTCCTCTCTTTACCTCTCAGCCTCCTCAGGAGCAGGAACCCCGGGCTGGGGCTGGCCCCCCAGCACGCGCAGAGCGGAAGAAGAATGTAGTGGAGAGCCCGGCCCCCGCAGCCAGTAACCCGCAGGTTAATGCCCTGGTGGCCCGGCTGCCTCTGCTCCTCCCCCGGGCCCCTCGCTCGCTTATTCCGCCAATCCACGTCTCTCCATCCATCCTGGCCCCCAAGCTTTCTCCAGGAGCTCTGAAATTGGCTACGCTGCCTCTGCCCAGTAGGGCCAGGGGACCCCAGGCAGCCGTACCCATCATTAATATGATCTTACCAACTGTTCCTGCTTTGCCTGGACCTGGACCTGGGCAAGCTCCACCTGGGGGGCTCTCTCAGCTACTGGGCACAGAGAATAGGGAGGTAGGCATAGGGGGTGACCCAGGACCCCATGACAAGGGTGTCAAGAGGACAGCGGAAGTACCTGTGAGTGAGGCCAATGGGCAAGACCCACCCGCTAAAGCAGCAAAGCAGGATATAGAGGATACAGGAAGTGATGCCAAAAGAAAACGGGGGCGCCCTCGAAAAAAATCAGGTGGAAGTAGGGAAAGGCATTGTACCCCTGACAAGGCAGCAGCTGCCGTGGACTCTGCCCAGGCCCCAAGGTTACCGCGGGAGACATTGGCCTCTGGAGGGTCAGAGAGGCCAGGGACAATGGGAGAGGCTGAGAAGGGGGTGGTGTTTGCCCAAGGTCAGGAAGATGGTGCTGTGTCCAAAGGAGGAAGGGGCCCCAGCTCCCGCCATGCCAAAGGAGGAGAAGATAAAATTCCTCTTGTCACCACAAAAGTGAGTGTCATCAAGGGCGGTAGAAGCCAAAAGGAGGCTCTTCACTTGGTCAGGGGAGAGGCAGACACTGCAGCACAGGGTAATAAAGACTTAAAGGGGCACGTGCTTCAAAGTGCCTCGTCCCATGAGCAGAAAGACCCCAAAGCGACACCCCCGTGATAGGTATGTGGGGAAGCATGTTATGTTCAGGTGCGAACTCTACCTGATTGCCCATACAGGTCCCTGTCCGCACTCGCTTCTCTGGCTCTTGTTTTCTGAAGGGAATTCACGCTGTTCTGTATAGACAGCTGAAGTTCCCTTTCTTAACACAGTGCCTGCTTCCTGCCTCTGACCTTTGCAGCTCAGTCCCCTTGGCTTCAGAGTCACTAATAAATCTGTAGGGACCTCCTTACCTGGATCCCTGTGCTACCCTACCCTGGGGGAAGATAGGGATGGATGGAGTGTGATGAATAGTTAGGTTAGGAATCTTTGGGTTTTAAACCATAGAAAGCCTAACTCAAGCTGGCTTAATAAAGATCTGTTGGCTCATGTAAATGGAAAGTCCAGAGGTAATGCTGGCTCCAGGTGCAGCTGATCAGTGGCTCTGTATGTCTAAATGCCCGAGTGACTTTTCCACCCCCGCTGTTCTCTGCTCTACCTTCCGTCTGTAGGATCACCTTCAGCCTGGCCCGACTTGGAGCTGCCAGCACTCCTAGAATTACCTGTCTGCTCACTTATGTCCAGACAGAAACAGGGCATTTCTGTGCCAGGAATCCTAGCAAAAACCCTATGATTCACTATATTAAGGCAAGCTCGAGTCACGTGTCCACCCCTAGCCAATCCCTGTGGCCAGGGGGTGGTATATGCTAATTTGCTTACTCAACATCCTGAACTGCACCTGTGGAAAAGACGGACTCAGCATCCACTGCTAGGAAGCTCATGGGGTTTTAGCTTGCTAGGTGGAGATCAGCCATACCTGCTTTTTTTCCCTCAGAGCCTTGACATTTTCCTTAATGCAGCTGTAACCTCTTTCCTCTTATTGTGGTCTCAGAAGGAATGAGAGGGAAGTCACCCTCCTTTAGGGGCTATCTCTTTAGTCCCATTTAGATGAGTCTCTTATTTTCACCTATGTCTCGGAGATGGGGCTCCTTTTCCTGCTTCTGAATTTTCCTTTCCCCTCATTTCAGCTTCCCTATCTCCCTCCCACCCTACTGCCACTTTCACCAAATTGAGGGAAAGATTTACTTCGTCATTTTATTAAATTCATTCTGCACCCACCAGGTGTCAGTCTCTTGTCATACATGTGTCAGGACTAGCCAGGACTGTGGGGTTTAGGCTAGCCAGACGGAAGGAGGTGGCTCTGTGCATGGGGAGCACCGATGGAGAGGCAATCCAGACTCTCCAGGTGCATCCTGGGAAAAGCAGTAAACCAGCCAGCGTTGGCTGAAGACACTTTGTCTTCTGCCTCTAAGGTAGCTTCTGTCAGGGAATCTTGGTTCTTCCCAAGAAAGACAGATTTTCTTTCAGGGAGACTTGTTCATTTAGTTGTGCTACCGCAGATTTTTAAAAGTTATATGTAATGTTTGATATCTATAAAGAATGTATTTAACATAAATAAATTATGAAGCCTAATAATTAAATGACTACCTATGATTCATCACCCAACTTATGCATTAACACATTAGAAATACCATTGCCTTTCTTGGGTTCCTCCCTATCCTATCCCCTGCCTTTCCCTAGAGGTAACTACTGTCCTTAATTTTGTGTTTCTTAATTACCTACTATATATATATATAGAGAGAGAGAGAGAGAGTTAACTATATGTGTATATATATCCTTCTTAAATCTTTTCAGTGTTGCTTTTTAGCTTTGCACAAATTTTGTACTCTAATAGTACCGTTGTTTGCTTTTCTCACGTAACATTATTTCTGAGGTTCATCCACATTGTTGTAGGTAGCTATGATTCGTTCATTTTCATCTGTATGATATTTCATCAAGTGCGTAATCCACAAGTTATTTATCCATTCACCTATCAATGGACATTGGGGTGTTTCCAATTTTTCGCTATTACAAACAATGCTGCTATGAACATTCTTGTACATGTTAGTGCCTTTGTTTTCAGTAAGATTTCTGAAAAGTTTTCTAAGATGGTCCTTTTGGTCTATACACCCTCTGAGTTGGGGACTGTTCCCTCTGTCTGATTCTCTGGAATTGTTTACCTCAGATTGAAAGAAATCATTCCTTGTAAGTTTGGTAAAGCTTATCTGTTAAGCCATCTGAGCCTGGCATTTCTTTGTGGTAAAAAATTTTAACTATTCTATTCAATCATGGCTACTGGGGCTTTCTATTTCTTCCTGAGTCAGTTTAGGTAAAGTGTTTTTCTAGGCTTTTGTATATTTTGTCTTTTTTTTTTTAATGAAATTTTTTTTTTTTTTTACCTCTCCTCTGGGTAGTCACACCCTCCTTTTCATTTCTACTGTTTACTTGTGCTTTCTTTTTTCCCCCTTGATCACTTGCACCAGAAATTTGTTATTTTACTTGTCTCTCTTCAGTTACTACTTTGGGCTTTGCTGATCCTCTCCCTTATATATTTGTTTTCCATTTCATTAATTATGGGTCTTATCTATAGTATTTCTTCTGGTTGGTTTAGATTTCACTTTATGTTGTTTTACAACATCAATTTTGACACCTATCTACTTAGTTTTCAAGCTGTCTTTTCTATTGTGAGTTTTTAAGGACCTGCTTCTCTACATTCCCCAAGTTTTTCTGTTGTAAAGCATTTAAATTATTTAGTTCTAAGAATATTTACCGTATGATTTTTTTTTTGATTCATGATTTAGAAAAGTTTTATAAATTTCCAAATGTCTGGATATTTAAAATTTTATCTTTTTGATATTGATTTTCAGCTTAATCATTTGTGCTCAGAGAATGTGGTCTCTGTGATACCAGTTCTTTGAAATTTGTTGGGATTGTTCTTTTACATTCTGTAACTTATCTTAGATGTCCATATCTGTTTTGTTGTTGCCCGTGGTAGTTTGTTTGCTTGTGTATTTTGTATTTGGGGGTTTTGAGCTCATATTTTGTTAAACTTAATCTATGGGAATCCAGAGGGCCTAAGCTGGGGGTACCTTGCTTCTGCCAGGAGCCAAAGGGTGCTCCTGACTTGGGACTGTGTTAGCCCCTTCAAGAGCCCTGGCTTAATTCAGGAGGCCCAGGTTTCTCCCATTCCTTGGCTAGGCCCAAAGTTTAGCCTCTGATCACAATACTGATGTTGGCATTTGTCCCCAGGGCAAACCTGCTTTTTCTACTTCATGTTGCTCGTCCTTCGTGTAGGTTTCAGCTTCATGTTATTTTTTCTTCCTTTTGTGATTTCTCTTACTTTCTAGCAAGCCCAGCAACATGCTCAATATCATGTCTGCTGTAATCTGTCCAGGATCTAGTTGTATTTTAATGGGACAGTCCTTTCCCGTATCTATGCTGCCAGAAGTAGGAGTCCACTATTGTGGTTTGGAGCTTTTCCTTCTTGCATTTTAAGCGCTAGGCACTTGTTAGAAGCTCGTTGGCTTAGGCCCTGCCTTCCAGTCAGGAATGATGGCAGCACAGTGTGACTTACATTAGCAGTTAAGTACAGAGCTGTGGCAGCCCAGAAGATTAGCACATAGGTCAGACGGGAATCAGGGCTGACTTCCCAGTAGAAATGAGTAGGCGTTAGCTGGACAAGTCTAACTCATAAAGCAAGAACAGGACAATGTAAGACATGGTAAAAAGACTTAAATCTTGATACTCACTCAATTGCATAGGAGCTGAATGTACATTCAGAGAGCTCACTTTGGGCAGAGAGAGGAGGGCATTCCAGGAAAAGCAGGGGTCTGGGGATGTGGGATGTGAAAACAGGGATGGCGGTACAACCCAGTAAAGAGACTTGTCAGGCAGAAAGGAGATGTGAGTGACTACTGGTGAGAAATAAACTAGAAGAAGAGCACATGACCATTATAGTTATCTGTTGACTGAATGAATGTATGAAAGGTATAACAATTGCATTAGAGGATGGAGAAACTGGAGTAAAGAGGAATCAGTCAGGCAGCTGTTGCCATTATCCATGTAGGAGGAGAGGAGGGACTAGACCAGGCTGCTGACACAGTGGACGTGACGGGCATATGGGAAAATAAACCACTGAGGATAGAATAGATAGAAGCATCCAAGGAAATATTGTCCTCACTGTGATTGGGTCTGGGGATGTCTCCATTCACTTGGGGAGAACAGGGCACTGGATGACTTTGAGATTTACGTGAATGTTACGGTGTTTTTAAGTAGTCTGTTAAAAAACTTACTCTATTTTAAAAATCTAACATGAAACAAGGTATGATATAGTTCAGGCAATCTTTAGCTCATTGGATGACGGACTAAACTAGGATTTTGGGGACTGTCTACTGCTCCTCTACCATTCCTTATTCTCTCCCCAGTACCTTGCTCCCCACTCCCATTAACTCCCTCTCCCCCCGTGTCTTCTTTCATTTTAGCCCTATCATAAATGAAGTTAAAGATAATTTATAATTTACTAAAATTTGAAATAATATTTTGCTATTAAACCAAGACAAACTCTATGTCTAGTCTGTGGTCCCAAATAAATGAATGTATTGCTTATTTTTGTGGATAACAATCAACTTTCTTTAAAATCAAAGCAAATGCCACATTCATGCATATTAAATGGGCAAATTAATGTCACTAAATATTTGTTTTATCTCATGTTATAGTTCCTAGTAGGTCTGCTTCTTTGTTTAGGATCATCTTGCTGGCTCCATCCTATGAGATAAAGCTAAGCATAACATACACGTAATGCAGTATTTCTTAAATGTTCATAAGGAGGCCTTTGTTTATTGGAAAGAGCATGAATTCAGTTTCAGTCTTAGCTTTACCACTTTCCATATGATTCTGAACCTGTATTTAGTCCAGTTTTTTTTTTCAAACTGTAGATTGCAACCCCTTAACAGGTTGTGAAACTGATTTAGCAAGATGCAAAACTGTTTTTAAAAAGTGAAACATAGGGCCAGCCGAGTGGCACATTGGTTAAGAACTGGCTTGGGATGTCAGAGGGCCCCGGTTCGGATCCCACATATGCGGGCCAGTGACACTGCCCTCTACAGCTAAGATGCTGAACAACAGCTCGACCTGGAGCTGGGCAGCCATGAGTCGCCGGCGACAGCGTAGGCTGCAGCCCCTATGGCAGTGGGTTGCCATGGGCCGGCAGCCAGCATGAGCGGCCAGCAGCCGCCGTGAGCGGCCGTCCAGAGACCGGCAACTGATCTGCCTCGCCCGGGAAGAGCGCAATGATGGTGCCAACTTGGGCCAGTGAAGCAACATCCTCCACAACTAGAATGAAGAACAAAACGACAGCAACTTGTCTGTTCCCCTTCCCCCGATTCCCCAGCGCTGTTCACCACCCTCAACTCCCCAATAAAATCTTTAAAAAAAAAAAAAGTGAAACATAATAGAAAATACCAGTTCATTGCATATAATAAGGGTAAGTATTGTTTCACGAAAACTTACCTCAGTGAAGACGTCTATGTGTTCTTCAGTGGTCATGACATAAAAGGCATTTCTTATTGTGGGTTGAAGTAAAACAATTTGAAAGACAATGACTTACCATTCTGAGCTCAGTTTCCATAAAATGGGATAAAATCTCTTTCACGGGGTTAAATGAAGTAATGTTTGTACGAGGTGTGATCAACCAATACAGTGAATGTTTAAATTTAAAAAAAAATTATTACATTGCCATTAATACTCCTCAAAATACTCCCCCTTGCTTCAAACACACTTATCCCATCATTCTTGCCACTTTCTGAAGCAGTTCTGGAGTCCTCTTTCGTGAGTGTCTTTAGTTGCGCTGTTGTAGCCTCAATGTCCTGAATCATTTTGACTTTGGGGAAGAGCCAGAAGTCGCATGGTGCCAGATCTGGTGAATAAGGTGGGTGAGGACACACCGTAGTGTTTTTATTTGACAGAAATTGCCGTATCAGAAGTGGTGTGTGACACAGAGCATGGTCATGATGGAGGATGATTTACAGCACACTTTAAAATACACCTGCTCTCAACTGTAGCTAACACCCAACTGACTGCACCGAACGAGTTGAAACTTGTGACACACTGTTACTAAGGTTCCACGCGCCGCCCGCTTCCTGTACTGAAGATCCCTGCCTTTCCGTTGGATGGCACTTGGCAGCAGCATTCACAGTATTTTGTGATCACAACAGAATGGCTCCATGTCACACATCACTTCTGGTATGCGGCAATTTCTGTCAAATAAAAACTTTACAGTGTGTCCTCATCCACCTTATTCACTGGATCTGGCACCATGCGACTTCTGGCTCTTCCCCAAAGTCAAAATGACCATGAAAGATAAACGTTTTGAATCCATTCAGGACATCAAGGCAGTCACAACAGCTCAACTAAAGACACGAAAGAGGACTTACGGAACTGCTTCAGAAAGTGGCAAGAACGATGGGATAAGTGTGTTCGAAGAAAGGGAGACTATTCTGAGGGGGGTTAGTGGCAATGTGTTTTACTGTAATAATTTTTTTTTAATTTAAACATTCACCGTATTGTATAATCACACCTCATGTTCATACGCAGTAGGAGCTTGAGTAATAACTTCTAGTTTCCTTTTTCTAATTTTAAAAAAAGCCCATAATACATGGTTCAGGGGGAAGAAAACCACTTTTTATAATTTCTTTAACCACAGGGATGTTTAAAATATAACGAGCTGTATCTGATCTGGGTCCTCTGGTTTACCAGCTTTTGATGCATAAGCCAACTTCTTTCTCCAAATTGATCAAATATAAATAAGATAAATGACATTACCTGACCCTGTTAGTTACTTCCCTGGTGCTATATCAACAAAATAAACTTTTTCCTGTGGCAGAAACTAAAGATACAGCTAGAATCCAAAGATGAATACTTGGGCCGGCAGAGTGGTTTGTTGGTTAAGGGTTGGCTTGGGACGCCAGCTCTGAGCAGCAGAGCCGCTAGTTCAGATCCCACATGGGTCAGTGACGCTGCGCCCTCTACATCTAAGTTGGTGAATAACAGCTCAACCTGGAGCTGGGCTGCCATAAGTCGCCGGCGACAGTGTAGGCTGCAGTGGGCTGCTGTAAGCTACCGTGAGTGACCAGCAGCCAGCATGAGTGGCCGGCAGCTGCCGTGAGCGGCTGTCCAATGGCCGGCGACCGATCTGCCTCAGCCAGGAAGAGCGCAATGATAATACCAACATGAGCCAGTAAAGCAACGTCCTCCACAACTAGACGGAAGAACAAAAGGACAGCTACTTGTCTGTTCCCCTTCCCCAATTCCCCAACGCTGTTCCCTCCCCTAATTCCCCAATAAAATCTTAAAAAAAAAAAAAGATGAATCCTTACCTGCCTTGAGCTCAGACTAGAGTGCTTTGGAGACTCATAGAAACAGAGGGTAACCAAAAAAATCCCAAAACTTAAGTGAGAAAGACAAAGTCATAAAGACATGCAAAGAAATTTAAACATATGAACTCTTAGAGATAGAAACACAACACTTGAAAGAAACTCTTCTACTTAATACTCTGTGTGTGCATGGAGGGGGGCCTCTTCACAAAGGACTTATGTAACTGCCTATAGCTATAAAAAAATTGCTACTTAAAGTTTGAACAGAGATGTTCCTGAAATGTTTTATTTTATTTTTTTATTTTTGTCATTGGAAAATAAACTTCCTACTGTAAAAAGTAGGGCTGTCACATCTCTTTTTACAATGTTTCAAAAAGCTGGTCTTATGGCCCTTTGGAACCCTACCTGTGGAGGGGATGTTTGGGCAACATTTTAAACTAGGCTAAAGCAGGGCCATCACCTCTTGATACTTGCCTGACAGCTGATTGGGAGCTGGCCAAGAGCTGCTGGTCCTAACAGGTGGACTAATGATTCCCCACTCCAGACCAGTGGTGACAAATTTAAAGGATCTTTGGCACTCTCAGCCTCTTTCTCGGCTCATCTTTCATTACTGTACTCCTGCGTGAACCTAGCTTATCAGCTTGCCCTCTCCTCGTGTTTGGAGCAAATCCTCTTCTATTCTTCAGCAGACAGTTTTTTAGCCTTCAGAATGCTCTCACCTCTTTTCTTTAAATATTTTATTTGGGAGTTGGGGGAGGGGAACAGCGTTGGGGAATCGGGGAAGGGGAACAGACAAGTTGCTGTCCTTTTGTTCTTCAGTCTAGTTGTGGAGGACGTTGCTTCACTGGCCCATGTTGGTATTGTGATCATTGTGCTCTTCCCGGGTGAGGCAGTGACTCGCTGGCCATTGGGCGGTGGCTCACAGCAGCCCAGCTCCAGGTCAAGCTGTTGTTCACCATCTTAGCTTTAGAGGGCGCAGCATCACTGGCCCTGCATGTGGGATCCGAACCAGGGCCCTGCTGCTCAGAGCTGGCGTCCCAAGTCAACTCTTAACCAACGCGCCACTCGGCCGGCCCGCTCTCCTCTTCTTTGGTTCTTCTGGATCATATCCAATAAATCTTCTAAGACCCGGCTCACAATATTTTGGAGAAGCCTTCCATTCACTCATTCACCATATACTGAGTGGCTGGAACGTCTGTGTTAATTAATCATACTCCTCTATGTTCCTTCAGCAATTAGGTACCCCATTTGTTCTACTTTTGCATATATCACATGTTTTACACAGGTATTTTCATGCTACTACCTTTCTTCTGCCTCCCAATTAAACACTGAAGCAGTGACCCTCTTTTCATCATCTATCCTATGTTATTGTCCCAATAATAGTAATACAGTACTATACGTAGTACCAATCTGTACTCTTTTAATTCTCACAAAACCCTGTAAAGTGTTAATATTCCTGGGTCCCCTTTTCAGACATAGAAACAGGTGCAAAGAGGTGAAATCAGTTATCCCAAATCAGCCTATAAGTGGCAAGGAAGATGGCCTCGAAAATCTGGGCTCAAATAACTAGCCTCAATGTAAAATATTAAGTAAAGCCCTGTGAAAGTTGGGACAGAGGTTACATTAGGACAGAGGTTCTGACTGAAAGAGCTCCCAATCAATAACGCTAACTGACAAATACACAAACCAATACCAGAGGTCCATTTGCAGGGCGTGTTTTTATTTGTTTAGTTGTACATGGTTTTGTTTGGGAGGAAGGATTGTGCCCTCCAAGCCTTTGTCACTTCACTCACCTCTCCCTACCTGGCCCTGTCCTGCCCCTTCTCGGAGGGATCGACATCCGGAGGCTGGAGGCCAAAGGCTGCCCAGACAGGTGGTGACCTCGGAGGCGGAACCGCGGCCTCGAGTCGCGCTGCTAACGGCGAAAGATTGACGTGGTTGGACCGCGCCATTCCCGGAGCGATAAGGGTCGTAATCTCGGCATCGTCCTTTAAGTGAATAGGAAAAGGGTAGCGAGGGTGACTATCTTCCCCGCCCACTCTCTCTCTCTTTCTCCTCTCCCCGCTGGGCCCCCAACGTCCATTCTACACCGGATTTACTAAGGGAGTCGTGTGGAATAGGGGTGGGGGTAAAGCCACTGACTGCAATTACGGTAACTCTGCTGGTAACTCAAACGGACTCATTTACATATAATATGAATGTACTTATGGAAGTACCCTATATATCTGTGCTTCTCCTCTAACAGGGCACCCACGCCCGCCCATCGCTCTCTGTTGGAGGGCGGGAGCCCCTGTCCCTTATCCAGCAAGTTTTACTTCCCTTTCGGCTTCCTTAGCCTGGCAAGCGCTATCTCTTAGGTCCGCCTCTCAGAGATTGGGCCCGCCCCCACTCGTAGGCTCCGCCCCTCGACCGCTCCTCCCTCCCCTGCTTCCAAACATCTTCCCCGCCCCCTTTTCTATTTCTGAACAGGCATGTTCCAGGCAGCTCACCCGACTCCTTAGATTACTATGGGATCGGTAGGGTCCTGAGCGTCGGAGAAGCAGGAAAGCATATCCCAAGAAGGGCTTGGACTCAGAAGAATCGAGCCCTGCTGGGGATTTTTTTTTCCCTTTTTTCTTTTTGGTCTTGGTTGTGCGGAGGGAGGAAGAGAAGGTTGTGCGGCCCGGGCGAACTTGAGACAGCGCGAAGGCCCCTTCAGGCGGTGCCGAGGGCACCCCCGCAGCCCGGGCCTGGTGCAGCCGCCGCGGCCGCTGTCAGGGAAGCGCAGGCGGCCAATGGAACCCGGGAGCGGCCGCTGCTGCTGAGGCGGCGGTGTCGGCAACCCGACCCCGACCGCCCGCACCCCCTCCGCGGAGGTCCCCCGGAGGTAAGCGACTCCTACCCCGTGAGGCCCCCTTGTGTGGGGGGGGGTCCCTCTCCCGCCGTGTCCCGCACCGCTTCCCCCCGCCCCCACACCTGGATTCGACTACAAAACTGCCCTCCCGGTGGCAGCTGCACCCCGGGTTCCTTCTCCACCGTTTCCATTCAAGCCTGGGGTCCTCCCGTGCTTTTTTTGGCTTCCTCTTCTGCTTAGCTCCTCCCTCTGCCTCGGGGATTCCCCCCCTCCCTCACTCTTATCCCTGCTGCCTCCGTCCCGAATGATTTTTTCTTAAGTCACGAACTCTTTGCACATCAGGACACCTCTTATAACGTCCACCCTTGTTTGTCCTTCCTTGTCGTCTGTGCTCCTGCCCCAAACCTTTCCCATGACCTCCGCCTTTATCGCTTTTCCTATTTTGCTCCTCTCCTCCGATGTCTCTGCACCCTCAGCACAGAGTTCCCATTTCCCTGAGCTCAAGATTGTGGCCCTCTCTCCCTCTGCTGCTTCTGATTCCATTACCTCACCGCCCCCCATCCAGCTCCTGGCTTCCAAGAATTGCCTATTCCCCTCTCCTTAAAGGATCTCATCGTCATTGCCGAAGTATCATTTGCGTTCTACTTTGACTTGAATCCTTGCCCGTCTTCCCTGGAGGGCTTTATGACCCCTGTAACTTTCTTTAGCGTCCTCATTCCCCTTCCTTAGTCCCCCAACCTCTGGAGGTTCGCCCCTGTGGAAGAGAGATCTGACAGCGCCCCTTCCCATCCAGGATTTCCAACTTCGACACTTTCTCTCTCGAGTTTCAAGAACTTTGCTGATCCTTGTGACACTTGGTTCTGTTTTTCCCTCTGGTCTGTACGCCTTCTCTGTCACACTCTTTATCTCCACACACCACTCATTTCAGGATCAGTCAAACCTTGAACTAAGAAGAAAATGTGTTGGGAGGACAGGGAGGCTTTCCTGGACTAAAGGGTGTTTCTGGAAGGATGGAGCGGGTTTTGAAGAAGTCGCTCTCAGATTACACTTTGTTGTCTACTCAGAATCAGTCACTGGTAGGGGGGAAAATGTCCTGCATGGAAACTAAGTGAGGTTGTGAGAAATTTTGTTTTGGATTATGTAATTTTAGACTTGTCTTAAAGGGATCACAGAATAAAGGGTCCTCCCACCCCTGGCCAGATCCAAGAGGAATCAATTTACTGTCTGTGGCTTACTAGCATAGTTTTGGTTGATTCTCGAAGAGCTCAGGGCTGGGGTGCGGTGGGGGGTGGGGGGGGAGTAACTGGAAAAAGAAACAGGAAACAATGGAAAGAGCTTGTACATTCAGAGTCAGGACTCCTGGGTTCAACATGTGACTTCCACACTTGACCTCTAGAGTGACCTTTTTGGGAAAATGGTCCACTCTATAGGCATCAGTGCAGTAATAGGCTAATAGCAGAGTGTGGGTTGGGGGGTAAAATTAGACTCGGTTTATTTGTTTACAACACGCTCTGGGTTTCTCAGACGAAAGGTATTTATTAGTAGTGGTTTAGTTATCCTGAGAATTTTCCTTCATCCTGGTCCCTCTGTTGGGTCTTTCTAGTCGACAGCCATGGGAGTAAGTCAGTTTGAAAGACAAGCTCAGCCCTGCTTCTTTCTCCCCACTGCCTTAAGTTGCTGTGCTGTTCCTCTTGTACTTGACCCATAACTCCAGATTCCATAGGTGGGAAGTATGTTTGTGGGCAAGCCCTTTAAGGAAGCCGGCTGGAAAAGAGAACTTGGAATGAGATGGGACTTTGGAAACTAGCTGCTCCCTCATATGCCATGTCTGTTTCTTGGCCTGCGATGGCGAAGAGGGCACGTGAAGGTCCATTCATCATCTGACTCTAGGCCCATTTGAAAATAATCACACTACATACCTCATCTCACTTCTCCCTTGCCCTTCCTAGTTAGCCCGAGTGCAGTCTACTCAGAGCCCCGCTTTTTAAGAGCAGCTTCGCTTCTTGGAAGCACCCCCAAAGAGAAATCGTATTTCCCTAGTTCCCCTGCCGCCTTCTCAGAGCTGGGTCCACACCACAGGAGAACATGTTTGCTGAACACCATCCAAAGCAGCACATTGAGATTCTTTGATTTGGGGAAGAAGTCTGGGAGGAACCGTTCAGTACCTGGCCTGAGACAAGAGAGGGCCTAGTCTAAGTGCATTTAGGGCTTGCAGCAGGGAGGAACAGTTCAGAGAGAGGTGAGCGGACAGGTTGCTTTGTCATCTGCCTGTTTCAGCAGAGGCTCCCAGAGCTGGCTTGGGCTGTCTGGCTGGAATCTGCTTGTACCAGCTCCAAGGCCCTGCACAGAGAGTTCTCAGCCTGATTCAATATTGACTTAACCATCCTGAGACCACTGCCTTCCCTCCCTCCTGATGCCAACCCCCCTTGGGGCTTTGGGTAAGCACTTACCTGGTTCCCGGTAGAGCCTGAGCCTACTTGACGGCTCAGCCCTGTGTTTCTACGAGGTAAAAGTAGTACCCAGTCTCCATCATTACCATTGAGGTCAAGGGGAAAAGATGAGCGGAGACCTCCTTAAAGCAAGGTTTGAGTTAGACCTTAAGACATGAGGAGGAACTTCTCAACAACAGAACAGGCAGCCTAGGGCGATGGGGAGTCCCTTCTGAAGAGCAGCTTCTTTTTAAAAATCATTGTTAAAGTTGTCTGCGTTCTTGGTAACAAATCCAGTGGTCCGTCAGAGTTTATGATGAAAATCAACAGTTGCTTTCCATGCATCCCTACTCCTACGCTTTTAGAGTTAACCTCTTAATTAGCTCAGTGTTTACTTCTGAAGATTATCACCATAAAATGCTTGTGCCTCTATTTCTTGATTTATTAATTTTACAAAAGTGGATTTAGTAGCTTTAGAGGACTTATACCGCTTATTTATATGATTACGTTATTTTTATTTCTATCCCAAATCTCAAATAACATTTGAAGCCCCTTTCTTTTCCATTAACTGTTTTTTTGGGTTTTGTTTAAGATTTTATTGGAGAGTTGGGGGAGGGGAACAGTGTTGGGAAATCGGGGAAGGAGAACAGACAAGTTGCTGTCCTTTTGTTCTTCAGTCTAGTTGTGGAGCACGTCGCTTCACTGGCCCATGTTGGTATCATTGCGCTCCTCCCGGGTGAGGCAGATTGATCGCCGGCCTCTGGACAGCCGCTCACGGTGGCTCTTGGCAGCTCACGCCGGCTGCCAACCTCTCACACCGGCTGCCAACCTCTCACACCGGCTGCCAGCCACACACGGTAGCTTATGGTAGCGCACTGCAGCAGGGGCTGTAGCCTATGCCGTTGCCGGCAACTCACGGCAGCCCAGCTTCCGGTCGAGCTGTTGTTCACCATCTTAGCTGTAGAGGGCGCAGTGTCACTGGCCCTCATATGGGATCCGAACCTGGGCCCTGCTGCTCAGAGCTGGCGTCCCAAGCCAGCTCTTAACCAACGTGCCACTCGGCCGGCCCTCCATTAACTTTTAACAGTCTCTCTTAACTACCCACCTTGGAGGATGAAGATACTGGCTCCATTACCCTTTTTTCCAACTCATATGATCCATCTGAAAGGGATCTTTTCAAAGGAGGAGGAAAATTGAGCTCGCCTATCTGCTTGGAGGCAGAGCACTAAATCAAGTGATCTCTTAAAGGCAATTCTATGAAAATACAGGAACATACAAAAAACATGAGGATTGGCCTGACCCAGTCCATACTTATCTAGTCCATGGAAAAAGATTCAAAGAAGGGAATGGTGATGAACCAGGTGAGGGGATTGATTCGGGTGCTTTACCGTTCTGTCCAAGCAGAGACCAGTCCAGTAAGGAGGCCAAGCGGGGAGGGCTGTTTAACTAGAATCTTCGAGGTGATGAGAGCGGGACTCCAGGTTAGGTGACAGCATCCCCTCCCCGCAGAGTCCTCTGCCTACATTTACTGAAATGCTCAGTCACACAGAACACAAGCCTGTGAACCCGCTCTGTCCTCTACAGCTGCCGCTGTGCCCTGAACAGGCCCCTGATGCTCAGATGAGGATCCCCTCCGTTGCCCTATGCGTGGAGCCCAGGCAGTTGTCAACACTTCCACCCCTTTCCTAGAAGCCAGCTGCTAGGAGGGCAGGGGAGGCCTCCCGGGTTCCCTTCCAGTCTCCCTGGAAGGCCACATTAGGCTCCTCATGTGACATGTGGGGCCTCGGTTGTCTGAATGTCATTGAGAGGCATTTGACAGTAAAGGTTTGCATTTTCGACTTTCACTTTTTTTCTGATGATCTGACTTGTAAGTGAAAGGGTGGTGAATACAGAATCTGATCTTTCTCTTTTCCTTTCACTTTCTAGTCCTTTCACTTTCTTGAGAACGGTGACTTATCAAAGTTGTGTTTTCTTTGCACTTGAAAGTGAATGAATGGATCATGGATTGAGGTTTTAGAGAATCCCTTTTCTACTTTTTATTGTCTAAATTGCCAGAACAACCTAAATTCCCTTCCATCCCTCCCTCCCCAGCCCCATGTCCTGCTTCATAAACACGCAGGTCCTGAGGCTCAGAGGCCAGGAGGGAGGCCCAGCTCCAGTGGGTCAGCTTCTGGTGGCACAGCTGCCCCTGTAGGAGAGGAGTCTGATTCCTGCACCTCTGGACATCATCTGGTTCTGGGGGAAGTAAAGACTGCCAAATGCGGGCCCTGTTTGGCGGGGAAGCCCCCTGAGTACTGTGATGTGGGCTTCCTACCTGAGCCCTGAGATGAAAGGAATGATGGTATCCTTACCTCCCTTCCTCACTAGGAAATGCAGCAGCTGTCTACACAAACGTTGCATATGGGAGAATGTCTCAACTTCCTTCTCCTTGGAAGTTTTGAAAAGTGGACTTTTAGGAGCTTTTGGTGACGTGGAAGTCTCTGGAGTAGAGAAAAAGGGAAAGACGTGCCAAGCATAGAGAGACTGAGGGGGGAAAAGTTGTTTGCATAAAATGATTGAGGCTATCGTGTGTTTCTAGATAGTCCTAAAAGGTAGTGGTCCCTGTTGAATTAAAATGACCTTCTAGTGCAGAGTGCCCTGTGGGTGTATGGCAGGGATGAGTAAACTTCCTCCTTGTTATTCCTGTGCAACGCATAGCTGCGAGCAGGAACAGATCCACGCAGGCAGCCATGCTGGTTCTGCTGCTCAGAGAGCACTGCGTAACTTGGGGAGAGAGCACAGAGAAAGGGTTGCCACCTTTTTCCCAACACTAAGCTCAGACTGCGTCAGGGAAATTAATTTCGGGGATGAACTTCTTGCTTGACGGAGTTGGGAGAGAGATCAACTGAAGTAGCCTTTTTTGGTGATCTCTGAGCACAGAAGAGAGTTCCCCATCTGTCTTCCTGCAAGACTTGAATGCAGATGTTTGGGAGGCAGGCAGCTCACTGCGTAATATCAGGGAGATGAAAGTAACCTTGACTCTCAGCATTTCGGAGGTGCAAGAGGCCCTGGAGGGGTGGCAGTGGAAAACAGGGCTTTCCCAAGTGACTGGAGAACCTGGATCCGGAGCCTCCTTCCACCTGCCCAAAGTACATGCACCAGGTTCAAAGGCGATGCCCCCAGCAGTAGGAGAGGACCTGCGTTCCCACTGTGCAGTAGCCCCCACCTTCCTCTTGTCCACACTCAGTGTGTCTTAGACTCGCTCCATTTGCGTTTTGTGAAGAGGTCTCTGAGCCCATTGCTGACTACAGCCAGACTCGAGCTGGGGTGATCTGACATTAACAGTGTGCCTCTGCCATCCTTTACCTTGAAACTTCCTCCTGTTCCGCTCTGATTCTTCTGACCTGGGTTTGGTGAGGCTCCAAGAAGCGTTCTAGGAGGGCAGGGGCTTTTGTTAGCAGTGCTCTCTCTCAATTCCCTTCTGCGAGTCTGTCTTCATTATGTGATTGGCTTTCCCCCCTGTTCTTTGGGACGTTTCAGACCCGTGAGTTCCAGCCTGATTTCTTGCTGCCTTCCCACAGCCCCTGCAGCTCTTGGAGTGTGTATGATAATGGGGAAAGTAGTGCTGGGATAGCAAAGGGCTGTCATAAATGTTTTGGAAGATTTTCAAACAACGAGGTGACTGTAATTCACTTCCCGTGCTTGTACATGTGCAGACACGTCCACACACAGACTGTTCACTAACCTTTTAGGGAATTAAGACTCAGCTAGCACTTACTGAGCACTGCTGTGTGTTGGGGACTGCTGTGTGCTAGATCTGTTTACACGCATGAAGTTGTTGATTCCGCATGGCAACAGTGAGAAGTAGGTATGTTTTTCCCATTTTGCAGTCGAGGAAACTGAAACCCAGAAGATAGATGGCTTGCATAAATCCACACATCTCATAATGGCAGAGCCAGGATTTTGAACGCCAGCCTATCTGACTCCAAGTCCAGTAGTCTTCCCACCACCCTGTAGCTGCCTCAGTTCAGCAGCTGGATGATGGCTGTTTCAGAGCTGTGTATTTCTAAGGGAAGCCTGGCCTGGTGTTTGCTGGCCCTTATTCCTTGGGAGTTTTGAATCTAAAAGGGAAGGTAAGAAAGTACCCGTAACCAGCATACAGCAAAACTTTAATACTAAGTAAAGGTGAGCTGCTCAGGCCCTGGGGATGGAGTGTTACATGAGTAAGGAAGTGCAGTTTAAAGAGGAAAAGAAAAAGATGATTGGCAAGTCTTTAAAGGGCGGCGTGGGCAGAGCATAAGACAGAAAAGCATTTGAAGAGGGGGGACAAGGGGGTAAGACCAGAATGTGGAAAGCTGGGTAAACATAATGCTGTAAAGCAACAGTTTGCAAGTCCGAGTTAGGAACAGAGGCTAAGCTGAGGAACGAAATGCTGAAGGAAAGAAGAGGCGTTGTAGCGATGAGAAGGGTAGGTTGTCAGGGAAAGCTTCCTGGCGGGAAATGACTTTTCTTCTGTTTTTGAAGGCGTCCAGGAAGACAAAAAGAGAGGAGGTGCCTGGGAAGGTTTCATGGCGAAGGGAAGACCTGCGGATGGCACCACTAACCAGTGTGTGTGTGTCTCCCTTCTTCTGTTCCTTTCTCCCTCCTTCCTCCTGTAGCTTGGAAGCTCGAAAGCCTGGCTGTGGCCATGGGAGACACGGTGGTGGCACCTGCCCCCCTGAAGCCAACTCCTGAGTCCACTCCTGGCCCACCGGGGAATAATGGGGGCTCCTTACTAAGCGTCATCACGGAGGGGGTCGGGGAACTGTCAGTGATTGACCCTGAGGTGGCCCAGAAGGCCTGCCAGGAGGTGCTGCAGAAGGTCAAGCTTTCGCATGGAGGCGTGACCGTCTCTGACAGAGGCGCCCCCCTGGAGTTGGTCAACGGGGATGGTGTGGACGGTGAGATCCGCTGCCTGGACGATCCACCTGCCCGGATAAGGGAGGAGGAAGAAGAGATGGGGGCCACAGTGGCCTCGGGCACAGCCAAGGGAGCAAGAAGGCGACGGCAGAACAACTCGGCCAAACAGTCATGGCTGCTGAGGCTGTTTGAGTCCAAACTCTTTGACATCTCCATGGCCATCTCGTACCTGTACAACTCCAAGGAGCCTGGCGTGCAAGCCTACATCGGCAACCGGCTCTTCTGCTTCCGCAATGAGGACGTGGACTTCTACCTGCCCCAGCTGCTGAACATGTACGTGCACATGGACGAGGACGTGGGCGACGCCATCAAGCCATACATAGTGCACCGCTGCCGCCAGAGCGTCGACTTCTCCCTCCAGTGCGCGCTGCTGCTCGGGGCCTACTCGTCAGACATGCACATTTCCACTCAGCGGCACTCGCGGGGGACCAAGCTGCGGAGGCTGATCCTCTCCGATGAGCTGAAGCCCGCTCACCGAAAGAGGGAGCTGCCCTCCCTAAGCCCGGCCCCTGACACAGGACTGTCCCCCTCTAAAAGGACTCACCAGCGCTCTAAGTCAGATGCCACCGCCAGCATAAGTCTCAGCAGCAGCCTGAAACGGACAGCCAGCAACCCCAAGGTGGAGAGTGAGGACGAGGTAACATCCCGAGGGCGGGGACCGGAGGGGCGAGGTGGCATGCAGACAGGATGTCTGACACAGGGCCACTCTGTCCTTTCCCCTCTTTCCTTCTGTTTCATTTCACTGATAAAAGCATGGAATGTTAGAACGGAAACAGACCTTAGAGCTCATGTATCCCAACTGCCTCATTTTATAGAGGAACAACTTGGAGTCCCAGAGAGATAACATGACTCGTCTCGGGTCATATGGCAAATAGCAGGGCTGGTGGTACTCCTGACTGCTTGGCGTTGTTTTCACGAAACGCCACTGCCATTCCAGTAACCCCCTCCTTACTGAGGATGGTAGCTGAAGCCCTCCCCACCCTGACCTGAGACCTGGCATATCAACCAGGACCTCTCAGAGCCGCAGCCACGGGCGGGCGGGCGGGCCGGTGGGGAGAGGGACTGTGTGCAGCTTCCTTCTCCTGACCCCGCCTCCTCAGTCCCTCCCCTGCACTCCACTCCCTGAAGACCCCGCCTTTTGTTTCCATCAGGGTAAGGCTCTTTACCATCGATGACCCAGGCAGCTGCAGAGTCCAGCCTGCCAGCCTTTTTCCTGGGCGGCAGGAATATCAGTCTTGCTCAGATAATTCGGAGACGCACAAAGGAAGGAAGCAGCCTTAGAGTAGAGACTAAATCGTGGGCGTTTAGTCTGTAGTTCTGGAGAGAAGAGAGGGCTATGGCAGCAGTGGGGGTGTCTGCTTAGGGTACAGAGCAGGGAGGAGAGGAGCACATCGGTAGGTCATACCCACATGGGGACACAGAGCAGGGAAAGTGTCAGTGGCCTGGTGCCCCAGCCAGACAGCGGTGCCCCAGTCCCCCACTCTGACTCACCACCAGCGCAGCTCCCATCCTGGCTGCCAGCCCAGCCCAGGAAAGGAGGAGAACAGCAGGAGGAATTTGCACTGCTTGGAAAATGCATACTGGCCTCGGCTTCTGTGGGGCACATAACCCACCCACCTACGTTTTTGATACAGTGGGACTTCTTTCAACTAGAGGGAGGTCAGAATGACGAGGAGGGAGGGAGACTACAGAGCCTGCTCGCCCTGGAAATGCAGCCTTTCATCAGTGGAGCTAAAAGAGCTACCGTTTATTGAGCACGTATGATGTGCATCATGTCAAGTACTTTACATTTAATCCTCACGACGCCCCTAAGAGACAGCTGGTGTTTAGCATTGAGCCAACAGGTTAGATGTTTGCCTGAGGTCTCAATGTCAGACCAGGCCTCACGTCACAGCTGGTGCTGCGAACCATTCAGCTGACCTCTCGCAGTCACTTCTCAGCATCTGCCTTCCCGGGTTCTCAGCTGTCAGAGCCCATTTGGGGAAGAACGGTGAGGCCTTGGCCATCCAAGTTTCCACATCCGGGCACAGGCAGAGCCCGGTTGTTCTCAGAACCAGCAAGGCCCACTTCCACTTCTGGTTGCACTTGGCAGGGAGGCTCAGGGTCATGAAGGGAGATTGCTGGAGAGCGAGAAGCGTCACCCAGAGGTGGTGGGACTGCAGTGTGGGGTCCGGCAGTGTGAGTGTGCGCAGCTGGAAGCGAACCCCGGTGGCTCCTGTCAGGCTTGGCTCTTCTCCATGTGTGCTTTGTCGTCCTCTTGGTCGTAGGACCAGAAAGCCCAAGACCTCGGGGCTCATCTTACTCGGCGCTGGTCCTTGGTCCCTCTTCCTTGCCCCTGACTCCTGCCCCGGTGGGGTGATGGGTGGCACACGGAGATGCATGCGTTCTGTGGGTGCCCTTATCCCCTAGGGTGGCTCCTCCAGCCGCCATTCTTCCCGGCCTGGCTCCTTTGTCGCGGGACACTGGATCCGGGGTGGTGGGGGGAGCAACACTGCATCCCCGGCCTCTCCTGGGTTATCTGATGCTGGCAGAGTGAGACACCCGAAGCCACTGTGGCTCCTCAGGAAATGTGAGAGTGAGAGCGAATGAATACGCATGCCCCTAGGAGCGTATGCGCAGGGGTGTCTCCAAACCGCTTGGGCATTTTCAGGACCCATCTGTCAAGGCCACTGTCCCCCAAACACAAGGGGAATTGGTTTTCCTTCCTCTACTCCTTCTTCCCTCGTCACACAGCGTTCATTCACTCAGCATGTAGTTACTGAGCTTGCACGTGTGCAAAGCCTGTGCTAGAGGAGCTGGAGGACGGGACCTAACGGGCTGTCCGGCCCTCTGGGAACCTAGAAGGCAGGATGGAGGCCCCATGAGCCAGGGAACTGTGGCCTTTGTGACTCTTGATGCTGTATCCTGAAACTTCACTGAGTTTATCAGTTCCGACAGTTTGTTGGTGCAGTTTGTGGCTCTCTTGAAAAGTTGTTTCCTGCATATAGAGGACACGTACAGCTTAGTAAAACCAAGCGCACCATTATCTCAGGACTGAGCGGAGTCCCTAGGGGAGGCTCTGGGTGGGCCCTGACATTTCTCCCCATCTCTCTCCCCTGTGTGGGTTCTGAGCTGAATCCACCAGTGGAGGTGCTGGGGGGCCGAGGTGGGGGCGCAGAGGCCCGGAGAAGAGGCCCAGCAGCTTGTAAGCACTGCAGCCTCCCTGCAGGCTTCTCCACCCAGACTTCACAGAGGCTCCTGTTTTCTTTTAAGGAGGAATCCTTCGCCCTTGCCCTCCAGCTGGGGGGCTCTAGCCCTGCTTTCTCCCATCTCCCACCATTTCCCCCCTTCCAAGCAGTTTTTATCAGCCTAGTGGGGAACTCTGCTCAGGCTGCTTCCCCTCCCATTTGTAAGTAAATGGCAAATCATTTGGCATGGCCTGGGGCGCAGGGAGCAGAGAGCGATCTAGGCACCACCCCACAGCCCACCCCACAGAATGACACTCGTAGGGGATCAGCCCTGTCTCCTCAGGACTGTAGCCTTTGTACAGACAAATCTGCGAGTTGCACTGGAGCCTGCTATGGTGTGATAGCAGCTTCTTGGCCTCAGCCTGTCTCCTTGGAGCTGACTCAGTAGGAGTGAGTCCAGCCTACAGAGGAGGACAGAGGAGCAGTCGTGCTGTACCTCCCCTCCCCCACGGCTGTTACTGAGCCAGACAGGACCTGTCTGTGGGAGAATCCGCTGGAGTGCAGCTCCTGGAGGCACCATCCTACCCGCTGTTCCCCGCCACCTCCAGCTCATGGGTAGAAATTGAGCCTCTTAAGTCACACGAGACTCTGGCATCCTCACTGCCTCAGTTCTCCCTCCCACCACCCCCCAACGCGCAGGGGTCGTTGCCTGGCTTCTCCCTCAAAGCGCCTCGCTCCCCAGATTCTGCCATGAAGGCAGAATCCTGACTATAGGAATTCCACCCAGAATAGGACTTAAGCCCCGGAGCTGAATTAAGGAGACGCCTGAAATGCTGGCTGCTCAGCAGAAGCTCCGTGACTGCTGCCCTCCTGCCCTGGGAGCTCTTAGGACGCTGTCTCTAAGTCCAGCCCCCAGCCCCTCGGGCAGGCTGGTGCACAGATACCCCCCACGCCCACCCAGAGAGCTGGCACACAACCCGGGCTGGGCCTGTGCACGAGCCGCCACAGAGCCTCTCAATGAGAGTCTGCCCAGCGGCTCTTCCCGGTTGGCTCTCGGAGCCCAGAAAGACACGGGAATGGGCGAGGTTTAGATAAACCCCCTGGGCTGGGACGAGGACAGCTGCTGCTTGGGCACTCCCCTTTCTCACGTGGGGTCAGCTAGGACCGTACTTGCTTGCCATGTGAAATAGCCTGATAGGAAACCTGCGGGGGCTTGGGAGGTGGGAGGGGAGTTCATCCTTTACTCCCAGCAGCATCCAGCCCAGAGGGTTTGCGCTCAGGAGTCCGTGGTGCCCTGGTCACGATTCCAGGTTGGGTTCAGCTTCCCGGGGTGATAATGAGGCTGGTGAGAGGAGACAGAACTGGCAGTGACCATTCCTCTCTTCTGCTTCCTCCGTCCCGTCCCTCTGAGGTCTCGGTGGAGAAGGGTTTGGTTGAGAGGACTGAGTGGGTAACGGGCAGGCTGGGAGGCTTGGCCGTCAGTTACCTCCCTAGGGACCCAGCTTCAGGGTTTGGTCCTAGAAGGAAGACTCGGGCAGGCAGAGGCCGCTGTCTCCCGCCCTTCTGACCTCAGGGTCTGAGCTAGCCTTCCGGCATCTCCCTCAGTGTCTAGACTGGGCAAGGTGCACGTCTGAGTTGACTTTCCTTCGTTAAAGCAGAGAGGTTAAAGCAGAGCTACACAAGAGAAGCAGGTATGGTCCAAGTTGGAGCTAAATTCTTTGCCTTTGTCTCTCTCCCTTCCCTCCCTGCCCCCTCCTCCTCCCCTTGCCCTCTGGCCCTTTCCCAGGAGCTCTCATCCAGCACCGAGAGTATTGATAATTCATTCAGTTCCGTAAGTGGGGCCAGGCTGGGACTGGGTGGCAGGCTCCCCCATGGCCGCATTTCCTCTCCGTCCCCAAACCTGAGTCCCCAGGCCAAGGCTGGAGTTAAAAGGTGCCGTTTCTCCCAGGCCTCCCAGACCTGGAGGAGTCCCCGGCCCTGCTGCCAACACCCTGGGCCCAGGCTCAGGGGGCTCCGTTGATCCTTTTCCCAGAGACAGCTGGGATGCAGTGTGACTCAGCCCCCAGCTCCTGGGTCTCTAGAGCCAACAGCTGGGAGAGAGGTAGAATTTACCCCTGGATGACAGCCAAGTTCTGCTTGGCAGAAACCCCCAGGATCCTGTGTCTCCCATCCAGAACCCTTTCCCCATGACTTCTGCCATCAGACCTTCAAATATTTATCCAGTGTCTTCTAAATGCTGGGCCCTGTGCTGGGTGAGCGGATTCCAAAAGCAGGCAGGATTTGGCCTGAAGGACCGTTTTAAAGACCTCCCCACAGCCGGTTTTCTTTTTAACTTCAACCGCATTTCTTCCAGGTCTGAGTTCTCCCCTTTCCCAGCTCCCTGCCCAGTCGCCATTCTCCTTGCTTGTTCCCTCTGGACTAACCCCCTGGTCTCACGGGGTCTCAGACCTTGTTGCTGGGCAGAGACTGAGAGGAAATGCTGGACCCTCTGGGAGTTTGGATGACTTTCTTTTACATTTCCTTTTTGATTTGTCTGCCCAATCCGTTTTCTCCCGTTCTCTGCTGATCCCTTTTCAATCATGATTCCTATCTATCTCCTCCCAGTGGCAGAGCCTGTCTCTGGAGGCTTGGGTCGCATTTCCAACATGCTCACATAATTAGGGGCCCCGACCCCTGTGCTGATTTGAGGATGGAAAGGACTGCTACCTTTTCTAATCTGAGAGGACTATGAATCAGTTGGGGGGGAGGGTCCTTGGGACAGTGACCATTTGCCACCTGAGTGGATGGATTAGGGGATCAGGATGAATGAAGGAGTCCTTTTCTTTCTCTTTCTCCGTTAGGCCCCTGGGATATTTCCAGGGGTCACAGAACACTTGTTCTATTGTCTTCCTATATATCTCTTCAACCCTGCCTCCCAAAGAGTAGGGTGACTGACCCGGACACCCTACTATTATCGTGTGGGGCCCTGAGCAGCCCCTGTGGGGCCGAGGCTGACAGGTGAGCCTGGCTCTGCGCATGTGCAGACGTGGGCCTGGTACTGCCCAGCTTTCAAAAGAAGCTCCTTTTTGCAGCTTGAGGGTGTGAGGGTAGAAAGTCTCCATCAGGAAACTAAGCAAGATGCAGAGAGGGAGAGAAAACCTGGTGAGTGAAATACTGTTTCTATGAGAGGAGGAGATACTGTCCTTATCTAGCTGACAGGGAGACGGGATGGGGAGCTGGTGGCTATCTTGATAAAATGCCCCTTCTGATAGAAGGACTTGAACTAGGAAGAAAACCTCTCTCTTCATGTCCAGCTGCGGCCATCTTTGCCCCACCCCCACCCCACTCCCCAGACTGACTTGACCTTCTCTGAGAATGACAAGTGCCCAGCACCAGGAGCCAAGTTCACAACAGGGAGCAAATGTGGGGACCCTAGTCCTGAGCGGTAGGGCACGAGGACCCAGGGAGGAATCACTGAAAGACAGGCCTCAGGGTCAGTGGTCAAGGGCGGAAGAGCTGGGAGGCAGGCGGGATGGCCTTCCCCACCCACAGGCCTGCCTGCAGCTGCCTTTTCCTTCCCTGTTGATGATTCCCTTATTGACACCAAGTCTGCCCGTCCTCTTCTCGTCCCCTGCATGCAACTTGACCTCGTGTAAGAGATCAGAGATCGTGTAAGAGATCAGAGATCGAGGGCTGGGGGTGGGGGGTGCCACAGAATCAGCACAAGTCATGTGGATGGAGTGAGTCCTCCTCTGGAAGGGGAAATACTGACCCCGAGCCCCGGCCTCGCCTTGTTGAGCCCTGGCAGCGTCCCAGCCCAGCGAGCCGGACGGGGAGAGGGGAACCCGCTTTGAGATGGATGAAGTACTTCAGGTGTGAGCAGCTCTCTTCTCCAGGGCCCTGGGTCACCTCTCTGGGGGTTGTCCCCCTGCCCATCTTGAACCCTTGGGACAGTTTCCAAGGAGTTCAAGTCCAAGAGAAGAGGGGTGCAACCCAGTGACCTGGATCCTCACACCCCAGTACCCTTAAGAAACAGCCCGTGGAGAAGGAACATGCTGGCTCTCACCTGTTCCCCATTCAGGATGACTGGCGGGGTGGGGTCTCCTGTTAGGACTGACACAGCCCCTTCCGTGGATCTGCAGAGCCTGGGCTCCCTGGCCTGCGTGGCTGGGGGTCCCTGAGTGGTGGGCCGCTTTTTCTGTGGTTTCTTCACCGTCCTCTACTTCGCCCACCCCCTGCAGCCTGTCAGACTGGCTCCTGAGCGCGAATTCATCAAGTCGCTGATGGCGATCGGCAAGCGGCTGGCCACGCTCCCCACCAAGGAGCAGAAGACACAGCGGCTCATCTCGGAGCTCTCCCTGCTCAACCACAAGCTCCCGGCCCGAGTCTGGCTGCCCACGGCCGGCTTCGACCACCACGTGGTCCGCGTGCCCCACACCCAGGCCGTTGTCCTCAACTCCAAGGACAAGGTAGGTGGGCTCTGCTCCACGCTTGGCCAGGGTTTGTGTCCGTGCCGAGATGCCCACCAGCAGCACCCTGGACTCCCAAATGGCCCCGGGCTCGTGTGGAGCTGGGCTGTGCCTCGGTGCTGTGGTAATTCTGAGACCTGCTTGTCCCCGTTCCTGGGCTTTGCTTTTCTGGACCAAAGAGGCATGGTCTTTCCAGCTCGCCGCTTGCCATGTCTCAGGAGAGGGTCACTCTCCAGCCCTCCTTACAGCCCTTCTGGTGGCTCTTCTACAAATCGTGGGTTTTCCAGGTACAGCAACAAGAGCATAGAGACACATTTTGTTTCTAAGGCCTTTTCCGAGCAGGGTGAGCAGGGAGGAGGAGGAAAGGATGCCCCATTCAGACTGGAGCAAACTAGCGAAATTTGTTGGTTGAAATGAGTACTGATGGTTCAGATTTCTCTTTCAGAAGCACTGAAGGTTAGAGCCCTGCTTGCAACAGTGCCCAGCTTTGCCCTGCTCTTTTCTTCTGTCTGTAGGACAAGCCCCCGTGGGCCTCCGGGCCTCTCTGCTGGGCTGTGACTGATAGTTTGGAGTGGTTTTGCCCAAAGTGCATCATCTATACATTTTGAAGCTCAGCTGAAATATTTTGAAGACTTGTGCACTCTCTTGCCCAAATTCTTTATATAGCTGTTCAGAGGACAAGTTCCTGCCCTAATATGGCGGGCGTTCTCAGTGTCAGGGGACTGAGGGTTGAAGGGTGGAGTGGGGAGTGGGCAGGAAGAAGCGCTGTGTTAACAGAGTTGAGATTTGGGGGACAGCGGTGGCAGTGAGTTGCAAATAAGGTTCTTGCTGTGCCCCCAGGCTCCCTACCTGATCTACGTGGAAGTCCTTGAATGTGAAAACTTCGACACCACCAGTGTCCCCGCCCGGATCCCCGAGAACCGGATCCGGAGCACACGGTCTGTGGAGAACCTGCCTGAGTGTGGCATCAGCCATGAGCAGCGGGCAGGCAGCTTCAGCACTGTGCCCAACTACGACAATGACGATGAGGCCTGGTCAGTAGATGACATCGGCGAGCTGCAGGTGGAGGTGAGGGCGCACCGGGGATGTCCTGCGGGCACGACACCACTTCTTCAGGGGGAGAGGGGACACTCCAGACAGCTCCCATCTGGAATAGCTTCAGGAGGAGCTTGCTCTCCGGCAGGAGGAATGTAGCTTACACGTCAGGAGGAACTTCTACGGGGAGTGAGAGAAATGGAATCAGAATGTTTGCTGAACACCTGCTATCTCAGGTGGGCTTAGGAAAGCAGAGGATGAGAAGTCATACATTCATTTATCCAGGAAATCTTTGTGGAGGGCCTTGTTTGTGCCAACCCTGAGTGCTGCGTGGGTGAACAGGCCTGGCCCCTGCCTGAGAGGAGTTTATGGCCTAAGAGGAGAGAGAAGGAGACAGGGGGTGGTTAGAACGTGGTGCGATCAGCTTGTGCTGGAGAGGAGGGGTTTGATGGGAGTGCCTGCTGGTGGGGTAGCACTTACTCCAGACTTGGGCTTCGACACACCCCAAAGATTTCCTGGAGAAATAATAGCTCAGCTGAGGCCTGAAGATGGGTACGAATGAGCTGGACAGAGTATTCCAGGCAGAGGGCGCGGCATGTGCAGAGACTGGAAGCCGAGAGAGAGCATGGCTTGTTTTAGGAACTGAGAGAAGTTTTGTATGGCTGAGATGTGTGGGTGCGCGGGGAGAAGTCAGGGATGCGCTGGAGAGGCCGGCATGGCCCGATTGCCAGCGGCACCCCATAAGCTGCGGGGAGGAGCTTGGGCATCACTCTGGGGCCGGAGGGGGCCAGAGCAGGACTTTACGTGGGGCTGTGACACCTCCAGACCTCACTTTGTGAAAAGACTGTGCCCTTGACCTTACAGTCCAGATGGGGAGATTGGACACAGACATTTAAGAAACGTGTATACGAAGTGATGAGTGGATTGTGAAGGAAGGAGAAAGCGGGGACTTGAAATGGACCTTGGGTCTGGTAGATTCTTTTATAGCTCGAGAGAGATGGGGAGGTAAGACCAAATGGCTTAGCCTGAAGAACCTGGTCTGCAGAGGGTCTGTCCTGGACCCTAGGGGAGAATGCATCTCCAGCGTGGGGAGCTCGGAGTGGAAGGCGGGAAGCTCCTCTTTCATGCTCAGGGCAGTGCTTTGCAGACCTGAGACCTGAGTGTGCTGGGAATCTTCTAGAGAACTTGGCGAAAAGTCAGACCTCCAGATCCGCTCCCTGTAATTCCGGGACGGGAATCTGCGTCTTAGCAGCATTCCAGGTGTTCACACTGACAGAAACACCACCGCGGGGCCTGTGTGAGCTCCGAGGCAGGCTGGGGTCCCAGTGGCCAGGATGGAGTGTAACCAGGAGAGGCCCTTGGGAGCAGAGTTAGAAAGGGAGGGACGATCAGGACACGGAGATGGCACACATGCCGGTGATCTGAGGAGCGAGGCCCATGCCTCGCGCTCTGACCTGCCGTCCCTGCGCCCCCAGCTCCCGGAAGTGCACACCAACAGCTGCGACAACATCTCGCAGTTCTCCGTGGACAGCATCACCAGTCAGGAGAGCAAGGAGCCCGTGTTCATTGCCGCCGGCGACATCCGGTATGGCCGCACGCTGCCCTGTTTTCCAGCCCTGCTGCAGGCACTGCCTGCCTTTAGCCCCTCCCGCTCCATCAGCCCGTGTCTTTCCCTTTCCTCTGTCCTTACTCTGTTCTTGTCCTGAGGCCACCAAAGTTGAGGCAGTGATTGTGCAGGTGGAGAAATGACTGGGCTACTACAGGAGGCAATTAAATGTTAAAAGGACTCCAAAGGGGTGAAGGCGCCGAGAGAGGAGTGGGCAGCGCTGCCCAGATGTGGCCGAACCAGGGCGCTGGGAGGAAAGCCTGCTGAAAACGCAGATGCTGGGGTTCTGAACCCGAATCTTGGCAGGGGACTGGGGAGGGCCTAGTGGTCTGCACTTTAACACGATTCCAAATCACCGGTTTAGCAAAAAGGGGTCAGTGGTGTGTTTCCTCCATGAGTGTCTCAGCCCAGGTTTCTGTCCGCCCAGAACCAAGGAAACAGTGCAGGAAATGCCGCCATAGACAGGGACGTGAGGCTCTGGGGTAACTCCTCCAAGCAAATGATACAGTTTCTTCCTGCTAGACGGCGCCTTTCGGAGCAGCTGGCTCACACCCCCACCGCCTTCAAACGAGACCCTGAAGACCCTTCTGCAGTTGCTCTCAAAGAGCCCTGGCAGGAGAAAGTGCGGTGAGTGGGCGGGGGTGGCCTCTGTGCCCCTCTCAAAGCTCGGAGCAGCTGCAGGTACTCACTGCACCATCCGCGCTGTCCGTCAGGCCCCCCAAATCCCGCAGGCTCCCAGGCGGGTCCCATCCCTGCCCCGCAGGGAGTTTGATTAGGATTTTCGGTAGAAGCTCTCTCGCTGTCCTCACCCTGGCTTCGCTCTTTGACACCTTTTGCTTCTCTCTTCACAGGCGGATCAGAGAGGGCTCCCCCTATGGCCATCTCCCCAACTGGCGGCTCCTGTCAGTCATTGTCAAGTGTGGGGATGATCTTCGGCAGGAGCTGCTGGCCTTCCAGGTGTTGAAGCAACTACAGGTAAGAGAGGGGAGGGAGAAAGAAGGGGAATGTAACCCAAGGGCAGCCCACCTGAGGTGACCACCTGCCAGGTCTAAACGGGATGCAGATTAAACTAAAGCTGGCTCCTTCCCTAGTGCACTTATCCAGGAAGCAGTCACAGGAACGGCTCCACAGCGGCCTCTTGTGGCCCTTTTGTGATTTGCACCTGCTCTGATCCCTGAACTTGTGGGTGCTGGCTTTGTCCTTTAGTCAAAACTCGCAACTGAATAATTAAAAAAAAAAAAAATCTCGCAACTGGTCTTTGTGAGTGGGTTGCAGTGTGCTGAGATGTCAGTCCCCTGGGTGTCTGGGTCGGTCACCTGTCCACAGCTTCACCTGTTTAATCCAGTTCTTTATATAAATGTTTTCATTTTCTAGAGAAGCTTCCTCTGGACCTAAATCCTTTTCCCTATTTGAACTTGGATTAATAGCGCCATTCTAGCTGCTTGTGGCGTGACAGTGTGGTTCCCTGTTCTCCCTGCCTTTTGGGAGCTTTCTGTCTATACGATGCCTTTTCCCATGTACCTCCCTGTGTCATGTCAGGCCCTGGACTTCCTTTCAAAACTCCCTGGCCCTCAGTGGGTTTCATAGCTTGATGGCCTAGAATCCAAGGCCGCCAAGGCTGGGAATGTCCGAGGTTGGGAACTCTGGCCTCCTGCCCCAGCCTGGAGGCAGGTGACAGTCCCGGTGCTTCTGTGTCTCCTCACAGTCCATTTGGGAACAGGAGCGAGTGCCCCTGTGGATCAAGCCATACAAGATTCTCGTGATTTCGGCTGACAGCGGCATGATCGAACCAGTGGTCAACGCCGTGTCCATCCACCAGGTGAAGAAACAGTCCCAGCTCTCCTTGCTGGATTACTTCCTGCAGGAGCATGGCAGCTACACCACTGAGGCCTTCCTCAGTGCCCAGCGCAATTTTGTGCAGAGCTGTGCCGGCTACTGCTTGGTCTGCTACCTGCTGCAGGTCAAGGACAGGTAGGTGGCTTTGCGCCCCTCTCAGCCTTTCCTCCAGGGTCCCCTCTGTCCCCCATGTCGTTCTCATGTACTGCTCACCACCTTCCATGGCCCAGACGTAAAAGATGAAACAAACAACACGTTCGTAGCGGAGCCAGGCGTGTTCCCATGCCACTAAGCCAAGGGGACAGACTGACAAGCACGAGGGAAGGATTTGTGGGCAGAGCGAGGGTTTGGGCGCACAGCGTCCCGAAGGCCGAGGTAGAGTGAGGACTGAGCACGCTGTGGGGGAGCGTGCTCCAGGCAGAGGGACAGCTCAGTGTGATGAAGGCTCAGGCTGTGCTGCTGCCTGACGGGAGAATCGTGGGCAGTGATGTCAGAAGGGCCTCACGGTGAGGCAGAGGATTTAGTCTGCAGGTGGAGAAAAGACATGACCCAGTCTGTTCAGTGAGTGCCCCGGTGGCGCTACAGGTGAGGGGGGGTAACTGGGCCTTAGCAGCAACGCAAGAGGTAACAAGGCCTGGCCTGAGTGACCGAGAGCAGAGAGAAGGCGAATAAGGGACGGGTGGGGATGAAGTTGAAACGCCCAGCCCTGAAATCTGCGTTAATTCCAGCATACGATCTGCAGCACTGTCAAGCACCTATTGCTTTGCTCAGAGCTGTCATTTCCAAAATCACATGACCTTTGAGGCCCAGCTTCACATACAGGTGAACAACATATGGTACAAAGATAATTACATCCAGATAGTGACTCAGAGTCCCTAACCCGGACACGCCTGTGCCCTGGGAAGGCAGAGCTGCATTGGCCAGGGCTCCCGGTGACATGGCGGCACTGTAAGAGCTGGCCACCAGCAGCTTATCAGAAATCTAGCAGTGGTTAGGTGTGTGCCATGGCCTGGCATTGTTACACTGAAACCAGCTGAAAACCCTTTCAGGCAGGTGCGTCCTCATGACGCAGCCGAGAGTCCGGGAGCTTTGAGAACCTGCCCTCATCCCACCTGGTCAGCCCTCCAGGTGAGGCCACTGGAGGCTCTGCATTTGAGGGCTGAAGGGAAATGTTATTTATGAGGAATGTGCCTCCATGCTTTGTCCCTGGAGAGTCAGGGTTTTGCATCCAGAACCCAGAGCCTGAGGATGAGCCCCAGGATTGGGTAAATGGGGAGCAGGGGGGCGGGTGCTAGTCCGGCCTCTGGGCTCTCCTTTGGGAAATGAAGATGTTTGGAAGATCAGGGTTCCTCCTTTAAAGGGATCGGGCAGGGGTGTGACAGGAGCTGGTAAACCTTTCATAATAACTCAGAAGAGAATAGTAGTCAAGCCATGAATGGAATCAGCCAGTGGAAAGTCCCGAACCATCTCCAGCAGTTAAAAAAAAAGACAAACGGCCCTCGCTGGCCTTGGGACCCTGGACAAGCAAGTTCTTCCCTCAGGGCCTGTCCCTTCACCTGGACAAGGAGAAATCGGGCTGGGGCATCCAGAACCTTTCTGACTCAAGATTGTGGCTAAATTCATGCTGCTTTCCCAGAGGGGAAAGGACTCAGGTGGCCCTGGTCTCCTTCTGCCCCCACTTCTTTGGCCAGTCAGACCAACCCCCGAGAAGGTGGCCCTCAGACCCTGAACTCTTAGCCTAACAAAGCCGCCATTGACACTGAGGACTGTGGTTGTGCTGAATGGGCCAGGCCTCACATGCTGAGCATGTTAATTGTTCCTCCGCCCACTGGCCATTCATACGGCATGACAAAGACCCGTCTCCTTTCATTCTCCCTGCAGCTGGCCCTGGTTACTGAAGTGACTTGACCAGATAGTTAAAACTTACCTTTGAAGCCCCCACACTATTTTACATTTAAGCTCCTCCCAGCCTGCGGCTCCCTCCCCCGTGGGGCCCTGATCTGCATGGGCTGATAGGACTCACAGATCAAACCCAGGTAACTAGGTGCTGACAGAAGCCTCCCTCTGAGCCAACTGCGTGGCCTCTGTGACAGCTGGCTGGAACCTCAGAGGCCTTCCTCCCTTGCTTCTGGGCTTTCTACTAGATTGGGACCAGTCTGGGTGCTAGAAGCACAATTTTTGGAAAATTGGGATAATCTTCAACTATTTCATTGTTAATAATAGGGATTTCAGACCCCACGGCCTGTGTTAGCATTTACTTGGATTTCCTGTCTGCTGCTGCTCGCTTTAGGCCCCAGGTGGTTGGACCCAGAGTCACAGGCAGCAGGAAACATGGTGGGGGCTCCCCTGCCTGGTGGCGTGGGCCCCGTGTGTTGCATCTTAAGGCCGCTGCCTCAGTCAGACTCACTAGGGCCTCTTCCTGTCCTCTGCCCCCTCCTCAGACACAATGGGAACATCCTTCTGGACGCGGAAGGCCACATCATCCACATCGACTTCGGCTTCATCCTGTCCAGCTCACCCCGAAACCTGGGCTTTGAGACCTCCGCCTTCAAGCTGACCACAGAGTTTGTGGATGTGAGTCAGGCGGGAGAGGTGCCTCCCTGTGTTCTGTCATGGGAGGGGGGAGCAAACAGACCAGAAACGGCAGTAAGTCAGGGTGAGGCTGGGTGTCCTGGGAGGCTCCCTGCCTGCCGAGCATGGGGAAGTGAGGGGTTTGGCGCGCTTGCCGATGGAGGAGGGAGTTCCGCCTGCTGATGGGACCCGAGCCCCCATACACCCACCTCTCTCTCCTCCCCTCCCAGGTCATGGGTGGCCTGGATGGCGACATGTTCAACTACTACAAGATGCTGATGCTGCAGGGGCTGATCGCGGCTCGGAAACACATGGACAAGGTGGTGCAGATCGTGGAGATCATGCAGCAAGGTGGGGCTGGGCGTGGCCAGGCGCCTGGGGCTGGGCGGGGCCCAGTGCCTCAGGGTTCCCACTTAGGATGGGGCCCTGGAGCTGGAGCTTCCAGGAAGTTCATTCCACCTCACAACTGGGGCGGGGGTCCCCAGAGGGTTTCCAGCTCTGATCCAGGGACATTCCTCCCGACAGAGCTAGGTCATGGGGGCAGGGGCGCAGAGGCCCGCAAACGACTCCCTAGGCACACTCAGGGAGAAAACGGCCCCATCTCCAGCCACCTGGCCCCTTCCCCTCCCCCATCCCTTGTCCAACTCTGAGTTGCTGGCTTCTCCTCCCATCGCTCAGCTCTTGACCAACTCAGGTGTGGCCAGTCACCGCTTTCATCCCCACTGGGCTTTGAACTCCCATGGCCCTGTGCTCAGGCCCCTTGCCTGTCCCCCGTCCCTGCTCTGAGAGCATTTCCTTCGTTTCTCTCACCTTGGTCTCCTCACTGTGCTGTCTCCTCACTGCCTTGTCATCTGCAGTCTTTTGTCCCCATCCCTCTCCTGAAGGCTGCCGTGTACACCCAGTCTGAGCTGCCAGTGTCCCCCTCCTCCCCATCCCTGCTCCCACCCCACAGGTTGTCGCCGATGCTCAGGAGCACCCCCGTCTGGCCCCGTGATGACGGTGGCCCAGGTCATCTGTGAGTGTCAGACCTAGCGTAGGCAGAGGCCTGCAACCAGATAAGTGCCAGCTCAGGGCCCACCCCAGGTCCTCCTCCCGGCCTTCCCTCCGGGTGCTGAGACGCTGCGCCCTCAGCCCTTACTGGGGGATAAGTGGTGTTGGCCCCCGCCCGCTCCCCTCATGCCCTCACCGAGAGGGGCTTAGGAGTGTGGGGTGAAGTCAGGCTCAAGACAGGGCCCCCCCGCCAGCTCTCCCTCTTCTGCCAAGCAGAACTGCTCAGGTCTGAGGTGGGAGGGGGCCGGGCACTTCGGACGCCCTGGGCTCTGTTTGCACCACTGCCCCTCCCCCTCTCCCCCATGACCCTCTGCCTTCCCTGCCGCCCCCAGGTTCTCAGCTTCCTTGCTTCCACGGCTCCAGCACCATCCGCAACCTCAAAGAGCGGTTCCACATGAGCATGACCGAGGAGCAGCTGCAGCTGCTGGTGGAGCAGATGGTGGATGGCAGCATGCGCTCCATCACCACCAAACTCTACGACGGCTTCCAGTACCTCACCAACGGCATCATGTGACTGTCCTCGGGCCCCAGAGCGCTGGGACATTTGGGGACCCTCCCCGGGAAGGCCCAAACCAGGAAACCCCCCGCCCAGCCATCCACCCAAGGGAAATGGAAGGCAAGAAGTACAGAGGATCATGTGGTAACTGTCGAGCTTGCCAGGGGTTGGGGGAGCCAGCCGTGGGGTTCAGGGGGCCTCCCTGTCCCCCGTGTCCGTCTTACCACCTGACAGACTCCAGGCTCACCGCCCTCCAGAACACGGGCTACACGTGAGGACGCTGGGCCGGCCTTCTCTCCACGGACCATCCTTACTAATCCATCTGGGTCCCAGGCAGGGGGGAGTGGTTCTTGGTACTTAGGGACTCGATCCTGTGGTTCACCTTTGGCCATGCTGCTGCCCGACTGTCCCCTCCCAGGGACTGACTCCTAGTCTGAACTCCCCTTGGTGGTGGACTCGGGCGTAGGGGCCCATCGCGGGCCAGGAAGGGAGCTGTCACAACCCCTCCAGTAGGCGAGGGTGTTGGCCTCGCCACGGGGGCCTTCCTCGCCCTGACCCCTTCCCCACACCCAGGGAAATAGCTCTCGATTTTTTATTTTTAATTTTTGGTTGAAATAAAGTCCTTAGTTAGCCATCTGTGTCATTTCTGGGTTGTATTTGGGGGGTGGGGGTGGGGGGCTGATGAGTCAACAGATGCCTCTGTCCAGGACACGACAGGCACCATCCAGAACCAGATGGAAGGTTGCGCTTTCCCTGCCTGCCGGTGGGAACCACCTCTTCCCAGAGAAGGGCTCCCCAGTTTTGATTCTCGCCCCCTCCATCAAGTCCACCTTGTCCAAGTCACATAAAAAGAAGAGCCTGGAGCCTGAATGGGAATTAAACCACGAGCAGTTTTAATGGTCTGGTTTTCTCTCTCCCATTTCCCCGTTAGTATCACTACAAGAATAAAGGTTTCCTGAGAGCCTGTCCCCTCCTCTCCCTGGGTCCCCCTTGACAGGACTCGTCCCTACCAACCCCCCCACCCCACCCCCGAATTCTGTGGAAAAAAAAAAAAAAGACACGTGAAAGGCACTGCAGGGGCAGGGGGCTGGAGTGCCAGGGAACGAGGGGTGGTGCCAGGGCAGGGCCAGGCCCGAGTCTGCCTGCAGGGGTTGGGAGCGTGTCCCGACTGCCCCAGCATTGGTCCTTCCCTGGACCCGGCCTCCCACCCCCAGCCCCACACGGGGGTCTGCAGCAGGAGCATAATTAGTGTTGGGCTAAGAAAGGAGGAATGGAGGGCCCACTCTACTAGGACCCAAGGGTCAAACCCAAAGTGGGGACTGCAAATAACTATAATGCTCAAGTTTGTTGTCTGGGGGTTAAGAGGAGAGGAGTCGAACAAAACGTGAATTAGAACGAACTCCCGGCCTGGAGACCAGGCAGCAGCAGTTGGCCCAGGCTCCCAGGGAAGAGGGAGGCGGCCGATCAGTCCAGGTCCGGGGCCTAGTTGTCCCCACTGCCTCCTTGCCGAGCCCTGATGAACGCCATGCCATGTGTGCGGAAATGGGTCTTGAGGTTAAGAGGGCTGTCACAGCTCTTGCCACAGACCTTACAGGTCAGTGGGCCTCCCGAAATAGGCAAGGGTGAATCTCCACCCTCTGGGTCAGATCTCGATGGAGGGGGTGCCTCTTCCTCCCCATCCCCCAAGCCCAGGGCACTGGCACTACCCACACCCCGTTTCTTCTTGTGGCTAATGAAGCGGTGCCGGCTCAGGGAGCCAGGGGAGGCAAAGCACAAGCCACAGTCCAGGCACTGCTGGGTCCCGCCATCCACCCTCAACCCCACCATGAGGCTCTGCTCCACCGAGCCGCCACCCCGGTGGCGCAGGGGGCCTCCAGACCCGGGTCCAGCCCTGGGGGGCTTGGCCGGAGGTGTTGTGCTGTCAGGCTCCTCACTGCACGAGTCAGAGGACTGGCGGCGCTTCCGTCCTGGTCCCTGGAGAGTAAGAGTGACTAGACTGGGCTTCCCCATCACGCCACGGACCCTGGCACCCCCCCACACCCACCCAGCTTCCAGAGGCCAGTCTACAGCCCTGCAGCTCCCACTCCCATGGCCCTAACCCAGCCGGGTCGGCACCTCTGCCTACCTGGGCTCTGGCACCTGGACCCCGAACCACAATACTCCCGCGGCCAGGGGACTGGGCCCCGAGCGGCAGGCCGTGCCGGACCTGGACGTGTTTCTCCAGGATCAGGCGGCTGCTGAAGGTGCGTTTTCCCTCTGTGCAATACCTAGAGGGGAGAGTGGGCGCGGTGGGCACCAAGGACACAGCCAGGGACCACAGCCCACGGCTGAGAGGGGCCTAGCAGGGCACAGGGAGGCCTCAGCCCTCAGGCCACTCAGACGGGAGGCAAGTGGGAAGGTCCTTACGGGGTGGGGGCCACCTGCTGGGCAGAAAGAGCAAGGGATGAGGGAGAAGGGTTACCTGCATGGGTAAACTCGCTTGATACCCTCATGGTTGACCCTGACGTGGCGCCTCAGGCTGGGGGCGGAGCAGAAGGAGCGCTCACACAGGCGACAGGGAAACTTTTTCACTGACTAGAAGGGCAGGGTGGGGACTCTCAGAGCGGGCTCCAGGACCCAGCCCCACTGCCACAGGCCAAGGTCAAGGCCAAGGCCAAGGCCGCCTGTCCAGCCCACCTGGCTCACCTTGCTATGCTCCTTCTTCATGTGAGCCACATATTCGTCACGCTCAGGGAACCAGGAGTGACAGAGGCCACAGGTCCAGCCTCCAGGGCCCCCACCCCCACCCTTGGTGCCTTTGCTGCCCAGGTCCCGCCGAGGCCGTTTGCTTGGACGAGGGGGCTCCGGGGAGCTGGGGAGTTCCTCCTCTTCTGAGGATGAGGACGATTCCTCCGTGGGGGGTGCTGCTCCTCCCCGAGACACAGCCAGCTCCTCAGGCTCAGTCTTGGGGGTCAGAAGGGCACCTCCGGCCCCTTTCGCAGGAGGCTCCTCCCCCAAGCGCCCAGACTGATGGGTGTTCTGTGGAAGGCAAGGGGATGGCTGTGGGGAAGGGCCTGGCTGTGCCCGAGTCCTAGTCTCTCCCCATCCCCACTTCCAGAAGGTTACGTGACCCCAGCACCAGGTCAGCGCAGAGGAGCACCCGGCAGCCGTCCCTTGACTCCTGTACCTTGAGATGTTCCAGCATGGTCTTTTTTTGGGCAAAAAGCAGAGGACAAGATGGGCACTTGAAGACGCTGACACGCTGGGGCAGCAAGTGCTGGTCGAAGTGTGAGGAGAGGAGGGGCTTGTGCGTGAAGACCGTGTCGCACATGGCACACTTGTAAATCATCCTGTGGGTGGAGAGGACAGTGCAGGCCCCCTGCCCGGCCCGGCCCCCAGCCCCCGGCCCACCCGCCTGCGCGTCCCCTCCCGGCTCACTTGGCCTGCTGCGTGTGGAAGCTGGGGTGCTGCGTGTAGAGGTGGGCGTGGGCACTGGGTGCAGACTTGAAGGCCATGGGGCAGATGGGGCACTTGTGGAAAACCTCGCAGTGAGACGTCTGGATGTGGGACTTGATGGAGTTCACACCCCCAAACACCACCGCACAGCTAGGGCACCTTGGGGAGAACATGGAGGTGCTGTGATGAGCCAGGGCATCTCTATGCACCCCCACCGCACGTGCCTCCCCAGTGCCCAGGTAGAGCCGAGCAAAGTGGACCTAGGAGGGGCTGTGGAGACCCTGGCCCCAAGGGAGGCCTGCTGAAGCCAAGCTGGAGCTCCAGGGAGCCCTGTCCCCCCTCCGCGGGGCAGCAGACAGGCAGATCGCACCCCGCGGCTGAGCAGGAGCGACGGGGCTCTCGAGAGGCCAGCGAAGGGGCTGGTACCAGGAGCCACGAGACCAGCCAGCACGTGGGGGAGTGTGGGGACACGTGACAGGAGCGGTGCAGGGCACCTGTATCCCACACGACGAGAGAAGTGCAGGCAGGCTTCCCGGAGGTGGGTCTGGAAGTTGGCTTGTAGGAAGTTGCCCCCGCACTCGGGGCAGACATGGGGGGGCCGGTTCCTGTGCATGCGCTGGTGGGCGCTGAAGCTGCAGCGGTTGGGGAGCATCATGGGGCAGGTTGGGCACACCTGTGGGGAAGGGGTTGACACCAGGTGAGGCGGGGGTGGAGTGGCCCACGCCCCACACCTTCCTAGATCTTATCCCCATGGCACCCGGCTGTTCTCTCCCCAGGGAAGGGTCCTGAAAGGCAACTCACATTGCTAGAGACTCCAGGGCCGGGAGGCCCGAGCTGCTGGAAGTGGGCGGCCATGCCAGCCTTGTCCCGGCACTGCTCCTTGCACTCCAGGCAGCGAAAGCACGTGTACGTGGAGGTGGCAGGGGCAGCAGGCGGCTCGGCTGACAACGGCAGCACAGGGGCCTCAGCAGCGACTGTAGTGATGGCGGGGGAGGTGATGGCCCCGTCACCCTTGCCCAAGGCGGGCAAGGCCGGAGGTCCAAGGGCAGGGGGGACAGCCAGCAGGGGCGTGATGTCCGGCTGCCCCACCATCTGGTCCAGGGCCACGGGCCGCATGACCAGGTGTGAGCACTGCATGACAAGCCCCTTGTCCTTGTGCTCCCGGGCATGCAGCAGCAGGCTGCACTTGTTGAAGAAGACCAGGCGGCGGGCGCAGTGGTTGCAGGTGACCTCGATGCGCATGCTCCTGCGGTCATAGTGCCGTGCCAGACTCTTCTCCAGGGAGAAGGCGTCCCCACACTCCAGGCAGCGGTAGCCCGTCGGAGGCAGGGCCAGGCCGGCCTCCGCCGGGGGGCTGAGGTTGGGCCGGTAGGCGGGCAGCAGGTTCTTGCTGTTCAGGATCTTGTTGAAGGCCTCCACCAGACTGGACTGCGTCCGCGAGATCACTGTGCCGGCCCCGGCAACTGGCGTGCTGGCCGGCTTGGAAGGCTGCACCATCACCACTGAGGCGCCGTTCACCTTTTGTCCCCCGGTCCCCAGCCCTGCCCGCCCCTCAGCCTTGGGCAGGGCTTGGGGCACCAGGCCCAGCACGTTCTTAGCCATCGTCTTAGGGCTGGTCGCGGTGCCCCCAGGCAGAACCACAGCTTTGCGGGCCACGCTGGCTGCCATCAGCATGGCAGTGCTGGCATTCTGGATGGTGGCCACAGGGAGCACGGTGCCCTTTAGCCTCGTGCCGTCACCCAGCTGGACGCTCACCACCTTTGGAGCCTCAGGGGCTGGGGCTGCGGGGGACAGCTTTAGGAGGCTGGCCTCAGCCAGGAAGGTCCCCTCGGCCAAGGGGGCGGGGGGTTCAGGGTCTGAGGGGACCCGGGTTACAGTCCTGGTGATGTTCCCGCAGGACGTTTTAATGGTCTTGATGCGCACCTTGAGGGGCCGAGAGGAGCTGGAGGAGGCAGGGGAGTCATTGCTGTCCTCGTCGGCAGCCTCGGCTCCACTAGAGGGACTCTGGGGACTTCCTGGGGGAGACTTGTCCACCGGCCCTTCGTCCTCTTCTTCCTTTAGGGGCTGACAGCTGGGCACTTTGGGGGAGGCAACAGGGCTCTGGTGCCCTGGAGACTGTTTGAAGAAGGATACCCCAGCAACCCGGGGAGGCGAGGTGCTGGCAGGGATGCCCGCGGCCTCAGGGCTAGAGCCTGAGCATGGCCGAACGGGGCCCTGGGGGTGAACGGGGCTGCAGCTACCCTGCTTCAAGGCGCCCAGCGGTGGGGGAGGACCGGGTGGCAGCAGGGCTGCGCCGTTCTCCCGGGCCAGCTCAAAGGGGGAGGGGAAAGCAGGTGGGGTCATGGCTCCCTCCCGAGGCGGGGAGGGCGCAGAGGGAGGCAGGGGGTCGGGATGCTCCTCTGGCTCAGGCCCAAAATGGGCGAAGAGGTCCAAGGGAGCTTTGCCTTCCATGGCTTTTTCTTTCCAGGTACCCCCACTGGGAGAAGCTGGAGAGTGGGGGGTTCCTGGAAGGGATGGCTCAGGGCCCCCAAAACCATTTTGCATCAGACGAGGCCCCACAGGTCCTTCCTTAGTCACCCCCCCAGCCCGGGCCCCTTCCCCTCCTGAACTTCCAACCAGGGACTCGGGCTGCTCGGGACACACAGTGTTCTTGACAATGACACTGACCGCTGAGATGTCTGCTGGTGGCAGGCCATGGTCAGAGGCCTGGCCTGGAACTCCAGGGCCATCCCCGGCAGCTGCTGCTGTTGCCTCTCCAGGGTCACCCTCTACACTGGGCTCTGACTTCCCCGAGCCTCCTGGCCCCTCGTTATCTTCTGGCCCAGAGTGGATGGCTTCGTTTGCATCAATGTCGGGGATGTCAAAGGCGGCAAGGAGGTCGTCAAAATCAGGGGTCTTCATGTCTCCCATGGCGGCGGGCCCCAGACCTGATGAAAACAGGAAGAGGGAGAAACTGAGGCCTCTGGGAGCAGGAGCCCTGGTCAGGGCCTCCACATTTACCCCCTCAGACGCCATGCACACTCCGACTTGGGTGCACCTCCACCATAGCGCAATAGCACAAATCCTAGAGATGTGAAGGCGCTTGGTTTGCCAAACCCTAAAACTGCAAAGAAGGTAGAGTGCACAGCACATTCCAGGGAAGACACCAAGATCCAGCGAAAGCAGAGGAAAAGCAACTTCTCAGAAATACAGACACGAGATAAGGGAAACAGAGGCAAAGAGAGTTCAGTGAGCATCTTGGGTGAAGCCACCTCAGCCCCTCCTGTGTCCAACACAGAATCAATCAATCAATACTCCAATTAGGGAGGAGGATGGGCACGGTGCTCTAGGTGTAAGGGCTCATTCATGGCAGCATGGGAGCCATTCACATTCTTCATGGATTTTCAGGAGGGTGCAGGGGGCATAGATCTGAAAAACCAAGTGTACAAAAGGTCTGTGACTTAAGCCAAGACCCAAGAAATGATTCTAGTTCCAGCTTTTTCAATGGCCTGCTGGATGAGCAAGTTACTCCACTGCCTTACTTTTGCTGTCTGAATAAAAGAGGGGGCAAGTAATCCATATATCACAGTGTTATTCTAAGCATGAAGTGCAATTGTAACCATGAGAGTCAGAACCCAGAATACAACTAATTACAGCGAGGACAAACAGGCCATGTCAGGCTGAGGAAGGGCTGGGAAGGAACAAGCACTGGAAATCTAGGGTTAGGGTCAGAGACAAGAGTCAATGGTCACTGTAAGGTCAAGTCTAGGGTACTTGGGGTCGTCAGTGGCACCTGGAAATCCAGCCTGGTTAACAGAGAGAAGTGGACTCAGGGAAGTTGCCAAGAGACCAAGATGGAATAAGACACAGGAACAGAGAGAGACAAAGAGAAGAGACAGAGAGGAAAACCGTGACAGCAGCCCCGTCACCAAGGCCCCAGCCTAGGCCTCTCCTGTCACCAACACCTGGTGCTCCCTCACCTACCTTCCCCAGAGTACCTGGCCCTCCCCTTCCCTCCCCTCCCCTTCTAGAGGCGAGGCCAGCCCCTCCCCCTTCCCCACCTTGCTCTCTCAGGGCTAAAACTCCAGGGGACAAGCTTATCCAGCACAGCTGCCAGAATGGGGAAAAGCCAAGCCCCTGACTCCCGTTTCTCCCCAAACTCACACTTCTCACCCTCTTCATTTTCCTTTGGCAACAGTAGCCCAGGAAGCCTCGCCCAACCCCAACCTGGCCCAATACAAAGAAAAAAGAAAAAAAAACCCGACAAGACTTATGTGTCCTAAGCCAACAAGAAGGCCAGCCTCGAGTTTGTGGGGGACCCAGGTCTGGTCCCTACCAGCTTCCCACACAAGTGTTTCTATATCTAGGAAGAAGCAACTGAGGAAGTCCCTGCCCAGGTTGCAAGCCATTTCCCAGGGCCAGTTCTCTCGCCCATTTCCAGCCTTAAACTGTAACTGGAGATAGTCCCAGCAGGTGGCAGCTGGCATTGCTGGGACCAAGGTGGAGGTGGAGGGAGAGGGTACCACACAGAGACAGAAAGGGCAGTCCTCCCCTCAGCCCCCCACCCCCACCCCAATTCTGCAGGCTCCGGGTTTAGACAAAGCCCTCCACCTCTTGCCTCTGCCTGGATGGATCACTAGGCCCTCCTCTGCCTGGCTCTCTCCTGACCTGGAGAGGCCTGAGCTACATTCCACTCAGGGCCTCAGGAAAGTGGGCTGGTGGAGCAGAGACCAGTGCCGACTAGGAGAAAACATCTGCAAACTCGCAGCCCCGGAGCAACTCCCCCTTTGGCGTCCAAGTGACTTAGAGGTCATCCGATAGCCAGGGGCAGACAGTAGACCAAGCAGAAGAGCTCAAGGCCGAAGAGGCTTTCCCCACCCCCGGCCCAGGCCTTTCTGCGGCTGCTGCGCCCTGTCTCTTGGGCTCCAGCCGCTACCCCCCTCTCTGCTCTTCCCCAAAAGCCAAAGGAAGGGGCTGAACAGGAAGAGGGTGAACTGGCACGGGTTGGATGGGGGCTCCACTGCCCTTTCCCGGCCCGGGGCCTGCTGCGTAGAGGAGGGCGAGGGGCCGGCGGCTGGGGGCGATTAGACTGCGGCCAAGCTGGGCAGCGGGCGGAATTAAGTCCCTGCCATCTGCCGAGGGCCGGCGCCCGGAGCTCGTCAGGGGTTGCGGGGAAGGGGCGGGGTGTACATAGAAGAAGCCAGAGTGGGAAACTGAGGCTTGGGGCGCTTCTCTCGCTCACACCCGCGAGCGAAGAGAAGGGCAGGCCTCGGCCAGGCCGAGCCCTTGGGGAGCTGCGGCGCAGCACCTCCGGGCCCAGGACCACACAGAGTGGGGGAGGCGCGTGGAAAGCGAGCAGTGGGGAGGGCACGGTCTTTACGAGACTCGCAGCTCTCGGGCCGGGGTCCGTCCCAACTCCGACCTCTTCCCCTCGCCTCCCTGCGCGGCCCAGCCTCCTCCTCCCAGGGACTCCCGAGGTTCCCTCGAGACTGTGGAGTGAGCGGGAGAAGCGCGACGGCGCGGGGCGCGAGCCAGAGTCCTGCCCGGGCCCGGACGCTGACCCGCTCCCATTCGGGGTGCAGGCTCTGCTCCGGCCTGCCCAGGTCCCCCGCCCCCACCCCCGGACACGGACACCATTTTAGGTCGCGACATCCCGCAGCCTCTAGCCCCCAGGCCGCGCTTCGGACGCCTCTTGGGCTGGGGGCGCCAGGACTTGGGAGACCCCAACCCTCCCTCCACGTTTACCCGGCTAGGGACTGTGCTTTCAACAGGCTGGGAGTTTCGCCCATCCGCCCCAAGGAATGGAGGCGGTGTCCGGGCCTTCTTAGAAGCCGCCCCAGGGGGGCGGCGCGGAGAAGGGGGTAGTTGACCAAGTGGGGGAGGGGCGGGGGTATTTACCCGCCCCCCGGGGGCGGGGCCAGGGGCGGGTATTTACCCCAAGCACGCTTACTTGTTTGGCTGCTGGTGCGGGCCGAGCCCTGGCGGTCTTTCCCTGCTGCAGCCGCTGCAGCCGCTGCCGCTGCCGCTGCCGCCGCTGCCGCCGCCGCCGCCGCCCTCCCCACGGCCGCCGCTACTTCCTGCTTCTCTCCCGTTTAGCCTCCCCCTCCCTTAGCTCCCTCCGCGTTCCCGGTCTGGGCTGCCCGCTTTCGTACTCGCCATTGGCCAATCCCCTCGTCCTTCAGTACTGCGCCCCTCCCAGCGCCGCACTGGGTTGGCCTTAAGTACTGCCGTTCGGAACTAGCCCCGCACAGTCCCCCCAGCCTCATTGGGCAAGGAATCTGGTCCTTCTGAAGATGCCTCTCTCCATTGGTTGTGCCAGGGCCCACCTGCCCATCTGTGCATCTCAAAGCGATTGGCTACCTTAACTGTCGTTTAGGAAGAAGCCAATCTGATTCCCTGTTTTCCTATTGGAGGCAGTGACTATCCAGGTGCGTCTCCGCCCCATCACTCCCTATTGGCTGTGATCCTTGAAGCCTGCAGTTCACTTATGCAAATTTAAGGAACGCTCAGTTTCTATTTAGTGAATACTTTGAGGGGAACCTCTTCGACCCTGAATGGACCCCGGATGTGTAGATCCGTTCACGCTTTCTCAAGCTAAACCCCAATGTCAGCCATGCCGTGCAGAAGTCATAAAATGGGACGTCACCCAAAACGTTACGTCATTTGACCATTTCCTCGTGGTTTTCCTACTGTCTAAATCACCATAAAATCTAGATGGATGGGGTCTTTGCGCGCGGGCCAGCTCCTGGACGATGGCGTCACCCATTGCTCCTCCCTCTGCGGGAGGGCTTGGAGCGGGGCGAGTTTTCGAGTGTGGAAAGAACCTGCACCTGAAGCCTGGGACGGGCTTGCAGGCCGGAAGTGGGGAAGAGGTGACGTTAGAGGGCTGGCGTGGCCTGGGCCATTTCCAAAGGGATCTTAAAGCGGCATATTGGTAGGCTTCCAAAACGGGGAAGTGGGTGGGGAGAGAGAGAGAGGGAGACAGGAGACCACACACACACACACACACACGCACACGCATGCATTTCCCATTTAAGAGCTGTCCTTTTTCCCTGTCCCCAGCACTGGGTGGGGGTGGAGTCGAGGCCGGTTTTCCCGCGCTTTGTTGCCCCGCCCCCTAGAGGCGGGGGAAGGGGAGGGATACTCGGTAAAAGAGTTGCCTTGATTCTCTAATCAGCAAACACTTGGAGAATTCGTCTGGAAGCTCAGGGTGCTACCTCGCGCACACTCTAGCGGGCCGGCGAGCTTCCGCAGCCTGCCGCATACGCGACCGCTCACAACTGGGGCATGGTTATTAAAAGTCGTTCTGTTATTTCTGCCCAAAGTGTCATGGACCCATGGACCCAGCACTCTCCCGCGCGCGCTGAGAGTCTGTGTAGGTCATAGCGACTGTGTTGAGGTGTAAATCAGAGCTTCTGGATGGGAAGCTTGGAGCCACCACTTAACCATATGGTTCTATCGGGCTCAACCTCCCTAAACCGCTTTTCTCGTGAGTAAAGTGGGGATTATAATATCCACCTGACATGACTTTTTTTTTTTTGAGGATTAAAAGCGTTTAGAATGTAAAAGTGCTTTGTAAAGTGATGGGCAAATGGGATTAGTAACCCTCCCATACACACTCCATCTCCTTCTTTCTCCAGGTCGCCTGCAGTCCAGCTCACTGCGCTCTTCATCTGCAAGCAACTAACCGGCATTCCATTCCCACCTCCTCTGAGTCTTCCTGTACGGAATAATAATTACTACTCATGAACACGTGTGGGGCCTATTATAAGAACTTTATGTATATAAACTCATTTAATCCTTATCACAATCCTGTAAGGGAGGAACTATTAGTATCTCCATTTTACTCAGGAAACTGCAGCACAGACAGATGAGGGTAGGGTGACTTATCCAGGGTCAAAGGCAGTGGAATTAAAATTCTAAGGATCCAGAAAGCTAAACACTATATTTCACAGATTCCCTTGCCAGGGAGAATTGGATAGGAATTTGTTCTTCAGTTAGATGCGGTCTTCATTCATTTAAGAAATCATTGGGGCTGCAGGGTGGCTCGGTTGGTTAGAGCGCGCGCCCTGAGCAACAGGGTTGGGGGTGGATTCCCACATGGACCAGTGAGATGCGCCCTTCGCAAATAAGATTGAAGGACAACAACTTGACTTGGAGCTGACGGGTTCTGGAAAAAACACATTATTCCCCGAAAAAAATACGTTCCCCAATAAAGTTTAAAAACAAAAAAGAAAGAAAAGAAATAATTCAACCAATATATCTTGAGCACCACCTGTGAGTAAAACACTATCTAGAGTAAAAAATTGTAGGCATTGGGGATACAACAGTGAACAAAGCACACGAGAATCCCTGTGCTCGGGAAACATACGTTCCTGTGGAAAAGACAACAAATATGATAAATACGTAAAATACATGGAAACATGTTAGGAATGATCATTGCCATGGGGAGAAAAACAAAGCAGGGCGATTTAGCCACAAAAAGACATGGAGGAACTTTAAATTCCCATTGCCAAGTGAAAGAAGCCAACCTAAAAGGGCTATATGCTGTATGAATCCAAATATGTGACATTCTGGGGAAGGCAAAACTATGGAGACAGTAGAAAGATCAGCAGTTGCCAAGTGTTCAGATGGAGGGCGAGATGAATAGGTGGAGCACAGGGGATTTTTAGGACAGTGAGATTATTCCAGATGATACTATGATAGTGGATACATTACATCACACATTTGTCAAACGCCCTAATGTAAACTATGGACTTTAGTACGTAATAATGTATGAATATCGGTCCATTCATTGTAACAAATGTACTACATTAATACAAGACGTTAATAATAGGGGGAAGGAAGTATTTGAGGATTCTTTGTAATTTCTGCTCAATTTTTCTACAAACCTAAAACTGCTCTAAGAAATAAAGTCTATTCAATTTTTTTTTAATGTGTGAAAACATAAAGCAGGAAAGGAGGATAGGAAGTGTAGGGAGGGTTGTGATTTTAGATATAGGGTGGACAATGAAAGCCTTTCTGAGTGGGTGGCATTTAAGTGAAGGCTGAAAGCTGGCGAGTGAGCCGTGCAGCTACCTGGGATGAGAACGTTCCAAGATGAGAGGTGGGAATGTATTCCAGAGAGGTAAACGGCTGGGAGGAACGGGCCAGGTCCTGAAATACATTGGGGGCTATTGGAAGGACTTTGGCATTTTTCTCACAGTGGGATGGGAAGGAGACAAATAACACAGTGGCCTGACTAATCTTTTTAAAGGGTTGGATGTGGGGTATGAGAAAATAAAGAAACTCAAAAGCTTGGGGCCTGAAGAATAGAAGAAGGACGTTGCCATTTCTTGAGCTAGGGAGACTGCAGGCTCTGGCGTAAGGTCAGCAGCTCAGTTTCAGTCCTGTTCAACCATATTACACATCTAAGTGGAGATTTACATTTGGGTGTCATCCGTTTACTGATAGAATATACAATCCAGGTGAGAGTGGATGAGATCACCGAGGGAATGTATGAAAACAGAAAAGAGGAAAAGTCCAAGGACTGAGCCATGGGGAACTCCAAAGTTGAAAAGGCAGGGAGATGAAAGGAACCTGGGAAAGAATAGCAGAGAGGATGAAGGGAACCAGGAGAGTCCAATTGTATCCTTGAAGCCAAATAAAGTGTTTCAAGGAGGAGAAAGAATGATAAACTGTCAGATGCCACTAAAAGATCAAAGAAGATGAAGCCTGAGAGCTGACCAATGGATTAAGCAAAATGGAGGTCATGATAAGGACAGATTTGGTGCACCAAACCCTTGCATGTGGTACATTCAAAAGAATGGGGGGAGGCGGTGGGGGGCAGAAGGGAACAGTGACTAGAGACAATTCTTTCAAAGGCGGCAAAGAGAGAAAGAGGATGGGAACTGGAGGGGAAAGAGGGGTCAGGAAAAGACTACTTCAAGACGCAGAAATTGCACTGTTAGTAGGAAAGGTCCTGGAGAGAGGGAGAAACTGATGTTGCAACGAAGAAGTAGAGAAACTTGGTCCTGGAGCCAAGTGTTTACAAAGGTGAGGGATGGGGCCTCGTTCACAAAGGGAAGGACGGGGGTAGTTCCCCCATATTAACAGGAGCAAAGGCAGTGAGTGGACGTGGCTGCAGAGGGAGCTGTGAAAGAGCTCTCCAGTGGCTTCTATTGTCGCAGTGTAAGAAGCAAGAGTGAGGATGATGGAGGGATTGGAGGTTGGAGGAGAGAGAAGACAGGAAATAGACATTCCGGAGAAAGGAGTGGGCTAGGAGTGGAGATCAAGGGCGGAGAGGCCAGGGGGTTGGAAGGCTCGTTTACAAAGAGACTGAAGTCAAGACTTATGATAGGTGTAGGGGAGAGTGACAGAGTGGGGGCAGTAGATGGCAGCAACAAGGAGGGGTGGTGGGTGGTATAATCGGAAGGTACTGCTCCATGAATGTGTGTGTGTGTGTGTGTGTGTGTGTGTGTGTTTGTATTTCTAGCTCCCCACAAGCTTCCTCATAGTCTTTCCCAGGCCATAGTTACTGCTATTCTGTTTCAATCACCATTGATTCGTTTTGCCTGTTCTTGAACGTCAGGTAAATGAAAGCATACAATACAGGCACACCTCATTTGATAGTGCTTTGCTTTATTGTGCTTCACAGATGTTTCATCTTTTACAAATTGAAGGCAAGAGCCTCCACCAGCATAAAGATTAGGACTCGCTATATCGTGGTGGTCTGGAACCAAACCCATAGTGTCCCCTGTGTATAAGGTGGGGGTTTTTTTTAAAGATTTTTTTTTGAATTGGGGAATTGGGGTAGGGGAACAGCATTGGGGATTCGGGGAAGGGGAACAGACAAGTTGCTGTCCTTTTGTTCTTCAGTCTAGTTGTGGAGGGCGTCGCTTCACTGGCCCATGTTGGTATTATCATTGCGCTCTTCCTGGGTGAGGCAGCTGCTCACCGGCCATTGGACGGCAGCTCACGCCGGCTGCCAGCTGCTCACACAGGCTGCCAGCTACTCATGGTAGCATATGGCAGCCCACTGCAGCCCCGCTGTAGCCTATGCCATTGCCGGCGACTTATGGCAGCCCAGCTCCAGGTCGAGCTGTTGTTCACCATCTTAGCTGTAGGAGGCGCAGCGTCACTGGCCCTCATGTGGGATCCAAACCGGGGCCCTGCTGCTCAGAGCTGGAATCCCAAGCCAACTCTTTTTTTTTTTTTAAAGGTTTTATTGGGGAATTGGAGGAGGGGAACAGCGCTGGGTAATTGGGGAAGGGGAACAGACAAGTTGCTATCCTTTTGTTCTTCAGCCTAGTTGTGGAGGACATGGCTTCACTGCCCCATGTTGGTATTGTGATCATTGCGCTCTTCCCGGGAGAGGCAGTCGGTTGCCTGCCATTGGATGGCCGCTCACGGAGGCTCACGGCAGCCCCACTGCAGCCTACGCCGTCACTGGTGACTCACGGCAGCCCAACTCCAGGTCGAGCTGTTGTTCACCATCTTAGCTGTAGAGGACGCAGCGTCACTGGCCCCGTGTGGGATCCAAACTGTGGTCCTGCTGCTCAGAGCTGGTGTCCCAAGTCAACTCTTAACTAACGTGCCACTGAGCCAGTCCCCGCTGTGTATAATTTTTGTATAGCTAACTTCTTTCTCTCAACATTTTGTCAGTGAAGTCTAATCATGTTCCAGCAATAGGTTATTCTGTTATATTGCCATGTAGAATTCTGTTTTTTGAATAAGCCACAATTGCCCATTGTAATGTTGATTGACATTTTGGTCATATCTAGTGTTTGGCTGTTGTGAATGAAACTACTTCAAACATTCTTGTACTTGTATTTTGGTGGACAGGTGCACTGATTTTTCTTGAGTACAGAGTGGGGTCATAAGGGATATGTACAATATATTTAGCTGTAATAGATGGTACCAGTTTTTCTAAGTATTCCAATCAGCTGGAAAAGCTGAAAAACAAGCTGCTTCCACTGCACAACCGTCATGATGGTCAGGAATCAGCCATACCTGGTTCCTCCAAAAGGGAGGATAAGCATGGGGTGAAAATCAAGAGAACTAAGAAGGCTCGTGTCTCAGGTCCGCTCTCCATCCCACACAGCTCTGTGACTGCCCCTCCTCCACCATCACAGAAAACTGGAGGTTTATGCTTCAGAGAGGGCAGGAATATTATCCTAAAAACAGGAAGACTAAAAAAACATTGGCATCCTATTATAAATTCTGAGAGCCCCAGCCCTTTCCCCCCAAACTCGGTCTCCAATCAGAACAGTACTCTCCAAGTGGGAGACTGGAATATGTTTGCTTTGGAGAATCTGACCTAAAGATACTGATACCAGGGAATGGCCAGGATAGGGCCTGGCCGGATCACCCTTCCAGGTAACATCTCCACACCAGTGCTCAAAAATATTGTCTCCTGCACAGTCCAAGAACATGAAAAACTGAACTCTGACTGAGGGAGAATTCCACCCTGCCATTCATTGAGCTGGGACCACAGACACAGAAAACCAGCAACGTGAACAAGAAACGCTTGTTTCTCCCAAGGCCTATAGCGGTAACGTTCACGACAGCCCTCTTCTGTGACTCCTGCTTTTTTACGCACGGAGACATTTTGTTCTCTAAAATCACAGACGGTAAGAAGCATTGCTGTTTAAAATCAGATCAGTAAGAATGAATCATTCTCCTTTTGCCTGAAGGACCCAAGTCTCACTGATACAGAGAAGCCTTGATTTACATACAGGCCATGTGCAGAGCTTCAGATAAGATATTTCTGGACACGCTATTGTGCAACAACGTTTGCTTCACAGTCTAGATGTGATATGAGCCTCTTTACACAGATCCCTGCTTACCCAGCCTATGAGAACACTGCTTCGTTTACATTTCACCTAAGCTTTCCCCTTGCCCCAAATCCTGAAGCACACACATCTCTCCCTTTGCTTTGTTTGGTGAGATGCCTTGCAGTCCCCTTGGTCTGTCTCCCTCACTGCCACAAGCCAATAAGCCCATGGAACCAGGACAACTCTCTCAAAGAAAACGGGAGGCTTTGGTCCACCAGAGCAAAAGAGCAAACCAAGAATGAAGTCCAGCGGAATATGGGAAATCAAATCCAACCCAGACAAGAAGCTCATACTGGACCCACTGCACAGAGACCTGCAGTGGCCTGTTTCTTTGTTCTTCTTTCACACACACACACACACACCCCGTACCCCCTCCCATACCCCTGCCTCTGGGTTCTCCAGGGTTGCAATGGTGGGAGTACAAAAAAGGGAAGGGGTAAAGTTTAATATGACTGGGGCTGTGAGTGCCTCTGTCTGATGGGTGCCTGGCTGATGGCTTTTCTTGGGAGGGGGTATATTTGAGGAGACACAGGGCCCTCCACACTGCACAGTTCTCTGGGGTTTGCAGTGCTGACCTCATGCACAGTACCCTGAGTTTCTAGCCCATGGCGTCTTCCCATTAGGGTGCTCTTGCCCTGCAGGGGCCCCTTCTGGGCAGGGTTCCCTCCAGTTGGGTCAAGCCCAGGTACTTTCCATGACGTCCTCTTGGTCTATGGGAAACTCCCACATGCTTACCATGCCCAATGCTGCCATCCTAGGCCCTGGCTCCGGCCACCTTGCAACTTGCCCCATTCACCGAACCATTAACATACACTGCCCTGTGTTCATATACATCTCCCAAACACCAGTAAACACAGCTCAGGGTCTTCCAGAACTTTCTCCCAGGGCTTTGCTTGTGTTCTCGGCAACGTTGGAAAAATAAGTCCACCTCCTAAGAGACACGCAGATGGGAGTGAGACACCCATGTCTATTCCTTGCAGGGACCCCCAGTCTTCTTACTTGGGTTGTATCCTTCACTAGCCTGCCTAAGAATGCGGGAGGGGGAATAACAAAGCACTTCAGAACAAACCGACACCTCTACCTCTGTAACTGTTCATTCCCTTGTCAAATTTCTCATCGTATATGGGCTGACGCTGACGATAGGGACTATCACGGTAGGAGAGCTGGGCTCTTTTGCCTGTTGAATGAAGTCTTTTGGATCGCACAGTTAAGTAGGAACAGGCAGCCAAGGATCATCAGAGTCGAAGGCAGTCCCAAACATAAAAGACAGAAGCCAAATGAAAAGGAACATAGAGGGTAACAGATAATCGAGGAAACAGAAGAAAATGTCCGAAACCCTGCAATTAATTTCCCCAGAAAAATAAGAGAAGGTATTGTACCCACAATACAAGACTAGATGCTATTTTCTAAAGGAATATTCAGAAAATAACAGACTTCTTGGAAATGTAAAGTATGGAAACAAAAGTAACTAATTTAATAAAAGGATTCTAAGGTAAAGTTGAGAACATATCCTGCAGTGTAGGGGAAAAAAATACAAAGAAATAGAAAATAAGAAATAACTATAAGAAATTTAGAGGTTCAATCTAGGAGATAGACTATCTAACTAATAGGAGTCCTGGAAAGAAAGAAATAAAGTAGTTGGTGGGGAAAATGTTATTCAAAGGCCGGCTGAGTGCCACGTTGATTAGGCGTTGGCTTGGGACGCCAGCTCTGAGCAGCAGGGCTCCAGTTCGGATCCCACATAAGGGCCAGTGACGCTGCGCCCTCTACAGCTAAGATGGTGAAGAACAGCTCGACCTGTAGCTGCCATGAGTCGCCGGCTACAGCGTAGGCTGCAGTGGGGCTGGCTGGCAGCTGGTGTGCGCTTTCGTGAGCTGCTGTCCAATGGCTGGCGAGCAACGTCCTCACCCGGGAAGAGCACAATGATAACACCAACATGGGCCAGTGAAGCGACGTCCTCCACAACAAGACTAAAGAAGAAAAGGACAGCAACTTGTCTGTTCCCCTTCCCCAATTCCCCAACACTGTTCCCCTCCCCCAATCCTCCAATAAAATCTCTTTTTAAAAAAAGAAAAAGAAATAGAAATAATTCAATAACATTTTCCTGAACTGAAGAACACGAATTTCCAGAACGAAAGGGCTCATTAAATGCCCAGCATAGTAAATTTAAAAACAACAAAGAAACAAACTTTTTTTAAAAAAATCACACCCTCAAAGGTCTATCATCATGACATTGATGTAAATATTAAGAGGAACTTCTAATATTTCTCCAGAGAGAAAACCAGGCCACAGGTAAAGAATACTCAGGAATGGCATTGGGCTTCTTCCTAACACCCTTGAAAACTAGAAAACAAAGGGGCAATGCCTTCGAAGCTCTAAAAACCATTATTTTAAATCTAGAATTCTATACTCTGCCAAGGCGTGTTAAGGCGCGCAAACACAGGAAATTTAGCTTCTGTGCTGTCTTCCTCAGGAAGCTGCTGGATGATGAATTCCACTAAAACAGAGCATGAAACCAGGGAAAATCAAAACATGGTATCTAGGAAACAAAGGGATCCCCTGGATGAAGGTGTAGGGGACCAGGACAACTTTGCATCTGGCCATCGTGTGAGGTCAACACGCCACCTCCTGTGTTTGAACAATTTGAGAGGAGGTTTGCACTTCAGACAGAGGGAATGAAAACAACACAAAACAACCCCAAAGCAATTATACATTCCAGGAAAAACAAAAATGTGCAGCGGAGGCAAATTTAACCATCAAACTCATGCAGCTTAAATACACAGTCATAGTTATAAACACCATAAATACTCATTTATCCAAAAATGATGGTCTACTCCTGGAAGGAGGAGGAGGGTTGCATGTGGAAGGTTTACAGCACTAAATCCTAATCTATTGTAAAAAGTATAGATAGTGGCTAAATTTGAAAAATTAAGAAATAGCCATAAAAGTTTATTACTTAGCAACAAAGAAGTACATACAGGAAGAACTCGCTAAAGGAATTGAAATTGATGGCGTCTAGAAGTAGAAGCAAGAGTGTAGAAAGTCTTCGACTTTTAAAACAATGTATATTACTTGGCAAAGCATTTTACAAATTAACTTTAAAACAAGCTAGATGAAAGCAGTGTGCTCATAAAAGAATGAATGTGCTTCTTAATGCAAGGAATATTTTGAGAAGGATAAACGAGGAACTGAAAAAGTGATGGTCTTTAAGGAGAGGAGCGAGGTGGTTGGTGGAAATGGGAGGGAGACATACTTTCACTATTTACCCACTTTTGGTGAACAGAAATTTTCAATTTTGATGAAGCATGACTTATCAGTTTTCTTTCTTTTATGATGAGTGCTTTTTGTGTTCTAAGAAATATATGTTTTTTTCTTTAGGGCTTTATAGTTTTAACTTTCGTGTTCAAATCTGTGATCTGTCTTTTCTATTTATTTAATAAATTTTATCGGGGAACAGCCATGGTCATTGGTTACACATTGCTTTCATGCTACAATGGCATAGGGAGGGTGCAGCTCACTGTGGCCATGTGGGAATCGAACTGGCAACCTTGGTGTTATCAGCACCACGCTCTAACCAACTGAGCTAACCAGTCACCCGATCTATCCTTAATTAATTTTTGTATATGATATGAGGTACTGGTTGAGGTTCATTTTTTCTAGACATTTATCCCGCTGTTCCAGCACCACTTGTGGAAAAATCTTTTCTTTCCACATTGAATTGCCTTAGCATCTTTTCAAAAGTCAATAGACTGAATATGTGTGGGTGTATTTCTGGGCTCTCTATTCTCTATTTATCTGTTTGTCTATCCTAATGCCAGTACAACACTGTCTTGATTACTGTAGCTTTACAAAAAGTTTTGAAACTAAAAGACAGTGAACTGACATATGTAACTGCCATTTAAGATTCTACACCTGGTGCAAATATCCTTCAAAATGAAATTTACAGGCCGGCCGAGTGGCGCCATGGTTAAGAACTGGCTTGGGACGCCAGAGGACCCCGGTTCGGATCCCACATATGAGGGCCAGAGACACTGCCCTCCACAGCTAAGATGCTGAACAACAGCTCGACCTGGAGCTGGGCTGCCATGAGTCGCCGGCAACGGCATAGGCTGCAGCCCCTGTGACAGTGGGTTGCCATGGGCTACCGTATGTAGCCAGCAGCCAGCGTGAGCGGCCAGCAGCC
>NW_017731971.1:1117032-1160307 GCF_001890085.2 Hipposideros armiger | reverse complement strand
AAGAACAAAAGGAAAGCAACTTGTCTGTTTCCCTTCCAATTCCCCAGCACTGTTCCCGTCCCCCAATTCCCCAATAAAAATCTTTAAAGAAAAAAAAAGTGTATAAATTGGTGGGCCGGCCGAGTGGCTCAGTTGGTTAAGAGCTCGCTCAAGAGTTTGAGATCTGAGCAACAGCAGTTTGATGCCCGGCCCAAGCTGAGGGCTCAGCTAAAAAAAAAAAAGAAAAGTATTAATTGTCCATTCCTCTCTCATATAATATGATAATAAAGTGTGAGCATTGAAATATCATATGTCAGTTTTACCTGAGAGGATGATTTAAAATGCAGATTAATTACCCTAACCAAGATGCACTGAACCAGTATGTCTCGTAGACCCAGAAGCGACATTTGGCTGAATCCCCAGTGATTTTTAGGTGTCCTAATGGAATCCATTAGAAAAACACATCTTGGGTTACTCTCATGTGTTTTCAGTTACAATATTTTATTTTGCATCCAATTTGTTCTCTCAGGATAGGAAGTTACTTTTCTCTCATAGCTCTGAGGTGCATAAAGTGCATAGTTCAAACAATGCTTCATTTTATGCCATTATCATAATAGTCTTAATTCATTTGTCATATTGTTCTGCTTTTTCTATCCTTACTTATCCGATAATGGCCTTGTTATTTTATTCCTATTTTAATTGCATTCGATTCCCAGGAAGCTCTTCCCAAGAAGACCTCCCAAGTATTGGTCAAAATATGATATTCGAATATAAAATAAAATCTGAGGAAAAAATAAATACCCAAGTCTGGATAACCATAGTTTGTCTGGCAGTCATTCTTTTAAGTAAAAATGTTGTTTTGTGAAAATAGTGGCTAGTTCATCTTACAACTCGCACAGTTGCACAAGTGCTTTTCCTCAAGACAATCCTTGGACCCAGGACACAGCAAAAGTTCTCTGTGTGTATTTCCCACTATAGCTCAGAAAATGTTAAAGATGTGTACTCGAGGGTTGAGGTTTAATAAAATTAATGTTTTACGGCTTCATCAAGGCCATTTTTTTAAAAAAAACATGTGCATGTGGGGGTCGAGAATACAACCACCACCAGTATGGTCTGGTGCCACTGCCTTGGATTTGTACTAAGGCACCGACAGCTCTACCCCCGCGGCTTTTGTGTCAGTGCAAGAGACAAATCACGTCACAGTATTATAAAAATAGTTTTGATTGCACAGCCCCCCTGAAAGGGTCTTGGGGACGGGTTCATGGATCACACCATCGTCAGAACCATCATCATAGAGTAAAGCTACCTAGCATTTCTGGGTTTCAGTTCCCTTAATTATAAAATAGGATTAAGGGCCGGCCGAGTGGCGCATTGGTTAAGAGCTGGCTTGGGACACCAGCTCTGAGCAGCAGGGCCTGGGTTCAGATCCCACATGAGGGCCAGTGACACTGCCCTCTACAGCTAAGATGGTCAATAATAGCTTGACCTGGAGCTGGGCTGCCGTGAGTCGCCGGCGACGGTGTAGGCTGCAGTGTGTGCATAAGCTATCATGTGTGGCTGGCAGCCAGCATGAGCTGCCGGGGGCTGCCGGGAGTGGCCGTCCAATGGCCAGTGAATGACTGCCTCACCCGGGAAGAGCGCAATGATCACAATACCAACATGAGCCAGTGAAGCGACATCCTCCACAACTAAACTGAAGAACAAAAGGACAGCAACTTGTCTGTTCCCTTCCCCGATTCCCCAACACTGTTCCCCTCCCCCAATTCCCCAATAAAATCTTTAAAAAAAAAAACGATTAATAATGCTCCAGCTACCTCACAGGGTTGTTGTGAAAACTAAATGATCTAAAACTTGGAAAGCATTTAGAACAGTAACTGATACATATGGTATGTAAGTATTAGCTAATATTACAATCAGATATCCAATGTCATGAAGTGTTTTTCCAAAATAAATGTGGAATTTATGGTATTATTCCATAGTAATGTGTCATAATTGGTATTAGGTTGTTTCCCATGTTTTTCAACAAGCTTATATATGTCTTTTCCATGTCTTTGATTATTTAAATTCCTAATGTGGAATTACCCAAAGACCACAGTTACACACTGCCTAATGACACAGGTGCGTTCTGAGAAATTTTCGTCGTGCAAACATCACAGCGTGCACACACACACAGATCTCGATGGTGTCGCCTACTGCACACCTAGGTTGTATGGGACAGCCTACTGCTCCTGGGCTACAAGCCTGTACAGCATGTCACCATACAAAGCAACACGAGATGAAATCAGGCACAAGAGAAAATGATGCCATCAAGAGATGCAGACAACATGAGATGTGAAGCTGATGACATAATATGGCATACTGTTTTATAGCAAACTTTTTTTATAGGTAGATAAGAGTTCATTCTAAAATAACAATAAACAGTATAGTACAATAAATGCATAAACAAGTAACAGTAGCTTATTATCAGTATCAAGTATTACGGACTGTACATAATTGTATGTGCTGTACTTTTATATGACTGGCAGTACAGTAGGTCTGTTTACACCGGCATCACCACAAAAATGTGATTCATTGCACCATGACGTCACAAAGGCTACAGTGTCACTAGGCAACAGGAATTTTTCATGATAACCTCCTGGGACCACCACTGCAGATGCGGTCCATCACTGTCTGAAATGTTAGTGGTGCCCGACTGTACACAGATTTCTTCACAGTTACTGTTGCAAAGTGTGCAGGGAATATCCAAGGGGGATAGTGGAGAAGACGGGGGCCCATGGGCCAAGTAAATATTTGACTTCAGCAGGGAGCATTTCTTAAGGATGGACGTGAGCCAGGGTGTGGCTGTGTGACAAAGTGAGCTGTGATGGTGAGATCTCTGAACTGGAAGAGGCCAAGCCACTGGCTGAGTCACCCTCATGAACACTGAAGTCACCCAGTTGGCATGGAGGGGACCAGGAGACTGGGACACAAGTCCTGTCATTACTTGATGGGCAGGCTCTGCCAAAACATGATTTTGCTTGGGGAACCACACCCAGGCCCAGGAAAGCCAAAGTGACCACTGTCCTACAAAAGATTCCCAAGCCCAAAGGATGGGCCACTTCTTTCAAGTAATATGTGATTCAAACCAATACTAATCTCCTAAAAAATTGAGACACAAGGATCTACAAATTTATCATTCAGAAATGGAATCCAGATAATAATGGAAGCACCAAGTATGCTTCTAGCTTCATTCTGGGGAACCTTGATTACATTTGGGCTTTAGGGTCTGACTTTGGGATACTGGAAATGAAATTCACAGAACCTTGGCCCAGGCAGGAGTAACTGCAGATCACTGGGAAAAGACGCCATAGCTCAGCAAACAGTGCTTTAACCAATGTGCTTTTCCATATTAGAAAGTTGAGATTGAATCACTTCTAGATGGAATAAGGAATTTCTATGGGAATGTGTGTGACAAAAGAAAATATATGTATTGGTGTCTGGCCCCGGTTCCTGGCACAGAGCTCCTGAAACACTTGTCATTTCCTAAGTAGGAGCATCTTTACATCTTTATTCTAATGAGGTGACTCTGGATGGGCTCCTGAATGGGGGCTGGTCACCAGAAAGACCATGATTAGCTTGGAATATTCAGCCCCTCTCACCCCCTTCTCCAGAGAGGGGAGAGGGCTGCAAATGGAGTTAATAATTAATCATGCCTATGTGAAGAAGCCTCCCTAAGGTCCCAAAAGTACCGGCTGCAGGGGATTTCTGGGTTGAACACGTGGAGGTGCAGGGAGTGGGCCCAGAGAGGGATGGGAGCCCCGCCCCTTCCCTCATACATTGCCCTACGCATCTCTGCACCTAAATATTCACCTGTATCCTTATCACATCCTTTAATGAACCAGTAAACCTGTGTTCCAGAGTTCTATGAGCCACTCTAGCAAATAAATAAAACCCAAGGAAGGGGTCATTGGAGCCTCCAATCTCAGGCCAGTTGGTCAGAAGCACAGGTGGCAACCTGGTCTTGTGATTGGCATGTAAAAGGAGGGGGCAGTCTTATGGGACTGAGCCCCTAACCTGTGGAATCTGACACTATTTCCGTGTACACAGTGTCAGAATGGAGTTGAACTCTTGGACACCCAGCTGGTGTCCAAGAATTGCTTGTTGGTGTGGGGAAAATACCCACACATTTGGTGACCAGAAGTGACAGAAGTGTTCTGTGTGAGTGGTACAAGAGACCCCTGGGAGACAAACACAGTGGGCAAGAACTGGGCTTTTCCCTACTCACGAAGGAAAAATCTGAGTTTTTCCATTACAGAAAAACAAAACCATAAAACTTTAAAAAGAAAACAGTTTCTCTCTACCTCTGGAAGAATTTGCTGGACACAAGAATCACTAACCTCGAAAGAATATATTGAGAAATGTGACAGAGAATTTCGTTCACTGAAGGACACCTTTTAGAATGTGAAAAGACAAGTCACAAACGGGGAGAACGTGTTTGCAGCATATAGAACCAATAATGAATTAGTATCAGGACGGCCCGTTAGCTCAGTTGGTGAGCACAGAGCTCATAACACCGAGGTTGCCGGTTCGATCCCCACATGGGCCACTGAGTTGAGCCCTCCACAGCTATATTGAAACAACTACTTGACTTGGAGCTGATGGGTCCTGGAAAAACACTGTTCCCCAATTAAAAAAAAACAAAACCAAAACTTAAAAAAAAAAAAAGACAGTATCAACAATAAAGAACTCGTACAGAACATCAATAAAGAGACAACCCAATAGAAAAATGGATAAAAAGACATGAAGAGACATTTCACAAACATGGAAATATCAAGACCTATTTAAAAATAGATGAAAAGACGCTCAATCTCATCAGTAATCAGGGAAGTACAGGTCAAGACCACACTGTTATCCTTTCATCCTCACTAGATGGGCAGAAATTAAGGAGCCTTACGGAACAGTAACAATACCAAGGGCTGCAAAGGGAACGATGTGGTGGTAGGAATTCTTATACTGCAGGAATGCAAACTGGTAGGATCACTTTGAAAAACAACGTGGCATTATCCTGTAAAGCACCTAGAGAAACTCTTGCACAGGTGTTATCAAGGGAGATTTAAAAAAACAAAAAAGCAAACAAAACACTCCACTGTAACCCTGTTGATAATAGAAGAGTAGTTGGCACCAAGCAGATGTCCATCAGCAGGGAAGTGCAGATTGTAGCCTAGTCACAGAACGCAATGCTAGACGACCACGAGAAATGGACAAACACCTTACATGCAACAACTTTGATGAACCTCAGAAATGAAACGTTTGTTAAAAAAATCCAAGTCCCAGAAGTCACACAGTATAAAACTTTTTTATAAAGCTCAAAAACTAGCAAAACTCATGTATATGAGCAAACTGGGAACAAAACAATAAACAAAATCCAGGGTGCGAGTTCTCTGAGGAGAAAGGCGAGGTGGGTCCACGGGGTATCGGCACTCGGTCATTACATTTGAGTGGCTTCAGATATACTCATTTTGTTTTTATGCTTCACCGTTTATATATAGGTTAAGTACTTTATGTGTCAAGTATTATTACCCCTTTAAATAGGTAAGCCGAGGGGGGTCATGTGAATGTTGCATTTTATTCCAGTATACAAACATCCTTCCTCTAAATTTGGTGCTCCAAGAAGCATGTTTATCCAGAGGCTTCAGACCCCACCTTGTCAGTTGGGCGTCGAGGATTCCAGATCTGTGATGACTGCTGCCTGCTCCCCCATCTGTTTCCTGCTGCTCACCCGACCAGTCTCTGTGCCCCTCAGTTCCTCCAAACCACCTCCAGGCCATCAGCACATACTGTTCCTATTGACTGGAAGCACCCCCATCTCTTCCTCATTGGCTGATGAACTTTCTGTCATTTGAGGGCTCAAACATCGCCTCCAGGAGGCTTCCCAGAGGCTGTGAGCCTCGGCCCTTGCTCGTGCCTCTGGATACTTAGCAGGCATGTGCAACTGCTCTTTTACGTTCTGGCCCTGGCCTGGACTCTGTCACTTCTGTGGCCCTGGTGCCTAACACAGTGACTCTCAGCAAAGCTCCTCTTGAGGCCAAAGTAAAATAGCTCCCGGGCAGGAGAAAAGTAAGGAGGGACTGCGGTTATGGAGTCAGTGATGGAGACAGGAGGAAGGTAAGCAAGTCAGGAGTCAGAGCCCAGGTACTGCAGACACAGAGAACTCAACCGGGGAGGCCGTCTTTCATGCCATGTAGCCTCCCTCTCACCCAAAGCAACCACTATTTGAAGAAAAAAAAAAAAAAGAAAAAAAAAGTTGACAGCTTTATTTAGCTTAAATGGTACAGATAACCAACCTATCTAGCCTTGTGTCCCGCCCACCAGGGCAGCCCTGAGCAGGCTCAGCTATTCTTGCCCTCCAGTCTCATTTCTTCTCCTCCTCCTTCTTGTCCTTCTTGCCATCCTTGGTGGCCTGGGACGCCAGGGAGCCCATGGCATTTCGAATGGCCTCATTGTTGGGGTCCACACCTGGAAGGTTCTCCAGGACACTCTGAAGGAATTCGGGGTCCTGCATCACGTCATAATCATCCTCCTCCTGAAAAAGGGCAGTGGCAGCTCAGGCGGGGTGGGGGGGTGGGGAGCGAGTGTGAGCAGTGCGCATGCGGGTGCCTGAGCCCCTTTCCCCGCCCGACTGTCTGGGGTTCGGGCACCTCGGCCAAGGGCAGGAAGGGAGACTCAGGAAACACCCAGTGCCTATATGTGGTACGAATGCAAACACTGATTACTGACCGAGCAGGAAGAAGCCCGAGTGCTTTGCTTCCTGAGCTCAGAGGGTAGAAACAGACGCAATCACGTCCAGGTATCCTCCAGCAGACACCCGCTCCCGTTTTCTTTTTCACTCTCCTGGGAGGATGATGTCCTACAGACTATCCAGACTGCTCCCACCAGCAAGGGAGCTTACAGAATACTAGGATACTTCCCCAGCTCTGACTACCAGTATTCTGCAGCCTTTGCAAAGTTGACACACAAGAAACACACAGCCAGCTGTCTGTTTCCTTCTGCTCCTCAGAGCTCATCTGTGAGCCCGGGAGAGAAACGTCCCAGGCCGAGAGGGCTGAGATCGGAACACAGGGGGTTTCAAGCCTGATGGGGGCAGGGAGCCGTCACCGGCCCTCACCTTGGCGGGCTCGGATGTGTCCATGGCTGAACTGGCGTCAATGTCAGCTGAGTCCGCCTGGCCGAACTCTGAGGAAAAGAGGTCAGTCTGTTCAGTGCCACTCCCACCCCAGGCCCTGGGCCCAAGCACAGCCACCCAGGCCCCACTCACCAGCACCCTGGAGAGACATCTGCATGGCATACGCAATCTGCTCCTCCTCAGTCATACTGCTTAGGTCCGGGAGCCCGGGCCGGCCAAACTCCTGCTGGCTGATGGTCATCTTTAGCAGGGCGTCATCTGAGTCTGGGAAACGGAGAGGGCGGCAAAGCAGGACTGGTGCCATGTTCCACAGAACCCCCAAACCACACCCTCAGCCCATTATCCCCCACACTGCAGACCTCCCACTCCCACCGAGCAAGCGCCCTGCGGTCCCGGGACCCCAGATTTCACCCCATCACCTTCAGTGCCAGTCGCAGCAATCCCGGCCTCCGCGGCAGACGCCGCAGCTGCCCGCCGTGCCTCCTCCTCCTGCCGCTGCCGCTGCTCTTCCATGGAAACGCGAAGGGCCTGGCAAAGGGCGGAGACAGGTTGGACCCGCTCCCCCCTCAGCCCTGGGGAAGTCCGCTGGGGGTGGGGGAAGCAGCACATGGGGCAGCTTCTGCCCTACGTATATGGGGAAGAAGCCAAAGAGGTGACGCAGGACTAAAGGACGGCCCTGAAAGAAACGTGCGGTGTGACCAGGAGACGCGAACGAGAGCCTGGCACTGGCACCCTAGAGATCAGACAGAATTATGGGGCAGAGGACCCACGGGCGTCTGGGAAGGTGGGCGAGGGTGCTAAGGGCTGCGTAGCCCTCGAGAGGCTATGTGGCGTGCGGGTGTGTCAGCAGAGGACAAAGGAGGACCCTTGGGCTCCGTGTGAGGTCCATGTTTGCTCACCAGGGCCAGCTCAGGATCAGCGCTGGGATCCACTCCAAACTCAAAGTCACTGGCACCAAGACCCAGCATGGCACCCCCTTCCCCAGCCAGAATTGGAGAGCTGATGAGGGCGTCGGCCAGGCTGGGCCCAGGAGGCACTGTCACCAGATGAGAGCCGGTTCCATCTTTGCCATTCAAGGTGTTCACAAAGGCCGTCAGCTTTTCTGTGTTCACCTCCTGGGGGAGGGAGGACCACAGGTCTGCCTCCCGGCCCGCTCCCCGCTCCCCGCCCTCAGTCCTGTCTGCAGCGCCCCTCCTGCGGTACAGGCTATCCTCTGGGTAAGGACGGCCCAGAACCAGTCCTTACTCACCTCTTCCCCAAAATTGATAATGTCAACATTTACTTTCTCCTTCTTGAGGCGTTTAGCCAGTTTCACCAGCTGGGAAGAAGAGGAGAGAGATGAGGAAGGCTGGTCCATCCCGCAGGGAGTGACACACCTCACAGAAGCGCACAGAAGTCAGCTGGCCTCCCCGGGTCCCCCTGTCCCCAAGGCAGAAACCCACGTGCGCTGCCAGACTCACATCCTTCTCGTGGTCCTCCACGGGGCTCCCCACAAAGGCGATGATGCGCATCTTGTGGTTCTTGCCCTGTCGGTGCTTCAGCGCCAGCTGTGCAGGAGGACGACGGACCAGTGTCAGCCAGAGGCCCCATACTCTCTGCTGTCGCACTGCTTCCCACCGTTGCCATGAGTCTCAAGCCCACCGTCACGCTCACACATGGCCCAACCCTCTCCTCTGCCCTCCCCGCTGGCTGTGGGTGAGGAAGTGGGGCTCACTCTGCATTCTAGGGACCTCCCTTCACAATCCTCACCCACCCTGGGCTTCACCCCACCACTTCCTTTCCACTTCTTTATGTCCTCTCTCTTCCCTGGCTCTGGTTCTAGCTCGAGTGCAGAGGAGAAATGAAAGGTGTTGGAGGCAGACCCTCAGGGCCAGGACTCACGTGGGCCACGCGGATGCCGGTGCAGAAGGTGATCTTGCCCTTGGGCTGGACAGTGTGGAGCTTGGACAGGATGCGGCCGGTGTCAGGGGTGAGTGTGGTCAGCACCTCACAGTCACTGGGATGTGGGGAAAGCATTTCTGAGACTTCAGGTCAAGACAAGTGCCTCCAAACTCTGTTCAACTCATCTTTTCTTTAGAGACTTGGATCATAACCGTAATCTCTGTTTTTCTTAACCAAACATCTCATGTTTAGAGAGATCTTAAAATTCCTCCCATCACAAGGAAAAACAAATAACTATGTGAGATGTTGATGTGAACTGTGGTAATCATTTCAAAATACAGTTGACCCTTGAACAACGCAGGGGTTGGGGTGCTGACCTCCCCCCCCCCAGTGCAGTCCAAAGTCCATGTATAACCTTTGACTCCCCAAAACCTTAACTACAGTCCCTCGGTATCTGTGGGGCATGAGTTCCAAGACTCCTGCACCTACCAAAACCTGCGGGTGCTCAAGTGTCCTACATAATATGGCCTAAAACAATGCACACAGTCGGCCCTCCGCACCTGCGATTCCCAATGACAGATCAAAACTACTGCTCTTGATCCACGATTGTTTGAGTCCATGGATGAGAAACCCAGGGATACAGAGGGCCAACTATATATTTCTTGAAAAAAATCTGCATATATGTGGACTGGCGCAGTTCAAACCCGTGTGTTCAAGGGTCAAGTGTATATACACGACAAAATCATTTTATGGTACACCTTATACAATGTTATATGCCAATTACATCTCAGTAAAACTGGAAAAAAAAACATCTAGTGTTTAGTAGATGTGAGGCACAGAACTAAGGGGTGCTTAATTTTGAACAAAACAGGCCCTCTTCCTCCCGGTGTCCGCCCCTCACTCCTCTCCCACTATCTTGCTCGCAGGGCCGAAAGTCGTTCACAACAGTGGGACTCGACTCTCCCACCCTCCCCATTTCTAGACCCATTTTCCAGCCAACATGTATACTGGGATGGGCGGTTACTCATTTGAGGATTATCAATTCCTAAAGCAACACTTTCGGGGTTAAAGGATGTGTGATATAAGCTCTGGGGCTCTGACCCCAAATCATTTTTCACTGACTTTAAAATAAAACTATGAAACTTTCCCCCAGGAGATTTGGCTTCACAACTGTATTAAGTTCAGCTGAATGACAAGTTACTCTTTATATTTACACTGAAAAGTGAAGGCAGCGGCCCAGAAAAGCGGCCAGCCTCACCCACCTGCCAAGGCCCCGCCCCCTCTGCCGCACGTACTTGGCCAGTGTGATGAGGCCCACGTTGTTCTCCGGGTTGCTGCGGGTCTTGGAGTGACACACTATGTTGACGGCGTCCTGCTGGGCCTGCAGCCGCGTGGGTAAGAAGTCCCCGTTCCTCATGTACTCACTGTTGTCCACGCTGTCAGATTAGGAGTGAAGGGCAGAGGAGACACATTGTGTAGGGTCTGAGGCATTCTCTCCAGTTCTGGGAATCCCCACTTCCTTCCACACCTCTCCTGGGAGGGGCATGGTGGGTGTAAGTGGCTCTCGGTCTCTGTGGAACTCAGAATCACCTGCGACTTTTTTTTTTTCTTTTTTAAATATACAGATGACCAAGCCTTACCTCAGACTTAATGACTCAAAATAACCAAAGGGGGAAAAATATTTTACATCTCCACTCCGCAAGTGATTCTGATAAGCACCCAAGGTTGCGATCTACTGATGTACCTCAATCACCTTTTTATAAGGTGCATTTAAGGGTTATCAAACATCGTCATGGATTCTAAGTCCGCCATTAAAATGGGAGTATTCCAAAGGTAGGAAATGAAGCCGACTTAAAAAATATTTATAAAACAACACACTTGGCAGCACCGAGTGCAGGAAAGCATCTGGTTAAAAGTGTAACAGCTTCATCTGGACTGAACTGCAAAAATGAGGTTTCATGGGTTTGAGGTCTGACCTCTTCTTTCCGGGCAACTTTTCACCGTCTACATGAATCCACATCATACGAAATACAAGCTCCAGTTTCCCAAAGACCAAAAGAAAGCAGGGAAGGGGAGCAGTTACACAAGCCCCTGAACAGGATCAATTCCTGATGACCTGAGGTCCCTCAGGACTCTAACAGTCAACGATTCCAGCTGATGATGGAAGGAAGCCGTGTCCTAGATAAGACACCTCATTTATAGGAGCAAACAAAATATGGGCTTGGGCGGCAATTTTCTTCTTTAGTATTCTCTGCCTGCCAATAAATACAAACCAAAAATGACGAAGAGCAGTAATTAAGAAGCTACTGGAGGGCTGGCCGAGTGGCGCGTTGGTTAAGAGCTGGCCTGGGACACCGGAGGGCCCCGGTTCGGATCCCACATATGAGAGCCAGTGACACTGCCCTCCACAGCTAAGATGCTGAACAACAGCTCAACCTGGAGCTGGGCTGCCGTGACTCGCCAGCGACGGCGTAGGCTGCAGCCCCTGTGGCAGTGGGTTGCCATGGGCTACACTGAGTAGCCAGCAGCCAGCGTGAGCAGCCGTCCAGAAGCCGGCGACTGATGTGCCTCACCCGGGAAGAGCGCAATGATGGTGCCAACTTGGGCCAGTGAAGCAACGTCCTCCACAACTAGACTGAAGAACAAAAGGACAGCAACTTGTCTGTTCCCCTTCCCCAATTCCCCAGCACTGTTCCCATCCCCCAATTCCCCAATAAAAATCTTAAAAAAAAAAAAAAACAGAAGCTACTGGAAGGCGAAGCAGAAAAGGGAGTACAGGGCAGTGTTCAGACACAGGTTCAAGTCCCCACTCTGCTACCTCCTAATTCTATGATCCTAAGGAAGCTACTTAATTCCTCTAAGGTCCAGTTATGTCATCTGTAAAACGGGTTTTACTATACCTACCCTATAGGGCTGCTGTGAGGATTAAATGCAGGGAAAGTACTTAGCACAGTGCCTGACAGTAAGCATGAAACAGACTGGTCCTAACAGTGAAAGCAATCTATGTAAAGGAGGTCCAGGGCTCACTCCACTAATCTTGCACTATTACTCTTTTGTCCCTGACACATTGTTTCAGGTTATTCCCCCAGCAGGGAAGTAACTGCCTCTGTAGCTTCAAATATGGCGGATGAGTCCAAATATAAAAAACAATGGAGGCTTTGAGGATCATCCCGATGAAATGGCACCAAGTGTAAGGATCATGGGCAAGACCAGCAGATGGACGAGGGAGGGCTGGAGGAACGGCATCAGAGTAAGAAAGGCGGCTTGAGAGACGGGGAGACTGACGTGGAGAGCACCGGAGGGAGACGGTAGTGGGGATGGTGTTAAAAACACAGGTGCTGTAACACCTGTATATGCATCCCTAAAACACACCTTGTTTAATTTCCCCGATTTTGAACTTTATATGACTGAACTAATATATGTATTTCTGGTGAGTACTTTTGCACAACAGTATGTAATTTTTCCCAACAAAATTTTTATCAAAATAAGGCCTGAGGTATTATCCAGCTATTGAAATATAAAGTCTTCATTTAAAAAAAGAACACAGATGCCTGGAGTTCACCGGCTGGGCGTCTGACTCAAGCAGCTCAACCATAGTCAAATAGTTGCAATTTTCAATAAACTCCAGAGAATTCTGAGGAAAGCAAAGCATGAGGCCACACAGAAAAAAGGAGCAGCTCTCATCATTATTCTGTGCCTGGGCTATCACAGTAAGCCACCAACCTATCCCTCTGGGCCAATCTTTCCTCCTTTACCACGCCAGATCAATATTATTAAACACCATTTTGTATGCAGCTCTGCCTCCATCACCCTCAGAAGTTTTTCAGCAGTTCTGTTGAAGGGTACGGGGCAGAGTTCAACCACCTTTAACTTTACATTTGTGGTCTTCTACCTGGTCCCATCTACGTTTCCAAAAAAAGAAAGAAAAGAAACACCTTAAATCAACAACCTTATAATGAAGTCACACTAGTCAATTTCCTAATCCCTGAGCACTTACATCATAGCAGGTTTACCCCCCTCCTCCTAACTAAAGGCCTCTCCTTCCCAACATTTGTCTAAGTCCCTTCAGGCCCCACTAAATTCTTTCTTGAGGACTCCTCAAGTGCTATGGCGACTAACATATGCCCAGTGCTACACAGCTGACAGAGAACCATCACATATATTTTTACCTACCTGTGCTATAAGGAGAGTGGATGTTACTATTGTTCCCATTTTCTATGTAGATTTACCACATTCTCAAGAACACGCAAAGTGGGAAGCACCTAAAAACAAGTTTCTGGATTCCAAACCCTGCCTCCTTTTCTCCGCTAAGATGCTCTCTCCCAGAGGTCGACAGGTTTAGCAAACAAAAGTACAGCACTCCCAGTTAAATTTGAATTTCAGATATACAACAAGTCACATTTTAGTACAAGTATGTCCCGTGCAATATTTGAGACATAGTTATATCCATATTTAAATTCAAAAGTATTATTCATCTGAAATTCAAATATAACTGAGCATCCTATATTTTATTTGGCAATGCTATCCTCCACCAAAAGAAAACCCTGTTTCATCCCAATGGCGATTTGTGTGTTTGCGTACTACTCTGTATTATATTCTGTGCTCACACTTTGAAGAAACTCTTGAAACGCTGCATAAGCCAGTGTCCTCAGCTTCTAATCCAACTCATCGTAGCCACTCAGCCCAAGTCTGAGACTAATGAAGGCAGCCAGCTCACCATTTAAGCCAGCGAGTCCTAGGTTTAAATCTAGGCTCCACCACTTAATTAGCTGTAGCACGTTGGGTAAGTCATTTAAAACTCCTGAGACTCGGTATCCTCACCTGTAAACTGAAGAGCTATTTACCCTGAAGTGTTGTAAGGTTTAAGTGAGATAAAGTAAATGAGTGCCTGACACACAGAAAACACTCTGTAAACAGTACCTCTGAAGATGCCACAGGGAAAGGTAGGAGAGTTAGAGACGCGTGAATGGGCCGGGAAGGGATTCACAGCCTCTCTTCCTAACATCTATTATGTTGAGAAGAGGAGAGGTGGGCAAAAGGCTCCCACGCTGAGTCAGAGAAGCGGGACTCTGATTACACACAAAACTGGGGCTGCTCTAAAGAAGACGACGCTGGAACAGAGCAAGGCAGCAGGTGTCGGCCGGCCAATGACTGTCCGCGGGGTGCGGGTTAACCGGGGTCCCCCGGGCCTGTCCGCTCCCAGCCCCGGGATGACTCAGGGAGTCTCTGGAGCGCTTTCCTCCCCGGCCCAAGGCCGCATTTCGCGCATCAACCCCCGCTCCCACCCCAGGCCCGCCCGGCCTCCAGGCGACACGCGTCCCCGACCCACTCTCGCCCCTCACGGGGCCCCAAGGTAGTTACTCACCAAACCATAGTGCTTTCCAACACCATCTTGCCACCTTCCTCTCTCCCGGACCGGTTCTCCTGGACCGTGGAACAACAACCCCTCCGATTGGCCCAGCGCTCTTCGCCAATCACAGACCTCGGTTCTGCTAGCTGGTTCCGCGTTGCATTCTGGGAGTTGTAGGCGCAGCCAAAATAAAAGGGACATGCCGGGGAGAGCGAAACGAAGTCGCACAAAAAAAAGAGAGCCCCCTTCCTCACCTTGCCCGGCTTTCAAGTTCTCTGGTGTTCTCTGCTGGCGGGATCTAAGAGAAGCTGTGGAGGAGCCTTTGAAAGTGTGGATGCGTCGGCTCCAGCGCCGTCATTTTCAAAATGTGGTGGGATAACTTTTCCCAGCTCCCTCTGTTCCCCATTATCACTTTCTTCATCTAACTGAGCCCTTAGTTCTCTGAATTGCATTTACTTGTGTATCTATCTCTCCCATTTAATTAGGGCAGGAAAGGTGTCCATCGCTGTGCTCCCTGAGCCCATTATCTGGGCTGAAATATGGTAGGAGCCCAGAAAAGGTTTGACAAAGCAATGGTTTTAACTAATCTCCCAAAGAGTGGGAGACAAAACTAGTAAGCCATTTTGATTTGTTAAAAGAGAATAACACTTAAAAATGCTTTGGATTACCTTCCACTACACACACATGTAAAACTGGAAGAGGGAGAGGAGGGAAGGACCAAGTATGGCTACAGAACACCAAACTTGGAGACAGGGGAAAGGAATATTGTAGATATTACCTAGATGTTGGTCAAGTCAACGGATATGTTCAAAAGTTATTGGTAACCATCAGAGATTGTATAAGAAATAAGATGTCCATATCACTAGAGGGGGGAAAAACATTAATATAACTATAGATAGGCAAGGGGGGAAAAAATAAAGCACAGAAAAATAGTGCCAAGTTCAAACATAACCAAAATATTTTTGAAACAACCAAAATATATATATTTTTAAAGATTTTATTGGGGAATTGGGGGAGGGGAACATCATTGGGGAATCGACAAGTTGCTGTCCTTTTGTTCTTCAGTCTAGTTGTGGAGGACGTCGCTTCACTGGCCCATGTTGGTGTTATTGCGCTTTTCCCAGGTGAGGCAGTTGCTCGCTTTCCATTGGCCAGCTGCTCACTGTAGCTCATAGCAGCCCACTGTAGCAGGGGCTGCAGCCTATGCCATCGCAGGCGACGCTCGGCAGCCCAGCTCCAGGTCAAGCTGTTGTTCACCATCTTAGCTATAGAGGGCGCAGCATCACTGGCTGTCATGTGGGATCTGAACTGGGGCCCTGCTGCTCAGAGCTGGCATCCCAAGCCAACTCAGCCAAGGCACCACTCGGCCGGCCCCAAAATATTTTTAAAACAAGACAAGAATATTTTTAATATTTGAATATTAAAAAAACCAAACAGCTACCCAATGTAACTAGAGCTATGCCAAACTAAGAGACAAAAGATAAAAATAGAGAGGAAAAAACAATATATCAGGCAATATAGTAGTAATAAACGAAAGCGTGTGTAGCTATATTACCAATGCAGAAATCAGTACAAATAGCTAAAATCAGATCAAGAGTATTTCATAAAATATAAAATTCATCAACAAAAAAATGCTCTAGGTTAATCAGGATAAAGCAACTCCATAGATAAGTTGAACATCAGGGATAATTATAAGTTAGTTGCTAAATGTATAAGTAAATGAAGATAAACATTCAACCCAAACAAAGGGACTAGGAGCTGAATGAATACTGTCACCACTGTTCTGGGAAAACATGATCCATGATATCTACGCAGGGAGGTGTCACTGTGTCAGCTTTAGTCAGTCACTTAATAGAGTGTGACCAGTTTTTAGTTACACTTTTAAAAGTATACGGAGATATTGCAAAGAACACAAAATGTAATGGCCGTAAAAAAGAAATGAGATAGTGAAAATTAAGTCCTATAAGACTGATTTGATTCAACCTACAGAATGGAGAACTAATTCTTTCTTCAAATAGAGAAGACGTCCTGTTGGAACTATGTCAGAAGCTTTTCAATTAGGAGCTATGCGAGTTGCAACAATGCACACAAAAGATGAAATCTGATAAGATCAGATTTCAGTAAAACAAGAGCTCTCTAATAAACAAAAACAAACAAAAAAGCAGTGACAAAAAAACATTCATTTACCTGTGGGTCAGGCACTGTTCTGGGCACTTGCAAGGGAACAAAACAAAGTCTTGCCCTTGTGGAGTTTACATTCTCTGGGGGAAGGCAGATAATAGACCAATAAGTAAATCATATATATATATATATATATATATATATATATATATATATGGTCAAGTAATGGTAAGCCCTGTGGAAAAAATAAACCAGGGTGAGCGTGGTTTCTTTTTTATATAAATAGGATATTAAGGCAGGCTTACATTTGAACACAGACCTGAAGGGATACCTGGGGGAAAGAGCAAGTGCAAATGCCCTGAGGCAGGAGTGTACTTTAGGAACAAGAAGGCCAGTAGAGGCTAGAGTAGAGGGAGAGGGCGAGCGAGAAGAAATGAGGCCAGAGAGGCAAAGGGAGTCAAGAGGTTGGATCATGCACAGCCTCATAGATCATTTTTAGGACTCTGAGCGAGATAAGAAGCTGCTGGGACGTTTTCAACAGAGGGTTGACAGGGTCTGACTTAATGTTTCAACAGGGTCGCTCTGGCTGCTACACTGAGAACAGACTGTGGGGAAAAGAACAGAGGGAGATAGACCAGGTAGGAGACTACTTCAGAAATCAACACGATATGATGGTAGTTTATTCTAGGGTGGTAACAGGAGGTGAAAATGGTGACATGTGGTTGGATTTTGAGTATATCACAAGGCACAAAACTGATAGAATTTGCCAATGGATTTGATGGAGGATGTAAGAGGAAGGAGTGTTAAGACATCGGAGTTGGTTCCAAGGAACTGGAAGAATGGAGTCATGGTTTCCGGAGATCGGTTGGAAGGGGCAGGTACCAGAAATTCAGCTTTGGACATGCTAGGTGTAAGATGCTTGTTAGATGCCTGGATGGAGATGTCAAGTAAGCAGGTGGATATGAGTTTGCAGTTCAGAAAAAGAGGTCTGGGCTGCAGATAAGAAATGGGGTGACATTTAGATCATGAGGTACAGGGGAGGTGGACAAATTATACAGGGTCTTCAGGCCACTAAGGACTTTAAAAAATTGCCGAGAGTGAATGTAGACTAAAAGAAGGGGTTCTATGAGTGAGCCCTGGACTACTTCAATATTTAGAGGTTAGAGAGAAGAGGAGGAACCAGGGAAGAGGATGGAGAGAGAACAGCACAGCGTGGTAAGGATAACAGGGAGCAAACAGTGCCCCAGAAGCTAAGTGAAGAAAATGTTTCAAAGAGGAGGGAGTGACATGCTGTCAGATGCTGCTGACATGTCAAATAAGACGAGGACCGATATAATTAGCAACACAGCGGGCATCAGCGACCTTAATAAAAGATGTTTTGGTCGGGTGTTTGGGACAAAAATTTGGAGTGAGTTCAAGAGAGAATGGGGTAAAAAACCAAACCAAAACAAACCCCACTCGTCATGTGATGGGGATACGTTCAGAGAATTGCATTGTTAGGCGATTTCGTCGTGCGAACATCACAGCGTGCACGCACACACCCTTAAATGGTGTCGCCTACTGCACACTGAGGCTGTATGGGACAGCCTGCTGCTCCTGGGCTACAAGCCTGTACAGCATGTCACCATCCAAAACATGAGATGAAATCAGGCACAGGAGAAAATGACGGGATCAAGAGATACAGTCAACATGAGATGTGAGGATATTGATGACATAACATGGCATACTGTTTTATAGGAAACTTATTTTATAAGTAGACAAGAGTTCATTCTAAAATAACAATAAACAGTATAGTACAATAAATACATAAACCAGTAACACAGTAGCTTATTACCATACCAGTATCAAGTATCACGCACAGTACATAATTGTATGTGCTGTACTTTTATACAGTTGGCAGTGCAGGTTTGTTTACACTGGTATCACCACAAACACGTGAGTAATGCATTGCACTATGACATTATGATGGCTCTGATGTCACTAGGCGATAGGAATTTTTCAGCTCCATTACAATCTTATGGGACCACCGCTGGATCTGCAGTTCATCCTTGACGGAAAGTCATCATGTGGTGCATGACTGTATTTGTAAAAATTCACTTGTAAGACAAGGAGCTAACTTTGACCACTACTGTATATTTGTTACTAAGGAATTCATTTTTTTTTTTTGAAGATTTTTATTGGGGAATTCGGGGATGAGAACAGTGCTGGGGAATCGGGGGAAGGGCAACAGACAAGTTGCTGTCCTTTTGTTCTTCTGTCTAGTTGTGGAGGACGTTGCTTCACTGGCCCAAGGTGGCACCATTATTACGCTCTTCCCGGGCGAGGCAGATCAGTCACTGCCGGCTTCTGGACGGCCCCTCACTGCGGCTGCTGGCCGCTCACGCTGGCTGCTGGCTACACACGGTAGCCCATGGCAACCCACTGCCACAGGGGCTGCAGCCTACGCCATCACCAGTGACTCACGGCAGCCCAGCTCCAGGTTGAGCTGTTGTTCAGCATCTTAGCTGTGGAGGGCAGTGTCACTGGCCCTCATATGTGGGATCCGAACGGGGCCTTCTGGGGTCCCAAGCCAGCTGTTAACCAACGCGCCACTCGGCAGGCTCAGGAATTCATTTTTTACGGTGTTACAATGTTATCTCTTGAGTTATATGTTGAAGTATTTATGGATGAAAGGATATGGTGTCTGGGATTTATTTTAACTTAATTCTTTGGAGGTACACAGAGAAAGGAGGGGGATAGAAAGTATAAATGAGACAGCCTGGCTTTATTTACGATTGAAGCTGGGTGATTGGGTATATGGCGGTTCACCATACTACCCTACTTTTGGTTTAGAAATATCCATAATAAAAAGTAAAAAAAAAAAAAAAAATTCAGAAGCAGTAAGCAGATGCTTTACAATGGGCTTTTAAAAAATAATTTTACAGGTGATATTTACCAGCTTCTTGTGTCCTTGAAAAACGAAAGAATAAACTGTTTAATCTGGAATGTATTTTAACTGGCAAATCCTAGCTTAAAGAATGAATGAGATGCCAACTCTGGTGAATAACTTTCAGGATGGCTAAGATGGACATGCTTAAAACACTAGATCAGGATTTCCAGCTTTATTATCCTATCGTTTTGATTTCCCTAACTTTTAGTTACGTAAGTTTTAACTTACAGGCCCTACTTGCACCAGCGGATTGCAGGGAACAGCTACAGAACTAGTAGCGGCTTCTCACCACTAGAGGCGCCCTCTGACCATAAGAGGGCGGCCACTGCACTCAGCGGTTGCATGAATATATTGACGAGGGAATGACAAGGCAAGGGTAGCAGAAAGACCATATAGGCCTAAAACATGTTCTGATTCAATTCCTATTAGGGAAAAAGCTTTCTCCTTCTCCAGCCTAAAGGAGGGCTCAGCTGTGGCTCAAACTGAAAACTCTAAGAACCCCAATTCCTCCTTCACTCCAATGACATCCTATCATAAGTTTTCTTGTTAACACATCTCAGTTCTCTCCCTTCGCCTCCAGTTGATGGTCACCAGCATCCTGGGCCCACGTTGCCACACACCTAGTTTATTATAGTCTAACCCGTTGGCTTTTTCTATCCACTTCGATCAGAATTATTGTTTTGATCACGACCGCCTTAGGGCAAAAACATTCTGTGGTTCCCAGGTGTCTACAGTTTATAAAATAAAAATCCCTAAGCCTAGCAGCCAGGGTCTTCGGTGTTGCCTCCCCCGTACCTGTTCCAACACCTGCAAGCAGGTCTCCCCCCGCCGTGGTGCTCACCGAGGACCCCTCCTCGTTCTCTAAAACGACCCCTCTCTAGGCCGTGCTCACGTGCAACTTTCCCCAACACTTCTGCCCGCAGCAACCTTGAATGTCCTTCCACCTTTATGTTCTGCAACACTTACAGAGAGCTGAACCCTTAACTGTATCACACCTAACACGTCGTTCTGGCGGACGTGTGTGGCACGCGCTCCTTCTGGACACTGTAAACTCTTGAAGGTCAATCACTTCTTTTGACTTCGACTGCCCAGTGCATTGCTCATTAGCTGCTGCACGAATATTTGTAGAATGACCTTAACAAGAAAGGCGAGAGTGGTATGGAAAGGAGCAATATTTTACTTGTTTCTCTCCAAACTCCCCAACCCACCAGCCTTACAATGAGCGCCCCCTTCTGTCTAGTTCCCATCACAGTAAAAGCGCCTAACCGCAACCTCACAGAAGAGGACAACAGGTGAGGGAAGCAGTCTCCCTGCCCTTGTAAGGCCGAGACCCCAGGGCCAGGGCCAGGGCAGCAAGGCAGGGAGCCCGAGGGCCAGCCATCTCCAGCTTGCTTTCCCCCCAGTTCCTCGCCTTTCCTCTGGAGCTCTGGGCCCCAAATCCCTCAGTTGCAGTGGCTTGCAACCAAGGCAACAGGCCTACAGCAATTCCTTTCCTAGTCATGCACAGCTTTCCCTGTGAGTTTCAGTTCAGATGAAGGGGGTGGCTGGAAGGGAATGAAACCGTTTTTCTCAGCCAGAGTTAGGCTGGAGCTGCAGCAAGGGGACTGGAGGGATGCAGCGTTTGTTCAGGGCGACGACAACCGAACAGCCTGGGTGGTGGGTAGGAGGGCAGAGCAGATGGCATATGAAGAAGAACCAGGAAGAAACAAAGGGTCTAAACAACTGATTAAAGTTTAATACATTAAAACCAGACATTTATCACTTATATTGCATTTGCCATTTCTGAACAATACAAAGTAGAGGCAAATAGTGACACTTCATAAAAATGCTGATTCCCCGTGTCCTCCCCTAAGACCCAGCCTCCCTTGAATATCCCCTCCCACCCCATACAGAACTGTGTCCTGAATAAAACACTTAAATACATCATAAATAGTAAATTATGAAAAAAAATATCAAGAATTGTTTCTTTCCTTCTTGTAAAAAAGAACATGGCAGCAAAGACAGGCAGCCAGAAACTGGCTGGGGGTGTCTAATATAGACAGTTACTTGGGGTTCGGGCTAACCTACTATCAAGGTAAGGTGGGACGAAGGGGGGGGGGAGTACGGGAATCCAACAATCTGCCTGAGAAGCCAGGGCCCTTCCTCCCGACAGAGAGGAGGATCAGACGGAGAATTGCACCTTGGAGATGGGGGAGAGGGGTGCAGTCCCCACTTCCAAGTTCTCTGCACGAAGAGAAGAGCAGGCGTGTGGCGCTGTGATAACCACGCCGAGGCAGAACTGCTGGCTCCCAGGAGTTTCCGAGGAGTCTGTGGCCCTGCAGGTACGGCCTGCCCGTTCCACAGACATAGGTGTCCCCCCTCCACCTGAGCTTCACAAACAGCAGAACACCGCTGGCAAGAGCAAGGAAGAACTCTCCTTTGGAGAAGAATCGAAAATTCATTTGATAAGTCTTCATATTTAGAAAAACCACCAGAATACATTTCAAATGGCGAAACAGTAAGAATCGTTGTGGGCCGGCAGTGAGTAGGGTCCTGCCTGGAAGGGCCCTGATCTAGCCCCATGACTGCCCCAGTTTTAAAAAAAGGGGTGAAGATTGCCGATGCCCCACTCTCTCCATTCCTTCAGCCTAAAGAAATTCATCGAGAGAGGAGGAGTTAAAAGGAGCTGCTCCAGGCAGGGTGATCGCCACACACGTTTCTCAAACATCAGGGCTCCTCTGAGGGAGCCATGTCTATACTTCTCACCGACACGTGGGGTTTTAGTCTGAACCTGGCTGAAAGTTGTGTGCTGTGAGCTATTTTTTCTTTTCCTTTTTTAAGAAAAAAAAGAAGGTTGGAAGGTGGTTAAATACCCTCACTCCCCCAAAAATCTTTACAAAGGTGACGGGGGTAGGGGGCGGGCTTCTCCAGAGAGTGAGCAACAGTGGGGATAATGTGCCAGCCGGTCTGTCCTGAGGAAACGAAGAGTCCAGCTCCTGGTGAAAAGTAGATGAGGGGGAAGAAAACCACGAAGTCCAGCCACCCCCCTTCCAGCAGGAGGAATGGGGGTTGAAAACAATTCGCTGTGGACGCCAAGGCCGGCCTGCTGAAAACTCGTGCCCCCCATCTCCAGAGGGAGGGGACGCTGTTGTCCTCGACTGACTGAGGCACCAAGGCCCACACATGCGGGAGGGGAAGGAGAAGCTGCTTGTCTTCAGGAAGGAGAGGGCCAGCTCCCCGGGCCTCCATTACATCCTGGCTTGATGACCAAGAAGACTCAGCATTGCTGGGGCAACGGCTGACATCTTGGGATCAGAGAGGCCGTCGAATCCTGTTCCAGGTCTTCTGAGGTCTTCTGCTCACTGAGAAGGGAAAGGGGATCAAGTTAAGGATGACGAGTAGGAGACAGGGAGGTACGAAAGGAAGTCAAGTTCATTTCATCCTGGCTGGCAGAGTTAAGAGGTTTTCTTCTGTTTTAGCCTCAACTTCCAAGTACAAGGTACCAAATACAGAATTTAAAAAAGGAAGGCTTGGCAGGCACCCAGCCCTCTAACTTTGCCAATGAACACCTCGCTCCAGCCCATCAGGGCGTCTTCTTTATACCCTTAAGCCACCCACCTCCCTCACATCCCAGACACTCACATGGGTGAACTCTGATTCTTCAATTTCAAGCTTTTCCAAGAGGGATGAACTAGTAGAAAAAAAATGGAGGCAGAGACACGAATTAGAAGATAAAAATAAAAAAAAAGACTCTCCTCTCAAGCAAGTATCATAACTGCTTCTCCAGATTTCACTTCAGAATCATTTCTGGATTCAGCAAGAAGAGGCTAAGAAGCTGCTAGATTTAGAAGCACATTGTTTTAATTAACTATTTAGTTTCTTGAATACCATAAACTATACCCTAATACCCTCTTCTTCTGTCTTCAATCGCAAGCTATAGGAGGTACCCAGCGACCACTGCTGCCTGATATCCGCACCATTGTGTAATCCTCTCCTCTTGGGTGAGGGCTGGATGTAGTGACTTTCTAGTGAGGGGGATGTGGTACAGGTGATAGGATGTCAATTCTGAGATCAGGTTACAAACTGACTACGGCTTCCCGTGGGCACATGCTCTCTCACTTGTTTGCCTCGAGGGAAGCCAGCTGTCATGCTGTGAGCCGCCCTATGGAGAGGACCATGTGACAAGGAACTGAGGGAGTACTACTGGCCACCAGCCAGCGGGGAACTGAGCCCTGGGTCCAACAGCCCGCAAGGATTTGAGCCCTGCCAACAACCACGTTCACGTGCCTGGAAGCTGACCCTCCCGGCGAGACTGCAGGTGAGACCACAGCTCTGGCTGTCACCCCCTGAGACCTTGAGCCCAGCCACACCTAGATTCTTACACCGCATAAAACACTAGATGATAAATTTGTTGTTTTAGCTGCTAAGTTTGGGGTAAGTTGTCACACAACAACAGATAATTCAGATTTTTGTACCTGGAAATGAAGTGCTACTGTAATAAAACTCTAAAATGTGGAAGTGGCTTTGGAAGAGGGAAATGGACCATGAGGGGAGCTTTAGGGAAAGTTTAAACGTGCCCTGAATATATTGGAGAATTCTGGACTTTCAGGGGGTTGCCTGTGAGAGCTGAAAGTGAGAAAAAAAACCTTATTAGAAATTGAAGCAAGGGATCCTTGTGATGCAGTGGAACAGAATTTAACAACAACACTGCCTGCAGTTGTGTGGAAAGTAGAGTATGTGCCTAGTAAACTGGGTGATCTTGCTACGGAGATTTCCAAGGCACGTCCTGAGAGTGCCACCTGGTTTTTTAATGCTTCTAGTAAAATATGAGAGAAGAATCGTAAATTAAGGCGAGGACTATTAAACAAAAAGAAGCCAGGATTTGAAGGTTTTGAAAATTCTGGGCCTCGCCACATAGCAAACAATGTTAAAATTAGGAAACAGCTTGTAAGTATGGATAAAATCCAGGGCAACGCCAGGAAAATGTGGTCTAAAGATGAAGCCAAGGGTATGACTGTAAAACATTTTTTTAAGGCCTCAGAAAAAAATCAAAGTTGGTGCTTAAGAGTACTATTCAGTCAGAAAAAAAAAGGCCTTTCAAAATATTAAAAAAGATGAAGAGTATGTCTCACAGATCCTCTCAACAACAGGGTCTCTACAGGAAGCCTAAGCTTATCGAGAAGGTATTTGTGGCTTTATCTAATGCAGCGGTTCTCAACCTGTGGGTCCAAACAACCCTTTCACAGGGGTCGCCTAAGACCATCGGAAAACAAAAAGATATTTACATTACGATTCATAACAGTAGCAAAGTTACAGTTATAGAGTAGCAACAAAAATAATTTTATGGTTGGGGGTCACCACAACATGAGGAACTGTATTAAGGGGTCGCGAAATTAGGAAGGTTGAGAACCACTGATCTAATGGAATAAATCCCAATGAGATTCACAGGAGGCCCACAGAATCTCTGAGGGTATTCTATCAGCAGAAACATTACCAGCTTGGACTGAAAGGAACAGAAATGGTGCAAAATGAAGAGAGACCACTGGACCCCCCAAATTCTACTGGCAGTAAGGAGGTTGAGAAAGCTTCAGCTGCACACACATTCTAGCTTTCACGAAAAAGGAAGACGCAGGAGGCGAAACCGAGTCTGAAGGGGAGAGCCAAGAGCCCTGGAGCACTACCCCCATGCTGAGGCCTGCTCAAACAAACCCTGACACTCGCTCTGTTCTGGGTCGCTGTGGCTCAGTGATTCCCTGTGCCTCCCTACTCCCCATTTCGTACCCCGGGGATGCACAGTGGTTTCCTGACGTCTGCACACCGCCGTATGCTGGGTGCGTGGTGAGAAGACAGCTCGTCTCTTTAGTTTCACAGGTCCAGACTGAGAGGGATGGCACTCAAGGAACAATACGGGAGGCTCACCCAAACTTGGAGCTAACTTAGTGACAAAATGCTGGACTGTGAGCTGATGCTGTGATGGGATCAAACCTTTGGAGGCCACAGGAGGGAATGAACGTTATGCTGCACATGAAAAGACGTGGATCACTGGGGACCAGAGGGTGGACTGTGCTAGGCAACATCTAAGGTGGCCCCCAATGGTCCCTGCTTCCTGGTATTCACACCCCTGCGTAACCAAAACCTTCCTCTTGGGCCGGCCGAGTGGCTCAGTTGGTTAAGAGCTCGCTTAAGAGTTTGAGCTCTGAGCAACAGCGGTTCGAGTCCAGCCCGAGCTGAGCAGCCACTGAGCTGCCAACAGGTAGCAGGATGGCTCAGCTAAAAAAACAAACAAACAAAACCTTCCTCTTGAGTGTGGGCTAGATTTAGTGAACAGAATGCAGTACAGGTCGTAAGATGTCAACTCTGCAATTAGGTGACAAAGCCTGGCTTCTGCTTAGGTGCATGCTCTCCCGCTTGTCCCCTGAGGGAAGCCAGCTGACTGAGCTGTCCTATGGAGAGGCCCATGTGGCAAAACACTGAGGCAGGCCCCAGCCAACAGCCAGCACGGAGCGAGGGCTCTCAGGCCGGCAACCCACCAGGAACTGAGTCCTGCCAAAAACCACATAAGCGAGCTCAGAAATGAAGACTCTCGGCTGAGCTTCCGGATGAGACCCTAGTCCTCGCAAACAGCCTGACCACCACCTTATGAGAGAATTTCAGCTAGATGACCCAGCTGAGCTGCACCTGGACTCCTGACCCCAAAAACCATGGCGTGTGCTTATTGCTTTAAGCCACTAAGTGTGGGGGTCATTTATTATGATGTATTAGATTAACACACCAGGTCACAAAATTAAGTCACAATCTTGACACTGGATTCTTTTGAAAGACTGACCATTCATTGTCTTCACTGCCCACGACATCTGTCCAGCCTTAAACCCCAAGCTGGGAACTCGCACCTAACTCACCAGGAGGTGAAGGGTTAGTATTGACTGAATATCAGTAAAGTCTATGCACAAAGGCTTTCTGGAGGAAGCAGAGATGTTGACACACTTTTCTAATCACTAAAGATGAGGTCTAAGGAAGGTGAACCTGAAAAAATCTAGTGAAGAGCCAAAGACAAACAATAATCTCTGGGAAAAAAACAGAGTCACAGAGGTTCCCAAGGACCTAAAGAGAGAGATGAGAAGATTATATGGAGAGAGGGCCAAGGAACCAACCTTGTAGATAGCATTTGCAAAGTTTCTCCCACTACAGGTGAGAAATAGGGGTCAGGAATAGGCGAGACCTCACTGATTTTCTCCAAAGGTGGAGTCTGAGGTAAAACATCAGGACGACCCAAGTGGACGCCTGGAAAAAAGAAAGGGGAAGAAAATCAATAAGTAAAAAAGAAGAGAAAGTGGGGTAGGGGGAGTATAGTGAAAAATATGTAGCAACTTGGCTTTTCCTGGACAGGCGTGGGAAGCAGAGGTTCTAGGCAGATAAGGACTCGGAAGGGAGGGAGCGCCCAATGACATGGGGATCCCAGCCCTGGCTCTGACCTGGCTCCACTTCCGCCTTTGTTGTCACTTGTGCCTTGTGTTCCCCAGAGACCGATGGCTGGTAAGTAATGCAGGAGTTGCCGCTGGGGGCTCCTCGCCGAGAGAAAGATGAGCCAGACCGAAACTTTTTGGAAGGAGAGGGCTTCACTTCAAAAGGGAGAGAGAGAGCCTACTTAGCAGTCACCTCGGAAACCGTCACCAAGACATAGATACAGATTGCTAGCGTCCCCAACACAAACCCAAAGCTGTTTTTCTGCAAAGCAGGAAGGAGGGTTAATGTCAACAAAGATGGGCTCTAGAAGCCGCTCTTCAGTTCCCTTCGGTTTGGAAGCAGCAGAGAACCCAGAGGCACGGAGACACACACCCGTCCCCACCCCTACACGCAGCCTCAATGGCCTGCTCCACCCGGTGAGAGGGTCTCTCGTCTGGAAGTCCTGCTCCTTATGTGAGCCTGACACAGATGACCTCTCTGCTCTATACCCTCACAGACTTCAGCACTCAGCACTCAGATGGTACTTGACACTTGCTCACAGATCACTCTGAGAAGACTCCGAAGGACTTTCCCACATGTCTTAAGACTGTGGAAGGCCTAGGTCCTCCCTGCCTCCCCGAGGGAGGCCTGGCGGGAGGAGACGGGAAGGAGGGGCTGCAGTTTACGAGGGGCAGCAGCAAGGAAGGTTTGGAAAGAAGAACACTGGCACTTCCCAACCAAGACAGCTGAGCGAAGAGGCCGAGAGCAGCTGCTAAGCAGAAACCATGGGTGCTTCTCCAGCCATGTGGTCCTAGTCTGAGCGCCGGGGCACTGGACATGTACACGGAACACACAACACGTGACAGCCTTGCCGATCCCTGTCCACAGAAGTCTGCTCTGCCTAGCTCAGCCTGCGGCACGGACCCTACACCCACAACTACACATTGTTTGCAATCCCGCCAACTTCCCGGAAACGCCCCTCACCTCAATGACATATGTAGGGAGAGCCAGGGGAAAGCAGCAACTCGGAAACGACTGGGACAGACAGAGACTGACATAAGGACGAACAGCAGCTCTCACGGGACGTGGGCAGAGCGGGAGAGGCCTGTGGACAGAAGCATCCTGCCCCCCATCTGCTGGCGTAAGGGAGCCACTGGGGGTCAGCTGGCAGAAGCCACTTACAGGGGATCTTCTTGAACACTGTGTTGCACATGAAGCGCTGGAATCGTTCCGCGTAGAAGCCGGGGCGATGCACCGACACGGTGTCCTGCAGAGCACGAGACATGGAGGCAGGTCAAGAGATGGGAGGCCTGGCAAGGGGACCTCGAGGCCAAGGGCTGAGGCCCTGGGGGGCAGAACCCGCAAGCGAACTAAGATACAGACACTGAGAGGGCAAATCAGAAGTCAGGGGGGCAGACGGGGCGCCCCTAGCTGACGGCTACTCACCCCATCGTGTACCAGAGCTTTCCAAGAGTGCTCCAGCTTCTTCACAAACCTGCCAAGAAAAATGTGCATCACGCATTCACTCCGTTTTTAGGAATGACCTTCCAGTTTTGATTGTAGGAAGTTAAAGAAGCAACGGTACTAGAAAGACGTGAGAGGAGAGCGGCTGGGAAAGCACTCCCACCGTTAGGCCGGCTTTCCAGAGAACAGACAGGGCAGTGCGGCTCAGCATGGAGACCAAAGATGCTTCTAGGTGGTCAATTATTCCCCAGGGAGAAAAGGGGGTTAACATGCCCCTGGCAAGTGAGGGACAAGAGTATTTACTTTGAAAGGAGAGCTGGAGGAACAGATGGGCGAGCCTGAAAGGGGCGTTAAAGCTGGAGGCAAACACTGAGCCAGTGAACCAGGAATGTCCTGTCCTCAGGGTGCCCGCCACCTCATGGGCGCGGGCATTCCCAGCTCTGCCCTCGCCCCCACTCACTGCCTCTCAGTTCCCAGGCCGACACTGTGCACAGAACACAGTGACCCTCTTGTTTTTCCTCCACGGAAAAGGGGAACACGTTTCCAGCTGTAAACCAATGTGGAGCGTGACTCATCTCACAGGTTTCTCGGTGTCACACAGATGGTGTGTTCTGCCCTGCTACTTCCGAGGACTGACTCAGCTTTCCACAGAGGCACAGGCTATGTTTGGGGGCGCTGGGGAAAGCCAGCAGACAGGCAAACTCAAGGAAGTAATCCGCCGTCTGAAGCAGCCCATTGCCACAACGGTGCCCGCTTCAGGAAGAAGTTGCTGAGAAGCCTTAGGAGAGAGCACATGCGGCTCCCAGCGTGCACTCCGGCCTGCGGGGCTCCGCACACGGCTCACCCACCTGTACGACTGCAGAATGTCGATGATCCCGATGTACAGCAGCAGCCGCTCCCCTTTAGTGTTCCGGGCAGGGATGCCGCCCATGCTGGGGAGACAGGACACAGTGAGGACAGCTTGGGCTGGCGGGAACGGGCTCCCCCAAGCTCAAGCCAGACCAGGACACGGCGCTGAGACCTCGGTGTAACCTTCCCATCTTCCAAACACTGGGCAAGAGTGAGCGTCTCCCTCCAGCCCCAGGAGCCCCTCGGCCACGTGTGTTATGCCCACGTCCTCTCCAAAGCCCACCTGCCTGCCTCTGCCGCCACAATCCCACCACAGAGCATCTACAATCACCCCTCCTCCACGCTTCTGGGAATGCCCCTCTGGGCTCCCTCGGTACTTCCACAGTTACATTTATGCCCACTAAGACACGCTGCGTGGGAGTCACACGAAAGGAAAGCTTAAAAGTGACACCACCTACAGGGCGTCTGTGGTCCTTCAGGAGATACACCTCCTTGGTTAGAAAGGTCTTCCATAAAGAAGCCTGTAATAAATTGTTTTTGATGAAATTCTAATATAGTTTGCAGGCATGTGTCTAAGACCCTGAGTGAACTTGAGACAAAGTCGTAATTTGGACTTGCCCTCCTTCCCAGCTAAACCACGAATCCCCAGTCTCAGAGATCTTCCTTCCCCTTTATAGTCTTAAGAAAGCTCCCTCCATAGTTCTGTAAGCCTTCATTATTGAATCAAGGCTCCTCCTTCCAGGAGCTGGGTCCCTTCCTCAGGAGGAAACGCTGCCAACCCATGCTTTGCTCCCCGGTGCCTGAGCCCACTCACTGGTCGTGGGTCTCCATGGTGCCACCTCGCCGGGCCTCGCCCTGGATGGATTCCATGGCTGTGGAATAGAGAGCCTTCTGGGGGGCCGGTCTGCGCGTGTCAGCCGAGTGCTGTCCCTCGCTGCCTGAGGGCTCTCGTTGTGCGTGATCTATGTTATGGATCGACATCAGGAGGCTATAGTCCATTATCTTGAAGCTCTGCAGCACCTAATGGAAGGCAACCATGGTCTGAGCCTTGGCAGGTAGGATTTTTTCCAGGATCTCACAGCTTTCCTGACCCAATTATTGTTGAGAGTGAACCTCCGGGACTAACCACAGAATCCCCCTTGCTCCTCCCACTTCTTGAAGAAGAGCATATCAGCCTCCTCTGGTTACCCTTCATCTATATCCCCTCAGCTTTCTTTCCTTTGAGGGACACAAATCAGGCCACTGTCTAGCTCACAAGACCCCCTTTGTTTGTTCTTTCCTTTTATCTCTTCATGAAAAGAGCATTCCATTCTCAAGGGAATAGTAACACATATTTGTGCTGTGAAGAGTCCCGGGGGGTCCGTAAAAGTCTACTTTGTGACAGCAGAGCTGTGGCAGGACCTTATATGGCCAGCTTCAATTCAGCTCAGCCTGTCCTGGATCCCTAGCATGTGTAGGCATTGTGCCTGCTTTTGGGAACACAGAGACACTTAAGAGAGTTTCTGTCCTCAAGGATATTATAATTTAGGAAGAGAAACAAATGTAAAAGTAAATACAACACAGTTCACTATGTGCAACAATGGAAGTGCTTCCACGACTGAAGAGTAGTATAGAGGTCAGAGAGTGACACACACACAGGTTTGTGAAGGGTAAACTGTAGAGAAAATAGGGCCAAGTACATAAGGACAGAAAGAACATCGCAAGGCTGGAGGCATGAGCCAGCGCGTCCCATGCAGGGAGGTATAATCTGGTATTCTGGTATTGCTAGAACACAGAATGCAAAGGACAGTGTGGCAAGTTAGAGGTTGGCAGGGGCAGGACAAGGACAGGTCTCATGTCACATAAGGAGCCTGGACTGTATCCTGCAGTTCCCAGCCCTCTCTCCACCCCAGAACAGGGTGACAAAGGGTTTACTCCCACCAGCTCCAGGAGCTCACTGTGGTGCTGCAGCTCCACCGGTTCTGTAGGTGGGTGGAGTAAGGGATGAAGAGAGCACAGGGCTCATTCTTCGTACAGTTTGGGAAAAACTCTCTGCTCCACTATGTCACCAGCCCTTACAACCGAAGGAGCCCAAATAAAATAGGTATTATCCTGGAATACAGGCAGAAGCAGCGAAGAAGGGCAAGGGTGGACATTACGGACTGAATGAGGAGGGTGATCCTACAAAAGTAGTTCGAGAAAAAACAATCAGAGATGTAGAAAAATCAATAGGGAAAAGGTGTCTCAAAAACCAAAAGAATGCAGGGCCAGCCGAGTGGCTCAGTTGGTTAAGAGCTCACTCAAGAGTGTGAGCTCTGAGCAACAGCGGTTCGATGCCCGGCCCGAGCTGAGCTGCCGCTAAGCTGCCAATAGGTAGCAGGATGGCTCAGCTAAAAAAAAAAACCAAACCAAAAGAACGTATGTTAAGAAAATAGAAAGAGTCAACTGCCAAACGCTTCAGAAAATTCAGGGAAGGACCGAGGTGGCCTATTTGGCATCAGGTTAGTCACTGGCAAGAGTGGTTCAGCTGAAGTGGTGAGAGCAGAAGCCAGAACACAGTGGGCTGAGGCAGGAACAGGAAAAGAGAAAGAAAAAGGACAAATGGAAGCACAGAAACAAATCCTCCTAACCTTAAGAGAGAAGAGGTTAGCCTGTTTGTATGTAGAAAGAAAACAGTAGAGGCTGAAGCCAGGGCAGGGAAAGGGAGCACGTTAGAATGCGGGATCCGAAAGAAAAGGAAAAGGATCTAGAGGACAAAAGGGATTGACCTAGGGTAAGGCACCACGTTGGGAAGGAGATTAAGGATGGCTGGGAGCAGGTATGTTTATAAACTGGTGATGGGGGCAGGAACAGAATAGAGGGATGGCACGGAACAGGAAGCTGAGATGGTTTGTTGAGAAACAAGGCTGGGGGATGAGAGTTAAAAAAAGGTTTGAGAAAACAAACATAAAAGAAACAAACAAAAACCCCCCTCAGATCCAGACAACAGAATGGTGGCTATTAGAGAGGAAGGTGGCATGGGGGAGGACAAAGGGAGTATAGGAGGTCAGATTCACATGAAGGAGACGAGACTTCGGGTGGAGGGCACACAATACAGTGTGCAGATGTCGTATTATAAAGTTCTATGCCTGAAGTTTTTATAATGTTATTAACCAACGTTACCTCAATAAATTTAGCGTGGTTTTTTTTTTTTAATTGGGGAACAGTATGTTTTTCCAGGACCCATCAGCTCCAAGTCAAGTAGCTGTTTGAATCTAGTTGTGGAGGGCGCAGCTCAATGGCCCATGCGGGGATCAAACCAACAACCTTGGTGTTATAAGCACTGCGCTCTAACCACCTGAGCTAACCGGCTGCCCCCAAATTTAGTGTTTTTTTAATTAAAAAAAAAAAAAAAAGGTTTGAATGGAGTGCCAATCATCTGAAATCGCTGAGAGGAGCAGGAAATGGACTGACAACAATGCTGAGGGCCCGGGTGGAACTGGACATTAGACATCTGCAGAGGTGTCCATACACACAGTTGAGTGCTTTTCTTCACAGCACCCGGCTTCCAAGATACAAATTTGGATTTGGCAGTTAGGACCACGATCTGAGGAACGATGGCGCTGGTACGACCGTAAGAAGAATGTAGGATGGGGAGGCCCAGGGCAGGAAGAGAAGGAAAACAGCCAGGTGCAGGAGGGTAAGCAGGGAGGAAGGACACACGCAAAGGCGCAGCAACACTCTAACGTAAAAACTATTTTAACTGACGTCTGGGTCATATGACATGAAGGAACAGAGCCCATCGCCCACAGATCTGATGCCTAAGAGCAGCCAAGCTGCTTCAGTGACTGTGAGGGGAGGAGAGGTGACGCTCACCAGACAGTCGCGCTGCAGGGTCTTACACAGAGCGTTGTACATGTCGGCGTCCAGGAAGAGGCCGTCAGGGATGTCCTGTAAGAAGTCCAGGTCCTTAAGGGTGGGCAGAGGTTTCTCACGCTCCTTCTGGGACGCCCGCCGTTTGTAGGTGGAGCCCTTGAGGTCATATTTGATGTGCATCTTGACGGAGCGTGGCAGCAGGTTGTTCATCACCACAATTCGGATGTTCTTGCCACCCGCCTGCACACAGTACAGCCCATAGAACTTAGGCAGCAAAGTCCGCGGGTTCTGGTTGAGGTTCTGAGGGCGTGAAAATAAAAAGACGTAGAAGAGCAAGTGAGCTGCTTTTCAGTGAAAGTCAAGGGCGAACGCTGCCACCCACCTCCCATGGCCATAACACGGGAGTCAGGTACGGTCGGGCTGCCCATGAGCCCACACCAAATTTGTTTAAAGTTTCCCATGCACCTCACGATAGCATCACCAGCAACCTGAGCCACAAACCCTCCAATACAGTAATCAGTTGGGATACTGAATGCATGATGATATATTCCGCCAGAGAGGTTTAAGGGAAGCCGGCGCTGAAAAAGTCGGAACCCTCAGCCCTTGGTATAGTGTATTCCCGGGTGTGATGGGAGGCCAAGGAGAGCTCCCTAACGTCTCCAGAACCTGCAAAAGCAATCCGTCAGAGTGAAAGTGGACAGAGTTCTAGCGGGGGAAGTAACCAACCTCATCTTCCCATCTAGAAGCTGGACTAAGAACAGAAATCAAAATCTTCATTGACTTTTGCCTTTGGGTAGGACAGTCTAAGCCAAGTGACACTTAAAATAGGACAGATGAACAAAAGCCCCTTTAGCCACAGACAGGCAAAGAGATGGGGTGAAAAGCACAAAACTGAACTATTCCTCAAAGGCACTGCTGCGGTTCTGCCCCAAGGAAGACCGCCTCCCCAGCCCCGTCCTGGAGAACAGTGGGCAGCCTGGGTGGCCAGCTTCCCTTCTCCTCACCATGTAGTATCCTGGAAGCAGCTTCTGCAGAAACTCCGCCTCTTTATGCTGGACCGTTTTAATGATGAATTCGTCATCACTGGATACGTAGAAGAGGGAGCCACTGGCCCCAGAGTTGCAGAGTTCAATCAGTGGCTCACTGCAGAGGGAGTACTGGGGCCCAGAGAGAAGAGCAAGGAGTTCAGAAATAGCAGGGCCTGCCCACGCAGAAACCAACTACAGATCCAATTCTGTTCTAAGGGAAAACCACAGCAAGGCTACGGAGAGAGAGAGGGTCTTCCTGCGGGAGGATCCCTCTGATACTGGAGTCACAGGGTCATGAGAACCAGAAGCTTACCAAGTAATCATCAGGCCGGATACCAAATAACTCCCGGAAGTAGCGGAAGGCAACAGGTGCGTAGGTCTTGAACCGGAAGTCACTGTAGTGATGGGCAGGGGTCAGGTTGCTCCCTTCACTGTGGGATTAAAGGGAAGAGCCAGAACTTAGCAGACCCTGTCACCCATAGAGCCCACGCTGGGAAGACACTCAAGGCTCACCCAGAGGCAGGTCAATACATCTCTCGGAGAGAACCAGAGGGGTCAGGTGAGCCAGTGACTTAGTGGGACAGGGGCACAACATGGGGTTTAAGACCAGGGCACAGGGAATAACGCTGCCTCTTCTTACCCAGTGCATGGAGTTGTTTTCTTAGGGCTCACTGCACAGGCCAAAGGCTCATGGAAGCATCCAAGGATAGCATCTGCTCCCCAAATTCAGGAGCAATTCCCACATCACCCTGATTAAGATCAGGTTAAGGACTGGACACGTGTCTAACTTGGACCTGAAGCCCTACAACTGCCCTGAGGTTGACATGAAAAAGCCCCATTTTCCAGGCCATGATCCTGAACACGAGCGTCTGTACCTGGGGAAGAAGATACTCTCCACCACGTAGAAGTCTTGCATGAGGACATCCCGCTCTGGCTTGGTGCTCAGGCTCCCCACAGTGTGAGTAATGCCTAACTGGATGGCACCTTTCAAGGCTGACGAGGTTGTCTGAAAACAAAACAAATACGAGAGTGAACTTTCCAGTATTAAATCTGATCACAGCAATAAAAACAGGAGGCAAGAGCCAGAAGGAGCACTCAAAAGCAAATGCCCTTCTAGTCGTAGTTCAGACTAAACTGGGGCAATCCAGTTTCCCCTTCCACATGCTTTCCATTGTGGTTTAGCCTGGCAAAGAATGGAAGGGCACAAAGATACAGAGTAAAAGGTGGGACTGTCCCAGCCAGCCCCAGCAAGCCAAGGTGTGCCCTCCTATCCATACCTACATTTGGAAGATATATTGTATTGAGAGAACAATGGTAGGTCTCACTCCAACAGTTTCTTCCCCCAGACAATCTGGGACCCTCCAAACATTTTATTCATCTGACAGAGAATGTAACTAAAATTAAATGGTATTCTGATTGACTGACTGCCCGGCTATAGAAGCTTTAGTCCTCTAAGGCAGGGCCTGACTGGGGTCCTAAGGACAACAGAGTAGAGAAAAAAACAAAACTCCTAACTGAAGAAGAAAGCCTAAAAAGACTCTATTTCTAAAAGAAGTACTTAGACTTAAAATTATCATACTATGGGGTCGGCCAAGTGGCGCGTTGGTTAAGAACTGGCTTGGGACACCAGAGGGCCCCAGTTTGGATACCACATATGAGGGCCAGTGACACTGCTTTCTACAGCTAAGATACTGAACAACAGCTCAACCTGGAGCTGGGCTGCCGTGAGTCGTGGAGACGGCGTAGGCTGCAGCCCCTGTGGCAGTGGGTTGCCATGGGCTACCGTGTGTAGCCAGCAGCCAGCGTGAGCGGCCAGCAGCCGCAGTGAGCAGCCGTCCAGAAGCCGGCGACTGATCTGCCTCGCCTGGGAAGAGCACAATGATGGTGCCAACTTGGGCCAGTGAAGCAACGTCCTCCACAACTAGACTGAAGAACAAAAGGACAGCAACTTATCTGTTCCCCTTCCCCCAATTCCCCAGTGGTATTTCCATCCCAACTCCCCAATAAAAATCCTTAAAAAAAAATAATAATAATTTATCATACTATGGTGAAAGCACAAATACAAGAGCCCCAGTCTTACAATCTAGGATTCTAATCCCATGGAAAAATATCACATCACCTAGATCTGTGCCGTCTAATACAGTGGCCATGAGCCACATATGGCTACTTCATTTTAAGTTAATTAAATTTAAATTAAAAATTCACTTCTTCAGTCTAACTAGCCACATTCAAGTATGACTAATGGCTACCATATTGAATAACACAGATATAGCACTTCAATCTCTGTAGAAAGTTCTATTGGACAGTTTTGTTCTAAATGATTTCCCTTATCCCTAACCCTCACCAGTTATTACTTATATTTCTCCTTAGTCTTCAGTGGGCATTCAAATTATAACTGGTATTTTTTTTAAGTGTTTGCCTCTCCAATTAGACTAGAAACTCATCTTTTTGTCTCAATGTTCAGCACATAAAAAGAGCTCAATAAATGTCTGTTGGATTGACATGGGCCTCAGAGCGCACTGCAGGGAGTCAGGTCCCTGACTGAGAACGAGTCAGTCCACCTCTATTACTTGGGAAGATGCAATTAAGGCAGAGAACAGACACAAGAAACATTGATGTGGGCCAGAGCAGGACTCTAGAAAAAATCTTCATGCTTCGTGTCAGGCAAGGTACCAGTGCAAAACGGAGGCTGCACACTGCCCCTTGGGAAGCCTCCGCGTCTCCAAGTTAGTCCATAACTGAAGAATCAGGGCCACCCCAGTCTGCTGTTCTCCTGTCTTCTCTTCTCCAGCTCAATGTTCTGTTCTTGGCTATTACTACTATCTTTCCAATCCATTTAAGAGCTCAAAAAGCAGGTGTTTTAGGCCCTATTCACTGGCTGAAACTACCATAAAAAAAAAACAACCCACAAAGTAAAAAAGAAAAACACTCGACCTGCTGTCTATTTCTGTATCACCAGGCTGGGTGGGGTCTGGCTTTGATTTTATGTACATCCAGCACTGGAGGAAAGACAGACAGACTTCAAGAGACATGGTTCCCTGTAGTGAGGGAAGAATAGCCTGGGGGGCTTGTTACATGTTTATACGTAACAGGAAAACCCAATTTCTCCAGCTCTGCGAAATAGCCTCTACCACCAGATTTGTCCATTAAGCACATTCGCATTTACACACACACATACAGGTGGGAGACAATTCACTTCACCCTTTGTGAAGTAAGCTCTGAAGTCCAAGCTGTAGGATAGTTTTGTACAAAGGCTTAGGCTATCAAAAAGTGGGATAAAGGGGCAGCCAGTTAGCTCAGGTGGTTAGAGCGCAGTGCTCATAACACCAAGGTTGCTGGTTCGATTCCCACATGGGCCACTGAGATGCGCCCTCCACAGCTAGATTGAAACAACTACTTGACTTGGAGCTGATGGGTCCTGGAAAAACACACTGCTCCCCAATACAAAAAGAAAAAAAGACAGACAAGAAATGGGATAGAATGTGGGGAATGTCACCGAGACAGAATTATCCCTTCCTGGAGTATGGTGGAAGGGTTCCACCCAGACATACCTTCTTATACGTTGTCTCTCCTGAGGAATCAACACTTCGGTGGCCTATTTTCTTAATGGGCATGCCAGAGGCATAAGGCACCTAGAAAGAGGAGAGTCGAGATTAGTATATAATTCCCACACGATAAACCAAACAGCTACTATGATGGTACATCACAACAAAACAAACCAACACACCCTTTTAGGTTATGAACACACGGCTAGAGTGTGGCTTCCCAGTGAGTTAACTGGTTGAAATGACACAGAAAAAAAACTCCAAGGGACACATATTTCATATTTGGTCCTCAGAAAGATGACATAGAAAGTGAAGTAGAAACAAGAGAAGCGGGACATAGCAGCCCCAGAAACCAAGGATAAGCTTTAGTGCACGAGAGCAAGACAGGAGAGAAGGAGAGTGCCACAGATCGCTTCTTCTTGCGCCAGCTTCCTTTCAGAAATCACTACCCCTCTAACCTTCAGCCCAGTCTGCACACTAATTGCTCACGCTGAAGGCACCAGCAGAAACGACCTAGCCACGGGCAAATGAGAGCATGCAAACCCAGGAATGACAAGACTGAGGCAATGAGATGACCGCCCTAAGATAGGGGCCTCGGTGTCTTGAAGAGATTCCTGAGACCTTGATATGGCTTTGTTTCCTACTCACGTGACAGCCCCTGAAATAAGGAGGGAGTAAAACCAGTGGAGCAGAGCCTACAAGGCTGTTCCTCATGGCCAAGATGCCAGCACGGCAGACAGGAAGGTACTCTTCATGACGTCAATGCTCATTAAGTTAATAAGCCAGAGGGCAAAAACACTAGTAGAAGGAGGAGATCACGGTCTCAGGGCCTGATATGCAAGTTCTACTCTCCCTGCTAAGGCCCTTCGTGCCAGAAAACCCCCAGCATATAACCTCGCAGATCTTGGGAGATGTTCTCACAGAAAAGCCTAAAATCTCAAACAGGGCCCATATTCTGGGGTCCCGTCCCCGTCACAAAGCCCAGGAGAGAGGCAGGAAGTAAAAAGAGGGTTAGAAAACACTCTGTGGGAAGAAAAGTTAAGCCAAAAGTATTTTGCACAGAAAAGAAAAACTTAGGAAATCAATACTGGGTCGTCGGGAAAGTCATGACACATTTTTGCATTGAAAAAACATAGAAAAAGACGTCATAACTTTCCCGACGACCCAATAGCTTCTGTATGGTTAAAAGAAGTTATTCCAATTCGCTGAAGCTAAGCAACCGGGAGGCAGTAACAGCAAAACAAGAGAGTGGGCTTCACTGTGAACTGTCTGATTTCAATCCCACACTTACAATATTAATCCCACTGATTAACTATGTGCCCTTGAGCAAGCTCTGGAACCTCTAACCCTCACTTTATCTGTGAAACATGGGTAACAATGGGACTTCCCTCACAGGAGTTGTCTGTGGGATTAGATAAGAATACCCACAAAGGACACTCAGGTACATTATTTACTGTGTGGTCCACTGCATTAGCTCCATTATAAAATGCTCGGTAAATAGGAGCTCTTATTAATAACCCTAACAAACTGCAATGGAAGTCGAGCTGTGTAATTTCTAGCTCCCAAGACCCAATGGGGGGAAAAAAAGAGGTCATAAACAGCTATCCCCCATCCCAGAATTAAAGTTTTAGAGTCATCATGTCAACACGCAGCTTACCTCAGAGGTAATGGATCTCTTGGCTCCAGATGCTGTTAAAAATAAAGGAAACACAATCATAAGTGTGTACGCCCACAGTCTCCATCACGCACACTGAAAGAACTGGGCTCTGACAATGAGCTCCCTGCCTCCTGCTCTGTGACACCAGATCCTTCAGGAGAGAGCTTTTTCAATGTCCTTCCTCTCCCTCCTTTGTGCTCAGAGCCCTTACGCATATTCCATTCTGTTCTAGTCCCTTTTCTTCCTTCAGTGTTCATGTCTGTTCTGGGAAATATATCTGTTGTTGATACGAGTAACCATCAGGGTTAGAGGGTCTCAATGATCCCATGGCTGAAAGAAAAAGGGCGTAAGAGATACCCAAGACTAACGGGAGGATCTGGGCTTTGATTCATTTTTCCTGTAGAACTACAGGGTAAGAACTTTTAGAGCTTATCTATGGTGTCTTTATTCCTCTGTTACTTCAGAAAAAAGGCAGAGCTGGCCTATGGAGACGAGGAGGCTAAGGAGAAGAAAATGCAATGTCAAAATAATGAAAAGGCATTGAGTGCAGGCAGAAACGGCCTCTGCATCCCTATAGCCCCATCTTGATTTCTGCTGCTAACGCAACAGGAATTTGTTGGCATTGACTTACTAATGTAAGTTTGATTTACTAAATATTTAATCAGTGCAGATGTGTAAGGTAAGTGTGTGGTTAAATCTCATAACTATTATTTAAGACTTTTATCCATTTAAATTTAGGAAAGATTTCAAGAATAAGTATGTTTAGAAAGTGATTAAAAGACCACATCTATAGAAAAACCTACTCTGACAGCTTAAGTTAATTCTTAAGGGTTTGCTACCCCCATAACATCCTTCCATCATCACACAGGAGACACATGCAGACAGACCTTCCTTCCCTTTTCCTATTGGAGAATGTTGGCCTGTATCTTACTGATATATCACTTCAATCCAGCTCTTAAGAATTCAAAGGGAATAAAGAACATTCATATTAAAGAAAAGTAAAAAGAGGAGTCCAAATGGGATGAATCTCCAATAATGTCAAGTTAATACTTGAGTAGAAGACCCCAGGTTCCAGTCTATATACATGGATTAATGGTGAGAGAGCAACACAGACACAGGGGATTAAGGGCACTCAGGTAAAGCCCGAATTATGACTGTTTAAGACAAATGGCTGAGTGCCCCGAGAATTCCAGAACACAGCTGGGCTCAGAGGAATGGCTGTGATAATCCTTAGCAGTACAAAGGCCGAAGTACAAAGTGCTTAGTAATACAAAGGCCGAAGACCCAGTATTTCTGGTACCAACAAGCAGAGCAGCAAAATTTCCTAACTCGTGGTGCGTCAGAGTGGCAAAAAATGGGGAACAGATGGTTTTCATTTCTCTTCCCAAAAAGGAGGCAAGAAATGTCACCTAGCTGCTAGGAAGACGTGCTACATAAAACGACCCAGAAAATGGGGCAAACAGCAGAGCCCAATAATCTACACCTTCTGTAGGGTGCTTCATCTTCAATAAGGTTGGCTTGAGCTAGTGAAAGACCAGGTAAATTAGGATGGAACCCAAAGCTAAAGCTTCCAAGGAACAATACACCAGGATGACTCAGGTTTATAATTAACACTGCTACTGACTCACTGCAAATTTTAAGGTGTCCACTAACAAAAAAAATAGCCAAAGCTTTTATATGTTACAACCTTTTAGCCCAGAGCAAGTCAACATGCTGAGCTATTTAAAAATCAGAAGGCCTGGGTTCAAATTCCTGTTACATCAGGCAAACTTCTGTATATTTCACTAAAAGAGGAACCTATATTGGGCTATGCAAAGATTAGATGAGCTAAGTAAGCTAAATCAAAGTACTTTATGGACTGTAAAGCGCTACAGAAATATGTTGTCGTATGGGATTTCTAATGCAAGAGCAAAGTTGGCCCCACAGCAAGGTTTAATGTTCCATTAACCAGGCCTTGGTGAAATTCTAATTAGCATGCAAAGTACTTGGCTCCTCCCAAACCCTCCAGCTTCCACCTGCCCGCCCCCCATCCCCGCTCCCCCCCCACACACACACACACAAAATGCACACACACATCTCTAGAATCAGTGGTTCTCCATGAGGAAATCAGCATGCTTTCAGCTGAGAAGAGAAACACTGATTCTGGCTTCTTGGTCAGTGCCCGGCCCATCCCTTCCTCTTTTACCCCAGAGGATAGGTTTGGAAGGGATCTGGCAGAACCAAGAAGAGCCAACGTCCACTCCTAGTCTGACAGACTCACCTAGAAAATAACCTCGTCTGTTTGCAAGGAGTAATAGGACAAAGTTAAGCAATGGGGAGAAAAAGCAGATAGGTGACTGAAGGCAGAGAGTAGGTTTGGGGCTTTCTTACTCCCTAAAAAGTTCTATTTTGCCACCTCTCCTAGCGTTATCACATAAACATGTAGCGCTAGGGCTGCTAACTCCTGCAAAGTACCCATAACGAAGGCAGGAGGACCTGTCAGTGGAATCTGGGTGCCAACTGCTTAGCTATCTGCAACTGTGAAGCAGGGATTAATGCCAAGGACACCACAGCTGAAGCAGTTAGAAAGCTACTGGGGTCTAAATAATAAATAATCAGACCAAGTAACACAGGCAGGAGGAGAATCAGGAGCCAAGCCTTACTCTCTTCCTTGCCTGAAGTTTTGCCCCTTGAGCACAGACCACAGCTCCAACCTACCAAAGAAGAATGGAAGGGAGGAGAAAAATACCTAAAGAATTTTACCAATGTTGCTATAACATCCAGCTTGGTCCAGAACCCCAGTGAAGAGCAGAGTGACATTTCCGGGAACTGGGAACCGTCTGCTAAAGGCTGGCCAAGTGGCCCAAAGCTCTGCCAATGAGAAACTGTCTACTGAGAAGTCTGTGAGACTCATGAGTCACCAGCATGGTGTCTGATCACCTCAAAATCAAGCTTTCTCTTCTATAAGTACAGAAAAAGGAAAAAAAGAAAAAAAAAAGGAGGGGGAGCAGAGGGAAGGGAAGGAGGAGGAGGAGAAGTGAAGAGAGAGAGACCAACTCAGCATGGCAACACCTGCCCGGGTTGTAATGCCAGCCAGCCAATGTTTAAGAGGAATGAGATTCATCCGTAGAGAGAAGACTAGAATGTTATTCAACAGAAAGTTTCTTTAGCATCTTTGTTAAAAATACTCTCTGATAAAGATATTTTATAATTTTATAATCCACATCCATGATCCATATATGTCATTTCTTTTTGGGTAGGGAAACTGAATAGCTGGAAGGGTTCCAATGTTAAAATTTCCTTTTCTCAGGGAAAAACCTTTCTCCTGAAAAACATGGGACCTGCCTCTCCACATCTAAGTCAAAACTCAGAAGGATGGCTATTAATATGCCTACGCTGTCATCAGCCCACACTAGAGCTGTGGTGTGTTCTACAAGAAAGGAGAGCACACTGCCCCAGGGCGGGGGTGCAGAGGCTGACAGAGTGGCTACCCGTGCTATACACAAGCTCTTAGACCAGCTTCTCCACACTGGCTCCATTTTAACACATCTGAGCAGTTTAACGCAGAATTATTTCTGCTCCTCCCATTTTCATTTATTCAACTATTTACTGTTCACCGGTTTTACGTCAGGAATTACGCTAGGCACCCTGGACAGTTTTATGATCCTGACCTGGAGGAACACACACTGTTTCCACTTTTTTCTCCATCACTTGGACATCTCCACATTCTCCTATTTCACCTTAATGCTGACTGTGATACTAAGCTGAAATGCTGATACGTTTTTAGAAGGGCTCTTTCTCGCCACTGACGAATTTGTATTTTTATAGCACTTTGCAAGCTTACACAAATACCTTGTTTAGTCCTCAAAACAATACTACAGAGTGTGGGAACTCTTAATGAAGGACTTAGGAGACATAGCCACCAAATGTAATGTGTGAAACTTGTCCAGATACTGATTAGAAAATAAGCGAAAAGATTTCTAACACAAGAGTCCTTGAGAGGAGAAATAAAATAACTGCTGTTAATTTTGTAGCTGCGCCAATGCCACTGTAGTTATTGTTACAGCTCCCTCCC
>NW_017731971.1:1102835-1110432 GCF_001890085.2 Hipposideros armiger | reverse complement strand
CAATGATGGTGCCAACTTGGGCCAGTGAAGCAACGTCCTCCACAACTAGACTGAAGAACAAAAGGACAGCAATTTGTCTGTTCCCCTTCCCCCAATTTCCCAGCGCTATTCCCATCCCCGAATTCCCCAATAAAAATCTTTAAAACAAAACAATAACATTCTGATGGCAGAATCTATCAAGGGGTCAAAAGCAAAAAAGGGGGTGGAGGGGTGAGGGTCAAAATCCCCTGAAAAGAAAGCAAACAGAAAAATCTCTCTCTACTTATAAAATGTCAACCAAAATGGTACCTGTTGATATTCTGACTACATGACATTCTGTTCTATCTTCATGTTTCTAAATTTCAGTTTCTCGCTCCAGTCAAGTGGCTTAAGTTACATTACTTTTCACTAGTATGGAAGAATTGAAAGGAAAGGGATCAGCCTACAAATGGCTTACACTGTATATACAAAGAACCCAGACAACAACCCTCAACAAAATCTCTACCACTTGGGAGTTATCAGATCACAGCATACTTGACTGGTAGGGCTCTACTGGGAAGAACAAAGCCACCAAAATCAAGGACTGATGAGGATGCCCTGCTATAAAGGTCCCAAGCAAAAATGCTTGTATCCTCTGGGGTTCCCTCAGCAGTTAAGGGGAAAAAAAGTGAAGGAAAAAAAAAAAAAGAAAAAAAAAGAAAAGAGCTGTAAAGTTATCTCCAAATCATAATGCGTATGATAAAATCATACAGGTGAAGGGTGATAATTTCAGAAATGTTCTGGCCTGAAGCAAAAGGAGCTAAAAGTTCAGATCTTCTAAGGTTTCAAGTTCTTTTTCTTGGGGGAGTCACACGTGATTTTATCACACAGCTCTCTAATTTCAGGGGAGCAATGTACACCTTAGCATTCTAACTTTACTTTCTAACTCCTCTACTAACTTCAAATCAAGTCTCCAAAACAGAAACTCTTCACTGCCTTCATGGTAGTGAAAAGGGGTCTCAGTGGTCGCATTTCCAGCTCTTGATGGACTAGTCAAACCACAAATAGGGAAACAGGTTCTCTGTACATTAGTGTGACAGATGGTTACACTGTCAACAGCACTTTTATCAGGGCCGATTTTATGTTTTAAGTAGTGCTACCACTGTCCAAGTAATAAGAACAGGGGGAAAAAGACGAGAAGGAATAAATTTCCTTTACCCACCAAGCAGCTGTGACTAGCCAGGAAACTGCATCACCTTTTATTAACAACCAAAGTGTAAGACTAAGCACATGATGATGGCTGCTGTAAGCTGATGTTCATTTATAATCGCCTCCCCCAAATCCAAACATGGTAATTACTCCAATGGGAAAAGCTGTCAAACATCTCTCGGAGCGTATGGTTTGCGCTACCGTCTGTATTTCACTTGTCAGCAGCAAAAAAGACCAGCTCCGGCTTAATGGTGAAATAACCTAGACAAGGGTTTAACACTGGCAGGGAACAACTGTTCTGAATAACCTGTCCTTCCTATTTGAATGCCTGAAGATTTTGAGCCTCCAAAAGTTATGAGTGGCTTATTTAAAACATCAATCTGCCCTGAATCCTGATATTCTTATTTTGTATCCATTTTCAACACTGCCAGAGAATTTTGCTTTTAGGATTTCAGAGTTTCACCAAAATTTGAGTTCACCTAAACATCTAAGAATAATAAATTAGATTTAAATGGTTAAAAAGACACACACACACACACACACACACACTCTACCTTGAATTTCTATAAGGCTAGTCTTCTAGCCTTTAACAACTTAGGAAATCATAAACCATCACTTATTCCTGCCAACGTCCTAATTTCCCACATACCATCCATCCCTAGGTACCATCCACCACTCTCCTCCAATCACAAATAAAACCCTTCCTTAATAGCCTTTTTTTTCCATCAGGATCACACATCGTACACTCTTCAAAAACATATCCTTGAAATGAACTACTCTAGTAAATTAAATTTACTAAGCCCAAACCTACACAAAAAAGTCAGTATTGAATATTTATACACAANAGTGATTTCAGATTGGTAAAAATTTTCAGGTCTAAAACTCCTTTGCATGCAGGCTTCTAATCTTTGAAAAGAAAGAAAGAAAAGAAAGAAAAGAAGGAAAGAAAGAAAGAAAGAATAAAAAGAAAGAAAGAAAATGTATATGTTTTATTTGAGGATCTTTCACTCTTGGAGGGCAATTTGGCAATACATAGCAAGAAGCCTTAAAAACAAGTATGTAAAATTTGATCCAGAAGTGGGAATTTATCCTGAGGAAATAATCAGTCCAGTGGACAAAGATGAATATACAAAGATAGTTAATGCAACATTGTATGTAATAACTGTAATAGATACTATAATTGGAAAGAATCCAAATGAACAAGGGATTGGTGATATAAACTGTGGTGTAGCCATAAAATGGGATAGAATATAACTGTTATTTTTATGTGTATTTATGGATAGGATGCAACAGTAAATTGTTGGGAAAGCTAAAAAAAATTATGTATTTTTGGAAAACACACCTACAAATTCACATGTATTTATACGCATAGCAAAGGTCCAAAAAGTATACCAAAATGTTAAAATGTGACTGTCTTTGGATGGGGGGGAGGTTGATTTTGCAACTTTAAATTTCTATTTTTCCTTACCTACAAAAATTTTCTATAACCAACTACACAGATAATTTAACAATTAAAGAACAGGGACATACCCAGGTGGCTTTATGGTTGTTCTCTTTGCTTTTATAACCCATTTTTCCCTGTAAACCACCACTTAACAGTCCCACACATACAGACCAGCATCACTCCCCACCTCACACATTAACTCAAGCTCATTACAATTCTTTTATGCTGCTGCAGGGACAGACTAGAAGGAAAAATAGAAAAAGAAGATGCCTTGAATGCTGCTGACAATCCCAAGCTACAAATAAGCCTGACTCCTCTCACTCCCACATATTATAATACTTTGAGAGGCCTATTCAACCTGAAACAAACCTCCATCAGCATATATAAGAGGTTCTCTCTGAAGAGGTTTATTTCTCATATCCTTCAGAATATCAATATTCTCCTATAAAACAGGGGTACCTAACTTCAGCGTATCCCCAGGATGACAAGACTTGAAAAACAGAAAAGATCTAGCCTCTGAATTATGAAAATAAGCTGGGAAATCTTTAATGTTACTAAAATAATTTCAAAACAGCTGAACCAGCCAAGTCAAGTGCCAAAGTAAAAACTCAATCAATTCCTGCTAAAACACAAAGCTGAATCATCACGTCATGTCGCAAAAGATTTTTCTGAGTAACTCCGGACTCGTCATCTTAAGGAAGCATTCCATGTTGGTCCTTGGCCCTACCCTGTGTCTGTGGTGACCACGATACTGGAAGGGCTGGTTCTAGTCACTTGGCCAAACATCACTGCGTCTCTCCATAAATGTGCTACCACTAAACCACTGGAGACTAAGGCTCACTATTGAGAGGAAGGAGAAAACGAAGAAGAGAAAAACCCATCGTTATAATTCTGAAAAGTGAAAAGGGCAAACTTCAGAGGGGGAAATGAGTTGGACTTAAAAGAGGAGATCACTGAGCAAAGATATTTTCTGATAGTAAAGGGCTCAGACATAAGAGTTGTTCCCCGCCCCTGCCCCCCTCCCCAGTCTGTGGAACAAAACAAGAGCTGACCTTAATACCAGAGCCTCTCCCTGTGCTTTCAGAGCAGAAGCATTTCCGTCGGAGAAGAGATGACATCATGCACCAGACGAGAAACTAAGAGGCAGTGTGTGGCTGACTTCAATGTTTGAAGTAAGCATATAATTTGGGGACACTAGACGCCGGCCGGATGTGCATTCCTCAGACAACTGGAGTTGTGCCTGAACAAGTCACAGACAAGCAATCCCAGGGACCTACCAATGCTGCTCCATGAATGTGTCGCCAGTAACTCCCACACAGAGCACAAAGAGACAAACGGGCTTTTCGGAAGCAAAATGCTAACTCTTAGGGGGCATCGTGGTTGGTAAGATTGAGAGCCAGAGGTTTAAAAAAAAAGAAAGAAAGAAAGAAAGAAAAAGAAACAGCAAAAACCCACACAAAACAAAACACAGAAAAACACAATCGGCCCAGTTGTTTGCTGGACTATCTGAAGCAATCTCTCTGGTCCTCGATAACTTGAAATAATGAAAGCCATTTTAACTACTGTATACCCTTGCCGGTAGGCAGCACAATATGTCCTCCAAATGAAAATACTCGGAAGTATGGCTAAAGTGTCAGCTACCTCATGAGAAGTACTGCTGAGCACACAACTATAAGACATAGTGTTTTGTTTTGTTTTAAAAAGTACCACTACTGCACCCTCAAATCAGGACCAACCCAAACCAATTAAGAAACCAAGCCACATCTCAGAGAAAAGCTAAATTTTGTTTCCCAGCAGGAATCAATTTCAATTTTTCAAGGATCTTCTAGGGAAAAGTCAGAAAGGCAAGGGTGCTCCTAGAAACTAGCAGCTAGAAAGCAGTCTGGGCTACCTCAGCTAAGAGCCAACTGGAAGCAAGGAAAGAGCCACAAATTTACTAAGACTCATCTTGGTAACATACAGCTTTTATGCAACATGTTTACCACTGGTAACAATCTCTCTGATCCTCAGTTCCCTCATTTGGAAAATGAGAAAGTTAAATTACCTCTACATTTCCCGCTAGTGATAAACTTTTGCTTCAACTTCTACAAGGCAAATTTTATGGTTTTCAGCCTTCGAATATGTATTTCTTGGCACTAAAACTTTGATTGAAACCATGAAAAAACATCTGAGTCCTTCTTTAAAAGACCTGAGTCTCCAGAATAACCCATCCTTGACCAAGAGGTACCTGAGATTTCTGGCTGATTGCCACCTCCTAATTCAATTGACAAACCTGGCTCTATCTATCTTGAAAAAGCAATGACTCTTGCTGGATTGGAATGTACATGTTTCAGCAGAGAAAGCTAATTTTAATGATATAATGAGCATGAATTGCCCCAACAATGCACTTCAAGGCAATTACCCATCAATGCAAGGAAATCAGAGATATATGGCAAGTCACTTCTCTGCCATCCCTTTTATATAGGTTCTTCTCAACGAAAACTTGCAGTTTCCCAGGCATGTTTACCTACACTGTGCAAAGGAAAGCCAATTTAATTACTCTACCCTAGCTAATGACATGTATATCCTAAAAAACCTCTTCCCATTCTCTCCTCCCAACTTCCCTTTGCTTATCTTTCCTTAGCCCACTCCCCATCAACTGATCATTTGGGGCAATGCTTTTCTGGGTTAATTTCATATTGCTCACTAAAGTATACACGACAAATAATAAGACACACTGAACTCTCTAGTAGAAACCTGCCCCCCTCTCCTTCTGCCAAAGTCTTCCTTAGACTCCAACAATACGGAGACTTTCCCAGAATCAGAGGTTTATCAATTAATATCTACTGTATACAGCCATTACAAATAAACAGACTGGGATTTTACAGGAGAAAGAAAAACAATTGGAGACAAAGTTTAAAAAGTGGTTGAGAAAAAAAGTTGACTTCAAACAAAAAAACAGTAAAAGAAACAATAGAAGCGCAGAAAAGATATGAACAAAACAGGACCCATATATAGGTAGAAACTAAACAATGTTCTCTTTTGATAGGAAAGGGTGGAGAAGTGAAGTGCAATAGAGGAAATGGGTTCAGAAGGGGTTTCCTCTAGGAAACACCATCAGTGCAAACGCTCTGAGACTGAATGGTGGACTGGGGTTTGGAACACAGAGAAAGATTCCCTCTGCCAGGCTATCAGAAAATAGCCTACTTCCTGAAGTATACTTTTATCCTTGATCAAGAAACTACGCCCAGTAAAAAGGAGAGAGAAGAAACTGACAAACTTTGGTCTTGTGGCTTGCTTTAGGTCAAGAATATCCCAAAACTCTGAAAGAAAACAGCCAGCTTAAAGGATAAAATAATCACCTTGTTCTCCCCAGTTCTGTCTTTGGCCTGGTGTTATCTCTGTTGTTCACTTCACAGGTTATAGATTCCATTATATTGTCAACGAAAAATAGGCTGATATATGTACTAGGCTAGTAGCTGGTACATATTTGAGCAGTCATTAATCAGAAGAGTTTTATATCAACCCAGAGCAGCACATAAAAATTAACAAGCAAAACATACTATTTTGATAATCAAAGGCTTACACAGCCATAGCAGAAATAAATGGTTAATCAAAAACAATAACATTCTGGGGCCGACCGAGTGGCGCGATGGTTAGGAACTGGCTTGGGATGCCAGAGGGCCCCGGTTCGGATCCCACATATGAGGGCCAGTGACNAAAAAAAATCACTCAGAAAGGGCCTTTAAGATTTTTTAGTCTAACCCTCTTTTTTATAAATAAAAGCACAGAGCATAAGGGATGTACTCAAAATTGGAGTAAAGGCGGTGACAGAGCCAGTACTAGAATCTACATCCCTAACCCCCAATTTAACTCTCTTTTTTCTAAACCATCTTTCGTTTTCAGTTTCCTGGTCAACTAGAGTCTGGGTGGAACAAGAAAACACAAGGACACTTAGTAGTCAGTCCTCAAGGGCAGTAGAAAGTACCTTTTGTCTTTGCAATAAGACATCAACAGCTTTTAACAGAGGGGCAAAAAAGGGTTCCACTCATCGCAGATTAGAATTTTCTTTCTGGTGTATGTGGGACCATGACTTGCTCTGATTTTTTAAAAGCATAAGGCTTGATTACTGAATCTGCAATGGACAAAAAGACGGCATCTGATAGGCAAATGCTTCTGTTTTGTTTTAGGGAGCTTGGAATTGACTGCAGCATCAGTTACCAATCCTTGGCATAAATCCACATTAACGTCTAAAATAGTTTCTGCAAGAATGCTCGGTGACTCCACACGTTACACAGAAGAGGTCAGAATTTTATTGTTTTTCTTGGAGAGCTACAATCAGAAGGGTAAGTTCCCTTCTGTGCTATTCTCTCCTTCACCAAGGACTACTGGTTCGGTCAGTACCCACTCAACAACAAATATTTAATTTGTTAAGTCAAGTTAGTTCACACAGAGACTTCAGATTAGTGAGGAAGCAATGACAACGCGGTGGGTAGGAACGTGGGCTCTGAAATCGCAACACCTAGGTGTGATGCGAGGTCCACCATCTACTTAACCAGGTAACCTTGGAGAAGCTTAGTAAAACTCTCTAGGCTTTGGTGACCTCGTGTCTAAAATGGAGAAATAACAACATGTACCTCACAGGGCTGTTCCAAGAATTAAATAAGTCATGTACAGCACTTACATATACTCTATAAATACAAGCCATTATTATTATCCCTGTGAATTATGAAACTCCATCGACAAGATGGGAAAGTCAGGGGAAATGAGAGGTACAGTAGGGGTGGGGTGGGGGGTGAGGGGGGGGAGAAAAACAGTGGAGACTCATTTAAGGAAACAAAAGGAAATGAAGCTATGGGAAGATCTGGAGGGAGACTAAAGGTAGCTGACTGATTCATGGAGCTGTGAGAAAAGATACCCTGTGTTAAGATAGCATCTGTTTTGGAGAGGGCAGAGGGAAACGAGAGCTGAAGTACATTACGCTTACAAGACATCCACAGCCTTCTC
>NW_017731971.1:1074653-1095950 GCF_001890085.2 Hipposideros armiger | reverse complement strand
TTCAGCATCTTAGCTGTGGAGGGCAGTGTCACTGGCCCTCATATGTGGGATCCGAACCGGGGCCCTCTGGCATCCCAAGCCAGTTCTCAACCAACACGCCACTCGGCCGGCCCGCTCCCCATTTTTCTTAATCCAACTACTTCAATATTTGCTAAAGAAGCAGAAAAGGATGGCTTGCTAACTTGGGCCTGGCAGAATGGTTCTCGCAGAAAAGGGTGGCGAGAAGAAGGGCCGTTCTGCCATCAACAAGGTAGTGACCAGAGAACCCACCATCAACATTCAAAGCACGTCCATGGAGTGGGTTTTAAGAAGCGTGCCCCTTGGGCACTCAAAGAGACCTGGAAATTTGCCATGAAGGAGATGGGAACTCCAGAAGTGTGCGCTGACACCAGACTCAACAAAGATCTGGGCCAAAGGAATAAGGAATGTCCCATATTGTATCCAGGGGCAGTTGTCCAGAAAACGAAATGAGGATGAAGACTCACCAAATAAGCTCTATACCTCTGCACCTGTTGGTTACCTCTGTGCCTGTCACCACTTTCAAGATCTACAAACAGTTCATGTGGATGAGAACTGCTGACTGTTTAATGAAGTCATAAAACTGCCTCCCCCCCCCCAAAAAAAAAGCAGCAGCAGAGAAGGAGGTTGTAAGAAACACAAGCACAAAAAGGAATCTAAAGCTATTTATTTTTAGACATCTTTACACCTTGACTTCAGATATGAACACAGTAGAGTCAAGGAGATATAAAGTCCACTGAAACCTAATATTTGACTTTCTGGTGAAAACAATAGGAAAAAACATTTATATGATCTGAATTTTACTAACTGCTAGCCCTAGGATCTGGCAGAAAACATAAAAGTAGACAAACGTATCAAATAGTGACATCTCAAAAAGATAGGACTGTCTGGAGTAGAAGTAGAGATGGAAGAGGAGGAAGATGTATCAGTAAGGGGCAAAGAAATATTTCCTTTTACTCTTAAATCTGTCCACCTGGCCAATGCTTCCATGAGGTAGAGGCCGAGTCATATTTTGGGAATATAAACACATGGCTTTTAAGATTAACCTGGTTTCTAACAGAGAGAATTACCTGACTTGATAGTTAAGAAGTAAGGAGCACACATGAGCATTCTTCTTTCTTGCATTGGAGCAGGAGGAAAAGAGGTTTTAAATTAAGGAGCTACTATATAAAAAAAAGTGTCATTTTTACTTTATCCTCCTTCACACTTAGGATGCAACATAAGTTGTTCTGGCCCTCTAATGCTTTTATAGGAAAGGCAAAAAAAAATCACCTCTCAAGACACTAAAAATAGATGTACATAAATAAAACTGCATCTTATGAAGAAGACATTTGTGACCCTTTATTAGCTCATCTGAGCTGGATAGGAAAGGTGGAATCCTCTATTTAGCCAATTCAAAATGGCAGGGATTCAATCCTAGGCTTAAGGAATGTCAACATCTCAAGTTAAGCACCCTACACCTGGAAGCCTCTCCTGTTTACAGTGTAGGGGCAACAGTCACTGGGGAACACCAGACATTTCTGATGGAAGCTCTAGAACAGTTTCTGACTCAAACTCTCCCCCCACACACATACACATCCCAACACCACATTTTCCCTCCTACACACAATCTGTTGCGTTTCTTGTGGGCTCCTCAGCCCTGTCTCAATCGTCAACAGTTTCTAAGCACTTTGAGCTGTAGTCCCTGGCTCCGTCCTCCTAGTGCCAATTTCCTGATACAGCCTAAGCACTCTTTCAGTCCATTTCCTATTACACAATATTCCCCCACAAGCACTCAGAGCCACCCCCAGCTCCAGCCTCCTCAGCCCTACTTCCCAACGTCACCTCTCTGAGCCTCTACTGCAACTCCAGACTCCATCATTCCACCTTCTCCCTCTGTTATTAGGGCCCTTTTACCCTAATTTTCCACATTCCTCAGGCTCCCTTCAAAATTTCTCTTTCCTCCCCAAAGGTGGTGAGTCTAGAGATGGGAGTCATCAAGGCAAGACGCTGGGTAAACTGTCTGTGCGAGCACGCGCCCGTGTACGTGGGAGGATGGGGGCACCAAGTGAGAAGGAATGACGCATTAAGGGGGAGCCTCCGAGGAAAAAGGCGTCTCCATCAACTCCCACCCCCAACAAAATTCACAATTCCTCAACTCCCCAGCAATCGAAAGCGTCCCATCACTCTTCGATTTTATCTTTTAAGTCTTCCACATTTTCATCCAATCAACCCCACACACAATCAACTTGGGTTCTCCCGGCCTCTCGCCATCAGTAATTCCTCTCTACTTACGAGGCCTCCATTGACTTGACTTTCCTCAACTCCCTTAGGTTTCTCTGCTGTTTCCTCCCCTACCCTCACCGTCAATCCCCATCCCTTCCCTGACCCTACTCCTTAAAAGTCCTCAACTCGGCCTTCTCCAAGACAGCCAAGGTTTTTGACAGCTTCCGTTTTCTCAATCAGATCCATCCTCTCCTCAGACTCCCCGGCCCGCTGAGAAAGCCCTGTTATTTGGAAGCCCAGCCACTGGGGAAGCCCAGCCATCTGTCCTTACCGGCAACCCCTCGGACATCCCCAGCCACAGGTGCCCTCCCACGTCTCGCTCTTTGCTCCCACCGCACAGCCGTCATCCACCCCCCTACCCCCGCCCCGCCCTGATTACCTGCGGACGAGGTGCAGCCAGGAACCCCGGAATCCGCGGATGAAAACCCGCCCGACGACGGCCCAGAGGAGGCCGACGCCATCTTGGCAGCCCCCTCCCCCTCAGCGGCCTCGCTCCCTTTCAATCCGGTTCTTCCTCTTCTCGGAGTCGAATCTTCCCCACGTCTCTTCACAGAACCCGCGTTCTGCGGGCCACCTCCCGCCCCCTCCCGGGCCTCTCTCAGACACGTCGGGCCGGCTCCTGGACCAGCTCAGGGACACACCATTCGGCTGGCATGGGGGACAACACGCGTCTCGCACCCTCTCGGCAACTTTAACCGCTTTCCGCGGGAGCTACTTTACCCTTTCACAAGGGAGTAGGCTCAAGCCGGCGGCCGGGACCACACGTCCGGACCAAACTACACGTAAAGGAATAAGGGGGCGTGAGAAGTCCCAGCGGAGCGAGCGCCCCTTCCCCCTCCTTCCTAGTCACAGCCTGTTTATCGTCCAACCCCACCGCTCCGGGAGGCCAGTGAAATGCAGGCACTGCGCATGCGCCCCAACCACCTCGGCGTTCCGGCCCACTCAAGGGGAGGGGGGGAGCCTGAGAGCGCCAAGGCCAATCGGGAGGCTGCCACTGGTTACATGACGCAGGTCCCGCAGGCTCTAACGACTCCACCGATTGAATACGTGCGCGCCCCGGGGCCCAGACTGTCCTGACGGTGGCTCGGTGGATCAATTTAGATTCGGCTCTTTGAAAGGACTGGGTTGTGTTGCCTGAGAGAGAAGGATAAGAGTCAGCTTGGCGGGCCCTCTCAATTTCACAGCCCGGCGAAGAACTCCCGGCAGAAGCGCGTGTCAAGTCAGAGACGTTAAGCAGTCGAACATCATAAAATATCCCATGCCACCAAGCATTCTTCCGGTTTTACTGCCTTGTTTACTATTTAACGTGCGTGCATGTCATGTCCTGCCTTCCTCTGAATGACTTTCGAATCAGATCTACACTGTGCCTCAAACGCCATGCTGGGGTTCAGTAAATAGGATAAATGAAGACCTGTCAAAAAGGGGACAAGGAAGGTGATCAGACTAGATCACAATCTTCCCGTGATCTGAGCCCTTGGCCTCTAACTCTTGGTTATCTGTGCTCCAAAAGGCATGGAGACGCACAGAGAAAATCCCTATTCTAGTCTTCGTACCTGCTCAGTTTTTAAAAAGTACCCTGGAGGATGTGAACTCTGGTGGGGACCTGGAGACCCGACTGTCGCTCTCCGAAGGGACTAAACTGCTGGAGAGCAACCACTGTTTCCTTCCCTCTTGTATCGTCAGCTCCTCTCGTGATATGACTCTGTACATAGTAGGGGCTCTATAATTATTGGTTGAATGAATAAATGAAGGAAAACGGGAAAAAATCCTAGGTTTGGTAGCCCCTAAGATGGTCTGGTTTGTTCTCTATTCTTCTCTGTCTTCAAAAGGCTGCCTACAACCTGACCAGGCAGAGAATATCCTCAGGGGTTGACCTCTACCTTCTACCCCTCCCTCGGCAAGATCTAAAATAATTGTTTCCCTGCTGCCACCTGCTGGATTATTCATTCTCCTTTGGGTACTGAAACGATTGGATTGCCGTTTGTCATTCCATAGCAATGGAATTGTGTAGTGTTGAAGTATTTTATGTTTGCCTACACCTAACCCCCCCCCCAATTAAACAGCACAAAAACTAGACAGGTGTGGGTACACCGTATAGCATAGGATTTGGCTTATAGGTATTCAATAAATATTTGTTGAATAAATTATCCTTATTTCCATGAAAGGCATGGAGTTGCTATCATTTCCTGAGTTATTTTAGAAATCAGCTGGTGTAGAGGTAAAGCTGTTTTTTATTTAAAAATTGGAAATAGACCAATAATTGACTTACCAGTAAGTCAGATGGGGTTTTCTCCCTGGGGTTTGACCTATGAATTTGATTTCAGCCTTCCGGAAAGAAGAGATCCTTATTTTTCAGCTTCTTAGGGGTCTTTGGTTCTCCTTTCTGTACCAGAAAATGGCTACTGTTACTCCTACCACCTTTCATTCTGTCAATCTGTTTATTTGTTTGTCTCCCTCACAAGACTGTGAACATTTCAGGGAAAAGATTACATCTTATCCATTTTTCTATCTCAAGGATCTAGAGCAATGCCAGGCACAGAGTAGGTGCCCAATACATGTCTTCTGACTATATGCATGGATGAAGGTAAAATTTAAAAAATTGGGCTAGGGATGTGTCCTATCTTTTCCCCCTAAACCTTGTCTCTGCCCCCACTCCCACTCAATCCCTGGGATGCTCTGAGTCATGGAGCCACTAGTGCCCAGTAACATTCCTGGCATAGCAGAACTTCAATGATGTGGCAGGGTGTGGAAGCAGGGGCAGAGCAGGACATGTTGGCTTGGCGCCTCCAAGGAAACGGAAAAGGGAGTTCACCAATATATACTTTGGAAAAGGGGAGCAATCTGGTGATCTCAAAACAGGGCCACACATACAGATATGAAGGAAATAGGAGACACACACACACACACACACACACACACACACACACACAGCTTTATTAAAGTGAACTTCATGCCTTAGAACAGTTCCTAACGTCAGAATGGATAGGCTAGGGGCTGCCAAGATCAACATAGAGGCAAAATAAGAGGATGGGTACCTGATTCGTTCAATTAGTCCTTCATTAATTCATCACTGAATTAACATTATTTAGTCCCACTATGAAAGTTCCTGGTATACACAGATGAAGATAAAGTCCCTGCCCTCAAAAAGATCACAGACTAATGAGAAAGACAGACACATAAATCACTACAATAAAATGTAATCGGTGCCATCTTACAGTATGTGCGTATGCTATGGTTTGACAACCATGTTTTCAGAATAAAAAATGGGAAGAGAAGTTGACACAGAGGCTTGACTGAAGGGACCCTAGGCCGGACAGATTCACTTTTTAAAAAGAAAAAAATCATACTTCAACTACTCCACTTCAACGCCTAGCTTTACAAAAATTGGGTTGCAACAGAAATATTAAAAATGTTTTGCAGAAATAGTTTTGCCACAACTGGCTTAGACCGTTTCACGGGAACTAACAGCTCTTTTTGCTTCTGTACACCTGCTTTGCTTCTGCTGGGGAATAAAAGGTTAAAAAATAACATTCCTCAGTTCCCCCTTCCTCCCCTCCCCTCCCCTCCCCTCTATCTTAACACATCAAAAGGACAGCAGTTAACTCCCCAGGCCTCTATCTTAATATTTCAAACAGGTTTTGCAACAGACAACTTTAGTTTCTCTATCCATATCTCTAAGGGACAGGTTGTGTGGTCAGCTCAACCCAGTCACGATATACTGTTAAGACATCTGAACATAACGGCACTGTTGTGACAGCAAGACGTGGCTTTAACTGAAATAACTGCACATTCTTTTTTAGCTTCTGTAATTTGCTTTGCATACAGCCCTGTCTTATAAAAACCCTACCCCTCCAAATCTTGAGGCCGTCTCTCCTTAGTTGGAGAGGTGGTCGCTGAGCTCAGCTTAATAAAATCTTCGGAACCCTAATTTGACATCCAGCCTCTTTATTAATTATCTGGACCCAACATGACAATACCACAGGCTATTTGAGGTTGGAACTATTCTAGAGAATCAAGGAGGTACGATCTCCATGATTATGAGAACTGTGCTAGGAAGAGGAATGGGTGTGCAAGAAGACTCCACTGGCCTGTAGAATCAGAATTTTGCCAGGTAGACAAAAGAAAAGAAAGGGATTCTAAGAAGAAGGAAAAGCATGGAGGTATGACAGAGAATAGGGAAGTGATACTAGAATAGGATGATGTGGCAGGAGGTGAGGCTAGAAAGACAGGAAGTGAGGCTAAAAAGACAGGAAGTGGCTAAATTAGGAAGGCTCTTGACTGCCATGTTCCTAGTGTTATCACCTACTAAACATCTAAGTGCTTACTAAATACAGTGCCAAGCAGTTTACAAGTATTATATTTCTTAATCTTCTTAACCTTCAAAAGCAGGTATTATTATTAGTCCTACTTTACAGATGAGAAAATTGAGATTCAGAGGGGTAAAGCAATTTGTCCAAAGTCACACAGCTCGAAGACCTAAGTTCAAACTCATACTCAGGTATGGATGACTCTAAGGCTCTACCCTTAACCACACTACTATTCTGCCTCAAGGACTTTATCCTGTAGATAACAGGGAGCCATTAAAGATTTTTGAGCAGAAGAGTGACAAAATCTCGGTTTTTATAAAGGTTCCTACTGGCAGCAGAATGGAAAACGGACTGGAGCAGAGGAAGACTAAACTCTTCTAAATGAAAATTTGTTGACCCCCGAATTTTGGACTTAGGGTAGTGGGGCTCCTGGTGTCACCCAGTCGAATCATTCCAGAGGCCAGGAACACAAGAAGAAAGTCAGGGAGCTTGGGGGCGGTGTATGCGCAGGAGTGGGCGGAGCTAAAGAGTATAGCCGGCTTAGGGGGCGGGACTAGGAGGCCCTCGACGCTCTGCTGCTTCTGCCTGCAGACGGCCGGTTTCCGCCGCCGCCTGCCACCCGCAGGTAGTGGTGTCGAGCGCCGAGCCCCGAGAACCGCGCTGGGTGAGGGGCCGCTGGTGGTGGCGCAGGCTCTGTAGGCGTTATGAGTTTGGCTGGGGGCCGGGCCCCTCGGAAGACCGCGGGGAACCGGCTTTCTGGGCTCCTGGAGGCAGAGGAGGAAGATGAGTTCTACCAGACGACTTATGGGGGTTTCACAGAGGCAAGAGCCGGGCCCAGGAAGAGGGAGGGAAGAAAGCTAAGAGGAGCCTTCAAGGGAGAAACCTCGGACAAAGAAGGGGGCGGGGAATAGACTGGAGCCTTGGCCTTTGATGCTCGAGACGGGGTGGGCGAGTCGGGGGTATGCGGTGGAGTCCTAGAAGGGAGAGCCCCGGACCGGGCAGCGATAGAGGAGCTCTCTGGGGAGACCCCAGAGTATGGCAGAAACCTACTGTGTTCCTGTTCCTCCAGTTGCATCTCGCACCGCGCTTCTGACGTCTAGCACGCGAGAGGCACTTCGTAGACACGCGGTTTTTACTCGTTGGCCCACTGCCGATTTTTCACCTGAAGTATAGAAAGAAACTTCTCCCCAAAATAGAGGGGCTTAGCCTACTCCTTTTACAGCTTTCACATCTCAGTGTAAACGCCTTCTAAGATAACCCTTCCTTGACAGCCCTAAAAAGTGTCCTCATTTATTTGCTTCATGGAACATTTCACTTTGTAATTAGATTTGGTTAGCTTGTTTATACTTTCCTATTAGCTTGTAAGTTCTGTAAGGTTAGAGATAGTCTGTTTTGTTCAACAGTATACATCCAGTGCTTAATTCAGGGTCCGGATTGGGTCGGCACTTGTTAAATCTGTATTGATTGAACCTATCCATCCTTTAAACATGTGCTGAGTACCTAGAGTGAGCCAAACACTGGTAAGCTCTCGGGAAACAGTATTAAAAACACGGTTTGGTCCTTATATAGTCCAGACCCCAGTGGGCGAACTAGCTGGGTTAACAATCCATTAAAATATTGTGTGATAAGTGGAAGTATTAGGTGCCGTGGTAACACACGTGAGCCAGAGTCGTTAGTCGGGATGGTTATCTCTGGGGCACGTGATGTTTAAGCTGAGGACAGTATGACAAGGAGGCCTTGGTTGGAGGAAGAGCAGTAGGCCTGGGAGCACGGAGAGGAGAAAGGTTAGTCCAGGGAGTTACACGTTTGTGGCACTGGTCTGGGACCTGCACATCTGTCATTCTCCAGATCATGAAGAAGAATAAAATTGGCAAGAATGGAGGGAGAGGCATGGGCCAGATCCTGTAGGGCCTCGGGAGCGTGTTAAGGAATTTTGCTCTTCATCCAGAGGACTGAGAAGATGATCAGATTGGTACTTTAGAAAGTCTCATCACTCTGTGATGAGAGTGGTTTGAAAGAGGCAATGGGAGTAGAGACACATGGACAAGAGGGTTCAAGAGAAATCAAGGCAATGGAATCCACAGGACTTGGTGACTGATGGGGAGTCATTGCTTACACAGCCTCAATCAGCTGGTTTAAAATAGAACTTCCTCCTCCCTCTTCCAAAAGCCATTTTCCTATTCCTGTCATTTTACGAGTCGTTATTTAATATGTACCCATCATGTTTCCAAAAAGGACTCAAGGAGGCTTACGATATAAACAAAAAGTAGGAACAGTAAAAATAGAGACAGATCAGAAGTAATTGTACCAGGAGCCTTTGAAATGGTACTAGCAATTGATATTAAATTTAGCTATGAGTTTCGTGGCAGTCAAACCCTGAATTTCTTTTGTTAGTAAGAAAGAAGCATATAAGTTCTTCAAGAGAGACAGATTTATTCAGCAGTCAATCCTAGGGAGAATCGCATCCTTATATAAGACATATATAGTAACGGGTTTGGTAGATATAAAAACATTCTCTTACCTAGTCATGTCTATTAATGACCCACGATGAAAGCCAAAGGAATGGTAGTAAATCCGTAACTTAGTGAAAGCATTTCCATTAGGCAGTAAGCTAATGTGTAGTTGAACTACTACACTCTGGTGAGATGATTTAATACCAGGTTAGAGCTGAGGGGATTAGCGTGTTCCCAGGCTGCCTTTCACAAACATCATTGGGGAGGAAATGATGGTCATCAGTGCAAGAAAGAACTCTGGCTGGCTTGGGGTGTCAACTGTCTCTGTTATTTGCTTGTTTTGGCAGCGTGTGTACAAAGATTAGCCCATTAGCCTGCATCACTGATTGAAAAGAGAGCCACACGTTTGACGTGCCGCCCCACCCAGCCGAGTGACTCCCCTGCCCCCATTGTTTTTCTTCCCTTTCCAATGTGGCTGCTATCTAGCCCTAATCGGCATCTCCTTGGGTCTAGGCTGTACTCTATGTTCTCTACTCCAGCCTGTTTAATCACCTCCAGAGCTTTCCTTTTTTTTTTTTAAGCTGAGCCATTCTGCCACCTGTTGGCAGCTCAGCGGCAGCTCAGCTCGGGCTGTGAATCGAACTGGCAACCCTGTTGCTCTTGAGCGAGCTCTTAACCAACTGAGCCACTCGGCTGGCCTCCTGCCTCCAGAGCTTTCTACAATACCCCTTACCCACAGTTTCCCTCTGTCCTCACATCTTCAGTGGCTCCCCACTATACATCGTAGTAGGACCCAAGGGTTGTTTTTGGTCCCAACACACCGTAGGAATGAGACATATTTCTCAGTGACTTTAGTTTGCTTCAACAGTGATTATCAAAGCTGGGACAAGTAAGGAGAGGGAGAGGATTGACAACCACTGGCCTGCAAGTTAAAGTCCTAAATTTCTTAGCCTGACATTTAAGTTTCTCTATAGATTGAGTGCAGCCTTCCTTTCAAGTCTTACAAATCTATAGGGCAATCAGTTAATGTTTAGAGGAGGCAGTGTTGAAGCCAAAGGCACTCAGCTAGGAAGACTTCTCGCCAGAGACAAAGCTGCTACTTTACTTGGGTCTAAATCCTTATTCTGTGAACGTGCCATACCCAGTCCTGCTTTGTTCCCGCTGGCCCATCTGCCCATGGTCCCCTCTGCCCTCGTGGCTGTCTAAATACTACCAGTATTTTAAACCAGCTCAAGCTCTCTTCGTTCTTTACACTCTAACGCGGAGTTCAGCAAGCTTGACACCACTGGCCAGATCTGACTCATTACCTGTTTTAATCTGGCCCTTTACAGAAAAAGCTTGCCAATCCCTGGTCTAAAGGAATAAAGTCTGACATTTAAACCTTCCCAGCCTGCCGGTCCATAGCAGAACACCTGTAACATTTTATTGCCATCTGGTACTTTATTTGTTGCCTTGTATTAAAGCTTCCTTTTGCAATTATGACGTGCCCTCTGCTAGACTGTAAGTCCTAGAAGGTAGAGACCAAAGCATATCCTTTTGTGCCCCAGCACTTAACATGGTGTGCCACAGGTGAAGGGCAGTCCATTAATGTTGCCAGGGCTAGTGCTGGAGCCAGAGGCCATCAGCTAGGAAGGCTTCTTGCCTGAGGCAAAGGGAGGGCTGAGTTGGGAAGAGGAGAGGGGCAGCCCTTACCAAGAAAGTGAAGAGATTCTGTGCCCCCTGGAGGATCATTATTGGCTCCGATGCCAGTGGGAACCTCATCGCCCTATGTCCTCAGGAATCAGGAGATGACGAGTATCAAGGGGACCAGTCAGACACAGAGGATGAGGTGGACTCCGACTTTGACATTGACGAAGGGGATGAACCATCCAGCGATGGAGAAGCGGAAGAGCCGAGAAGGAAGCGCCGGGTGGTCACCAAAGCCTATAAGGTGCCGGGGAAGTCCTGGTCTCCCCGGATTTCCTGAATTCCTGTTCTCCATCAGGTCCCAGTACTCCCCACACCAGCCCCATTTCCTGCAGTGCTAGTTTTCTCCTAAGGTTCTCACCTTCTCTCTCCCTATCTCTCTGTTCCCCGGTGTCTGATTCCAATCTGTCCCCAGGAGCCTCTCAAGAGCTTGAGGCCTCGAAAGGTCAGCACCCCAGCTGGTAGCTCTCAAAAGGCCCGAGAAGAGAAGGCACTGGTACCACTAGAGCTACAGGATGACGGCTCTGACAGTGAGTGGGACTCTTGGGTCAACTGACAAAATTGGAATACGAGAAAAGTATTTTATCAGTGTCAAACTTACTGAAATTGATAACTGTGTTATGGTTATGTTAAGGAAAATGCTTATTCCTAGGAAATACACACTGAAGTATTTAGGGGTAGAGAGCCATGATGTGTGCAACTTAATCCTCAGATTATTCAGAAAAAATAAATACACACACAAACACACACAGAGAGAGTCCAAATGGGGCAAAAGCTTAATAGGTGATCTGGGTAAAGGCTACCTGGGTGTTCTTTGTATATTCTTGCACCTTTTTGTAAGTTTGAAATGATTTCAAATGATGAAAAGTTTTAAAATTAAAAACATAAAGGAGGTGGCCATGAATTCAGATTTCTTCCTCTCTGACATCCTTCCCAGGTCGGAAGTCCATGCGTCAGTCTACAGCTGAACACACACGACAGACATTCCTTCGGGTGCAGGAGCGGCAGGGCCAGTCCCGGCGGCGGAAAGGGCCCCACTGTGAGCGGCCACTGACCCAGGAGGAGCTGCTCAGGGAGGCCAAGGTCACGGAGGAGCTCAACTTACGTTCCCTGGGTCAGTCTGTGGTCTGGAGGACAGTGGGTATAGGGGCTTGAGAAAACCTTGAAACCTGGAAGACCCAAAGAACTGGAAAGGTGGAGATTGGGACCAGGGAGTCAGGAGGAAAAAACGGGGTGAGTATTGATTAGGAGCAAAGAACTCGGCAGTTACAAAGGCTCTGAAGAATAAGTTATATGAAGGTACTTTGAGGTGAAATAAGAGTTGTGTAGAACTGAGTTCAAATCCTAGTCCTGCTGTTCACTTGCTGTAAGTCTGCAGGCAAATTAGCTAACCTACTTGTATCTTGCTCTCCTTGTTCCCAGAATGGGGTGGGAATGCCTGCTTGAATGATCAGAATTAGAAATTCAGGACAGTCAGGTCATGAGATAAATTGCTTTAAAGTAAACGTTTTTTAAAAATCGCTTCAGTTTGAGTGCTGTGGGGTACACAGTCGTGTACAGTAATATATTGTGCAAAACCCCCACATTTATAGGTAGAGTCTCAAATCATGAGAGGTACATGAGAAATTGAGGGGACAGCAGCGTGTTACCTCCCCTCACATGCTCACTCTGGGGCATACTCTGAAATATGAAGTAGAATCACTAGTATCAATTTACTTCTCTCTTGGAATCTGTTTTTTGACAAGCACATACGGTGGAACACATACGCATAACAAAAATGCGACTTCATTGTGGAGTGGAAGATTTGTTTACCCAAACTATCTGGGATTCTAGGGTAATGATAGTTTTGAAACTTAGATAACTGAACTACAAAGACCACAATAATTGAAAAAAGATGTAGTTCCTTTCCAACATCTTCCCGATGGATTCTCATGACTTTTTTTTCTATTTGGCTATGAGACGAGAAGTTGATATTGGCTCTAAAATGTGAAATATAATCTTTATCTGTGTAATGGCAATTCAGAACTTTAAAATGGTAGCAGTCACACAAAACATAAATGACTGAGAACCATCACAAACAATGAGGTCACCTGACGTCATTAATTACAAACTGCATCCTTCGACCACATTGATTAGTTCGGCCCACTGTAAGGAGGGTGACTCCCAGGCTTCTGACATCAGTAACTGACATCGGAGATTCCAGAGAGGCAGGCTCAGCAGGGGACAAAACAGTAAATAAATGTTTGAACATGCTGAATTTGAGGCATCTGTGAGCAATTTATGCAGTGCTGAGAGGTCGGTGAAATATACAAATTTGGTGCTCAGGTAAGAGATCTGGGCTGGAAATATAAAATTGGAAGTCTTTAGAACATGGATGGTAATTGATGACATTGGAGTGGATCTGGCCTGGAAGAAAAGCGTAGCATGAGAAGGGAAGACAGGCCCGAGAGAGTCCTGTGGACATGAAATATTCTCACCCGGCCAAAAAGGAGGGGTTAAAAAACAAACTTGGGGGGGGCCGAGAGTTGAGAACTCCAGGAGCGGTTTGTCTTAAAATCACCAAGGAAGGAGGTTATTTCAAGAGAGAATAACTGCCGAATGCTGCTGAGATGCCAGTAAAAAGGACTGAGAAGTACCTACTGGTTTTGATGACATGGAGGTCAGAGATGACCAAACCATTTTGAAGCTGGTTGGGAAGCTAAACTTTTTAGATTTGGCTGTGAAAGGTAGGAGAGGGAATAGAAGACATAGGGGCGTCTGGAGTCAAGATAGAGGTGTCTTTGTTTTAGTGAAAGATTGGAAGCACTATCTCTTGGGAGAAGCAACTGAAAGAGTTTGATGGTAGAGGAGAAAGAACAGGTAATTAAGGTAGGTTTTGGAGAATGGCAGGCAGGTGCGGAGAGGGCGGTGGGAGCTAGAGCATAGGTGGAGGAATTGTCCTAAGAGGAAGGAAGCGTAGGTGACTTCTAGCTGTAGGTTCATAAATCCGAGCAGGACGTTGAGTGGTTCTGATGTCTTTTAGGCACTGTCATCTGTCCAGTATTGGGATAGACTAGGATGCTTTAGGAGAGTGGAGAGTCTTTGAAATAGTTGTAGAGATGGGATTATCTGCTGGTGGTGGGGGTCTGTTGGAGTATGGGACCATGCACGTATGGTGGCTCCATTACACCTGTTGTGTAATTTTTCTCCAGTTGTACTCAGCAATCCAGGTCTGGGCAAGGGAGTTGAGATTGACAAGAAAATGACTGAAATGAAAGACCTGAGCTCGATTTAGAAAAGAAAATGAAGGCTGGAAGGGCCTGATAGAACGAGGAGCTGTCTGTGTATGAGAGGTTCTGAAAAGGTAGAAGAACAGAGGTATCCAGCGTAGGGGAGCAGACACACCTGAGGATAGGGTGTGTGATCAGAGCCTGAATGAATGGTTTCAGAGCTGGGCGGTTCCAGCAATGTCAGAGCCGAGGCTGTAGTTGTAGTGGAGTGGAGTAACATGTCGTGGATAGGAAGGTGGTGAAGAAACTGGGGTTGTGGTGTGGAAGGGGGAACCTGCGGGTACTACTACCCTACCTCTGTGCCTGCCTTTGAAGTCCCCAGGGTGACCCGAGATGACAGGAGTTGAGGTGGAGAGCAAGAGTGAAAACCATTGCCAAAGGCTCCAATGAGTGAGGGAGTGCCTGACCAGGAGGGAGAGAAGGTAATCAAGGTTGTTGGCAGAGGCCTCTAAAGAGAAGCGAGTGTGCAGGTGGGTAGGTGCAGGGTCTGAAAGCTGCAGTGTGGGGCCCAGTAGGACACAGGCACGTCCTGCGTGGGATGTGAAAGGATGGGCAGCTTCCACCAGAGGGCCACGGGGAGAGTGGCGGCCTCGGGGTGACAGGTAAGGCGCGCTGTGGAAGAAGTCGAGTGAGGACCTTGACACCGATGAGCTGGCTGATTAGAGAGCAGGAGTTCCAGAGAATCCAGGGAAGTGCTCGAAAGAAGGGTTGGAACGTTGGCTCAAGGGAAAGGAAATACTATCAACCAGAGTTCAAATACAAAGGCCGCTAAATCACTGGAAGGGTTTCTGGAGAACTCTCTTCTGGTCAGATTTCATCTAGAGGATAGTGTTCATGGTACCCGCGTTTAGGACGGACACAAATTTGGAGTTAATGCAGAGGAAAGGGGCCAGGAAGATTTTGGTCTGTTTATGCATTAACAAATACTCACTGAGTGCCTGTTATGTGTGGAATGCTGCATGACCTGATAATGTGGGGGTAGCGTGAAGCCCAGTCACTGCCCTTGAAGAGACACATCCCAACAGTGAGCTGCCATAGTGCAGTGTCCCAGGGTCTGGCCAGGGGGCCGGGTGGATCAGAGAGGTGGGCCCAACAGGAGGAATCGCCTCAGCTGAGTCTCACCGTGTGAGAATGCAGACCCAGGGTTGCCACACTGTCTCATAATTTTTTAAAGAGAGACCAGAAATCTCTGTATTTAAATATGAATTGCCTAATTTTTCAATGTCAGCAACCAATTCAGATTTTCCTTTACAACGCTATACGGATCAAACAAAACACTTGGGTGGGCTGCCAGCCTGCAACCTCCGCCATAGGCTGTGATCAGTCCAGTCACAGAAGAGTGTCCTAGGCTCAGCGGTGGCCGACGGAGGGAGGGACTCAGATCCGTGTTGTATGAGGAATGGGTGCAGCGATCAGCCTGGAAACACGTGACACCCGTTTCAACTATTTAAAGGACTGTCATGTGGAAGACAGATGAGACTTATGTCCTTTATGGCCTAAAAAGGTGAAACAGTGTCATCAGGAAGTGTTTCAGCTCACAGTAGGAAAAGAACCCTGTAATGACTGGAGATGCCGAAAGCTGTGACGCACTGCCTTGGATGGAGCGCGTTGACAGGGCAATTGTGGGGTGTCCAGGGAAACGAGCAGTTCCCTCCTCAAAGGGTCCCTTCCAGCTCCGAAGCCCTACAGCTCTGAGTGGGTGGGGAGCCGAGTGGGCTTGAGAAACGATGAGCGGAGAGGCCAGCAGGGAACTTGTGAAATGGGGGACGCAGGGGGGGGGCCTGGGAGGACTTTCCTAATGGGCGGGGGAGGCAGTGCCGAGACAGCCAGGAAGATCCCTGAGAGGCTGTAGGACAGATGTGGGGGTGGAAAACGGAGAACTGACCATCCTCTCATTCCTTCCCGTGACCCTGAAGAGACGTATGAGCGGCTCGAGGCTGATAAAAAGAAGCAGGTTCACAAGAAACGCAAGTGCCCCGGGCCCATAATCACCTATCATTCAGTGACAGTGCCGCTGGTTGGGGACCCGGGCCCTAAAGAAGAGAACGTGGATGTGGAAGGGTGAGTGACACTCGGAAAAAGAGAAGGGAGGTTCCTCCCTTCCTTCAGCTGCATTCTCGCCCTCAGCCCCGTTTCGCCTGCTGTCCTCACTCAGCTCTCGCTGACACTGGCCGTCTTGCAGATTCCGCTCCCCCTCGCCTCCTTTCTTTCCCTTGCAGCCTCCTCCTCTTCTGTTTTCCCATCCGGCCCGGCCTTCCTTTCCCATCTGTCCCTGCATGGGTTCCTCCAGATGCTGCCATCGCTCTGCTGCTCCTCCTCCTCCCTCACCTCTCTGATCTCTTCTTCTCTCTCCATCTGTTGTTTTCGCTCTTCAGCTCTGTGTATCACTGTCTTTGCCCTCAGACTTGACCCTGCTCCCACGGCCTCTGCATTGACCCCCGGCGCCGGGACTGGAGCCGCCATCCCTCCTGCTCGCTGCTCACGGACCTTCATCACTTTTAGTGATGATGCGACATTTGAGGAATGGTTTCCCCAGGGGCGGCCCCCGAAGGTCCCTGTTCGGGAGGTGTGCCCAGTGACCCATCGCCCAGCCCTGTACCGGGACCCTGTCACAGACATACCCTACGCCACTGCTCGAGCCTTCAAGATCATTCGTGAGGCCTACAAGAAGTACATCACTGCGCACGGACTGCCGCCCGCGGCCTCAGCCCTGGGCCCGGGCCCGCCACCTCCTGAGCCCCTCCCCAGCTCCGGGCCTCGAGCCCTGCGCCAGAAAATTGTCATCAAGTGAAGAGACAGTTAGCCCTTACAGACCTCTTTCCTGCCCTGCCGTGGGGCTCTCCACGTCCTCACTCCTCGCCCTGCTTCTCCCTTTGTCACCTCTAGCCTTTTCCCGGCCGTTTTCTGTATTTTTTTCACCATCTTTCCCCCTAGTTCCTACTGGTTTTGTTTGTGTTTTTTAATCTAATAAAATAGAAAGATCCCTTTTGTTTGGTGTCCCATCTAGGGTTGGAAGCAAGTGTGAATGTCTTGAGGGTAGATGGGTCTTTAATTTTGTTGAACTGCATTTATCATGAGCTGCCCTTTTTAAATTGTAAAGTATTTATTCCTTCAGCTAGATTATAAACACCTTAAATTAGACATCAAACAAAATCCTTACACTCACCTTCATGTCACCTTCTAGTCACTGCTTTGAATACAGCAGGCACCAAATAAACGAACTAACTGATTGTGGTCGAACCCCAGTTTCTATGAAGTGTCAGGGAGGAGGTGTCATGGCTATTGGTGGCCACTAGAGGTTCTCAGGGCTGGGCAGGGTATGGGGGCTGTGTATATGCGATCTCCCACTACCCCCCACCTGGCCAGAGCTAAAATAATAAAATGCTGAGCTCACTGTTCCCCCACCCTTTCGCCCGGCACTGGGCTCGTCCTGCTCCCTGGACAGAGCTCCCGTAGAACCAACAGACCGACCAACAGGGGAGGTGAGAAGGGAGGTGGCCGCCAGGACTGGTAGGTGGGACGGCAGGGGGCTTATGGACCAGGGCCCGGCGGGAGATGGGAGGACAAGAGTGGCTTCTAGTGGGAATGATACGAAGTATGTCTGTGTCTCTGTCACTCAGTGTATGTCTCTGCCACTGTCCGTCATAGCCCTTAACTCTGTAGTTGACATTGTCAATGTAAGTATCACATTTTCTGGATCTTTCATACTTGGCATGGTGTGTATGTGTAGCTTGTGTGTATACTTTTTATATTGTAAAAGACTGCAAGTTGAATCCCCCCACTGTTTTTAGGGAAACTTTATCCCATTTCGAAGGCATTCCCCACCTTCCCATCCAAAGCCAGGAAAAATTATGGGGACTCAGCCCTTTCTCCTGAGGCCATACTACCCTTCCCCCAACCTGGAGGTACCCCCCACTCCAGGGCCTCTGAGCCCTTGTTTCTCCTTAGGATTCAGAACTGTAGCAAACATAGATAGTGAAGTCGTGATCCCCCACGATAAAAGAAGAAATGAGGGTGGGTAAGAGAACTGTCTCTGTCCCCGAATCCTCCTTTCTTAAACCAGTTTAGGAAAAAGGCTGGATTATGGGGAAGAGAGAAGGAATATCCCTGAAGCTCTCCGCCTGCCCCCCTCCTTTCAATAGGAACTGGGCTTGCAGCCAGCTGTGTTGGTAGGGCTCCCAGCAGCTGTGCTAGGCCAGGAGGCACCGACGGGAGACGTTATAGGGGAGGGGTGCTGCCAGGATCTCTGGGTCACACACAGTGGGGAGGCAAATCCAGCTTGGATGCCTGGGATCCCGACGGCTGGAAGCCGGAGAAGCAGGGCAAAGGAGGCTCTGGTTCTAACTAAACCACCTACCCTACCCCCATCTTCCCACGCCCAACTAGATTTCTAACCTCCAAGGCATCCAGTTCATGGTTCTGCCCCCCTGGCCGGTCTCTTCCTGTCCCTACTGTGTATCCATGTACGTCTTTCCATTGTCCAACCACTTTCCCCATGTTCCCCAGGCTCCGTGAGTGCCACATAGTGGGGAGGGGGTGGGGGCCATCATGTCATCGTATCAGAAGGAACTGGAGAAATACAGAGACATAGATGAAGATGAGATCTTAAGGAGCCTGAGCCCTGAGGAGCTAGAGCAGCTGGACTGCGAGCTACAGGAGATGGACCCCGAGGTAGGGGCTCCAGCATGGGGAACCAGGGCAGGAAGGGTGTGGGGCTCTGGGTGGCTGAAACCAGGGCCACCTACAGGGCCTGGAGCCCCAAGAGGGCCAGGGAGAAGGTGTCTGGAGATGTTCTAGGGAGCCCTGGAGGTGCCGCAGGTCAGAGGGGAGTTCTGACTTGCTCCCCCAACTCATCCCTAAGAACATGCTCCTGCCAGCTGGACTAAGACAACGTGACCAGACCAAGAAGAGCCCAACAGGGCCGCTGGACCGAGACGCTCTTCTGCAGTACCTGGAGCAGCAGGCACTAGAGGTCAAAGAGCGTGATGACTTGGTGCCCTACACAGGCGAGAAGAAGGGTAAGGAGACCCCAACGTCCATGTCCCCTGGAACCCAGATGGCTGTCCCTCACATGTCCCCCTCCAGCTTCCCTCACTCCTGCCAGCTCCTAGCTGCCATGGTACCTGCATGCCAGCTTGCACTCTTCAGCTCTTAGATCAGGGGACATAGAGGTTCTGAGCTTGTTGATGACTCTGGCTTTGGCCCCTAGAGGCCCAGCATCCCACCTTCCGGAGAAAGCAAGGAAGCTGCAGGCTAGGATCTTAGAAGAAATGACCTCTACCTGTACTATCCTCCCTCTCCCTCCAGGGAAACCCTATATTCAGCCCAAGAGGGAGATCCCAGCAGAGGAGCAGATCACTCTGGAGCCTGAGCTGGAGGAAGCACTGGCCCACGCCACAGATGCTGAGATGTGTGACATTGCAGGTGGGCAGCGGTGGGAGGTTGAGAGCGGGAAGATCGGCAGGGGGTCCCACTCATGGCATGGGACTCGGGGAAGGCTCTGAACCAGGACAAGGATGTTTGTGGTAGTGGTTTTGATTTTTCTGATTTGTTTATGTATTTATTCATTCATTTTAAATTTAGTAAGTTAACATCTCAAGGGCAATTTTATAGGGATTATAAAGCAAATAAAAATGGAACCCTCTAGTGGCTCCTTAGGGACTTTCTCTTAGCCCCGTGTCAATGTTTTTAAAAATGCCTTAAGCCATTTATGGAGGGGATCCCTGGGGCCCAGGGAGGGTGGGAACCTCTTTGGAAGGGCAAAAGAGGTCAGGCTTTAGAAATGCAACAGATTCGGGGCTGGGTGGGGGTTGAAACAAGTCCCTTCTTCTCATTCCTTGTCCCCCCACCCCCTCACTCTTTCCAGCAATTCTGGGCATGTACACACTGATGAGCAACAAGCAATACTACGACGCCATCTGCAGTGGTGAAATCTGCAACACTGAAGGCATTAGCAGTGAGTGTTTGGGAGCGTGGCCCCCAGGGCTCTTGGCAGGCAGTCCCAGAGTCTGAGGAAAGGTAGCAAAGGGTGAAACAGATGAATGGGGAGAGGACATGGTGTGTAAGTGATAAGAGAACCAATGGGGACGAGATGGGAGGGACATTTGGGGTTACCCTCCTGCCCTCACTCACAGGTGTGGTACAGCCTGACAAGTATAAGCCAGTGCCAGATGAGCCCCCAAACCCCACAAACATCGAGGAGATACTAAAGAGAGTTCGAAGCGATGATAAGGAGCTGGAGGAGGTGAACCTGAATAATATACAGGTATTTGGCCCTCACCCTCCAAAGAGTAACACCGGGAGGACTGCTGACATGTGAGGCCCCTAGCCCACCACCTGCTGTCCCCGACAGGACATCTCCATCCCCATGCTGACTGAGCTGTGTGAGGCCATGAAGACAAATACCCACATCCGGAGCTTCAGTCTGGTGGCCACGAAAAGCGGTGACCCCGTTGCCAACGTAAGGCTAGTTGACACCACTAGCCGTCTCCATCCCGTGATATGCACCCCTCTCAAGGCTGTCATAAATGGTTGTGCTGGGGGTCCCAGTCCCATCACGTCCTCTTAGCATGGCCCCGATGGGGACTCCTGCCCTCAGTCCTACAGCTCACAGCTCTGAGATCCTCAGTCATCTTCCTGAAGAATAGTCCCAACCCCCTGCCCCCACCTGCACAGTCCTTAATCTGCCTCCTTCCCCTACACCCAGCCTTACTCCGGCCTCCCTGTGGCCTCACCCACAGCTCCGCAGGGACTCCTCTTCTCAAAGAGCTGTTTCCCTCCTGCTCCTGTCACCTGCGAAACTGGCCCCTAATCCTAACCCCAGTCCCTCCTACACAGGCGGTGGCTGACATGCTGCGTGAGAATCGCAGCCTCCAGAGCTTGAACATTGAATCCAACTTCATCAGCAGCACAGGGCTCATGGCTGTGCTGAAGGCAGTGCGAGAAAATGCCACCCTCACTGAGCTCCGCGTAGACAACCAGGTCAGCAGCCCCTGCCCCTGTGCTCTGCACTCAGGGAACGCTCCCTCCTGAGTCTCCTCCGAGGCCACCACTCGGCCAGGGTCTCGTCTGGTCTGGTCTGAGTTCTCCCTGGTGTCACTACGAGGGGAGCCGAGTCAGCGCCTCTCCTCACCCACTCCGGAGGAACAAGCCCCTTGGAGCCCCCAAAGGGTGGATGGTCTGGGACAGCGAGCAAGCCAGAGAGAGGGGCTGACAGCTTTCGTCTCTCCCGTCCCCAGCGCCAGTGGCCTGGTGACGCGGTGGAGATGGAGATGGCCACCGTGCTCGAACAGTGTCCCT